>NC_088419.1:72730217-73332717 GCF_034236695.1 Oncorhynchus nerka
AAATCATCTAGAATGTCATTGTGTGCTGTAGAGTTACGATTTCCATTCACTGGAACTAAGGGGCCTAGCCCAAACCATGGAAAAACAGCCTCAGACCATTATTCCTCCTCCATCCAACTTTACAGTTGGCACTATGCATTGGGGTAGGTAGGGTTCTACTGGCAAAAACAGATTTGTCCGTCTGAATGCCACATGGTGAAGCGTGATTCATCACTCGCATTTCCACTGCTCTAGAGTCCAATGGTGAGGAGCTTTACACCACACCAGCCGATGCTTTGCATTGCGCATGGTGATAGGCTTGTGTGTGGCTGCTCGTCCATTGAAACCCATTTCATGAAGCTCCGGACGAACAGTTCTTATGCTGACGTTGTTTCCAGAGGCAGTTTGGGACTCGGTAGTGAGTGTTGCAACCGAGGACAGGCGATTTTTACTCGCCACGCGCTTCAGCACTCAGCGGTCCCGTTCTGTGAGCTTTTGCAGCTTACCACTTCGCGCCACAGCCGCTGTTGCTCCTAAACTTTTCTACTTCACAATAACACCACAATACAGTTGACCGGGGCAACTCTAGCAGGGGAGAAGTTTGACAAACTGACTTGTCGGAAAGGTGGCATCCTATGAAGGTGCCACTTTGAATTTAACTGAGCTCTACAGTAAGGCAATTCTACTGCCAAAATTTGTCTTTGTAGATTGCATGGCTGTGTGTTCGATTTTATACACCTGTCAGCAACGGGTGTGGCTGAAATAGCCGAATCCACTCATTTGAAGGGGTGTCCACATACTTTTGTATGGGAAAATATGCTTCTGTGAGTTAAAAACGAAATAAAACATATACCATTATTAATGCACTCTGCGAAAATACACATCTTTGAAAAAAAGAGAACAATATTGTGAAAGAGGCATTTAGAGAGCAAAATCAATAGGACTAATGGTGAAAGTTAGAACACAAAGTGTAGTTTTAACCGACTCAGAAGACAAATTATTATTTGCTCTATAAATCGACTTCTCTCTCCAAATTATTCCTTCATAATGTGTAAGAAGATGGCACTGCAGTGGATTATTATTTTTTATTAATTATTTTTTATTTAACCTTTATTTAACTAGGTTATTAAGAACACATTCTTATTTACAATGACGGCCTACTCCGGCCAAACCCGGACGACGCTGAGCCAATTGTGCGCCGCCCTATGGGACTCCCAATCAAGGCCGGATGTGATACAGCCTGGATAGCAGCAGTCTTACCTGACCAATTCTGCTCTTTTTTGTGTTTTGTTTTTACACTGATCTTAACTGTATTTGTGCATAATGTCTCCACCATATTTCCTATGACCAGAGATCACCAACCTCGAATTGGACAAACATTTCTACTTCAAGGAGTTGGCAGCTCTGGACATCCTGCTCACTCCGGACCAGGCCCTACTCCCCGGGACTCGAAAGAGGAAGCAGTGGCAAAATAGACTGCCATTACCCTCTGTTCTATTGGCGAACGTGCAATCACTGGAGAACAAACAGGTTGAGCTACATTTGAGACTACCCCATCAACGGGACCTGAAAAACTGTAATATCCTATGTTTCTCAGAGTCGAGGCTGAACGTGGACATGGATATACATCGTGCTGGTTTTTCTATGCATCGTCAAGACCAGACAGCAGACTCAGGTAAGACGAAGGGAGGTTGGTGTGTCTTTGTGTCAACAACAGCTGGTGCCCAATGTCTAATGTTAAGGAATTCTCCAGGTTTTGCTCACCTGAGTTAGAATACCTCATGATAAGCTGCAGACTATACTATTTACCAAGAGTTTTAATCTATATTATTCATAGCTGTCTATTTACCACTAAGACCGCACTCAATGAGCTGTATAGGGCCATAAGAAAACAAGAAAATGCACATTCATAGGCCGTGAATCAAGCAGAATCTTTTAATACCAAAACAGAACATGATAATGAATGAGGGCAGGTTGCAGCACTGGACAGTTTGATTTCTATACAGGCTATTGTTTTTTTGTTTTTTCAATTACACAGGAGCTGCATATCATCAGGTAGGCCTATATGCACTTGTAACTTTTTTTCATTCTGGAAACTGTCATTTTCTCATTTATTATATTTTATTCAAGATATTGTTGTTCCAAAATAGATTTGTGTTGACTGTGATTAGGGCATGGGAATATAAGAGCATTTGATAAGCTAAATTAACAAACCAGGCATGCATGATCCTCAAACCAAAGACTGGCCAAACTCGTGTTTCTAAAAGTTAATTTAAAGGCACTGTAGAATTAATGTCACAGTATAGCCTAAGAAGGCATTTTTCTTTTCATTACTATTTCATTCTAAATAATACTTTTTGGAAATGTTATTTTATACAGCCTATATTTATAGGCATGTTGTTGAAGTGCTGTTATTGATGTGTTGTTGAAATGCTGAGTGGTCCTGCCAGCCTGTAGCATGACACAAATGCTTCACAATGTATTTCTTAAATGGCAGGCTAGCCTTGAAATATTAATATAGCCTAAATAATTATTCCTGGATTGCTCCTAACTGATTTAGAGTTAGTATGTTGTTTAATAGCCTGTTGAAATGTTGAACTTCAATTGATTGTGACAGAATCACACATTACTTCCCAATCAAAGTACTTTTTTGTCTCCTCGGCTACAGAAGTTTGCAGCGCAGCCTCTGAATGTCCTACAGACAAACCAAAGATATCCCATATGCATCAGAGTCTCATCTTTCCCGTGCATTTTACAGCTTGTGTATAGCATTACGGACTAAAGCGTTGTTATAGATCTTAACAAAAGCCACAATACCATTACATACCCTCCCCACCACCCCAATTCGAGTCCTGGTTTTAACTTACCACATTAAGCCCTTCCCTCACTGACACTGAGATATTTAACGGGTTCATGGTGATTGAAGGAAATGGCTGACGATCTATGGATAGTAGGCAATAATTGTGTCTGTCAAACAGGTAGGCCTACCTCTTATTCCTTGAATAGGAAGAAATAGCCTCCAACAGAAAGACCTCTTGTTGTTAGTAGCCTAAAGTCAAATTAAAATGAAGACCGTTTAAATGAATTTTTTTAAATCAATTATATCAGTAGCAAGCTTACCTCCGGTACTCCTCAGTAGGCCTTGTCCGCGTACACATATAAGAGCACATGCTATGTATATATTTACCCATTGAAGCCATGCAATTACTTAGAACAATGTCGACTGCAAACAGGTTCAAGTTAACATTTGAGCAAAGATGGGATTAGTGTACATTTTGTTATTTCGTTTCTATAAGTTGTGTAACAAACTACATAAAATACCATAAATACACATCTTGAAGAAACCACATATTTAGCCATGGAGGACATTCTGATTGGCCAGTGAGGGGCAAAGCCTTGACACACCCACAACTGGTTTATTCATCAAAAGTCAGTTTGTGCCACTGCCAGCACTGCTCTGATACTTTTTGGTTTTGAAAATAGCTCAAATATTTCTGACACCCCCCCGAACCTACAGCGCTACCGCCAGCGCTTAGATTTACCATTGCGTTAGGTTTGTTAACCGATTACAAATTACATGACCATCCCCTGGACCAAATAAAAAAATACTAAACCTCACCTGAATGACAGCACCCCATTATCTTCCGGGAAACAATTGTGTACATTTCGAACACTTCCTAAGATCGAATCTTACTATGCCGGCTCTGACACTCAACAGCATGTCAGGACATGTAAACTATCACAGTTAACAAAGGGAAACCAAGCCGTGAGCTGACCAGCTGCGCGAGTCTACCAGGCAAGATAAATGCCTTCTATGCTCGCATCGATGCAAGCAACATTGAAACATGCATGACAGCACCAGCTGTTCCGGATGACTGTGTGATCACGCTCTCAGTAGCTGATGCAAGACCTTTAAACAGGTTAACAGGGCCAGACGGATTACCAAGACGCATACGCCGAGCATGTGCTGACCAGCTGGCAAGTTTCTTTACTGAAATGTTGAACCAATCCCTGAACAAGTCCGTAAAAGACCACCATAGTCATCATTCCCAAGAACGTCAAGGTAACCTGCCTAAATGACTATCACACCCACATCTTTAGCCATGAAATGCTTTGAAAGGCTGGTTATGGCTCACATCAACACCATCATCCCAGACACTCTTCCTCCACTCCAATTCGCATACCGCCCCAACACATCCACAGATGATGCAATCTCTATTGTACTCCACACTGCCCGTACAAACCTGGACAAAGGGAATCAATATGTAAGAATGCTGTTTATTGACAACAGCTTGGCATTTAACACAATAGTCCCCTCCAAGCTCATCAACAAGCTCAGGACCATGGGACTGAACACTTCCCTCTGCAACTGGATCCTGAACTACCTGACGGGCCCCTGAGGGTAGGCAACAACACATCCGCCACGCTGACCATCAACACGGTGTGTGCTTCGTCCTCTCCTGTATTCCAAGTTCACCAACGTCTGCGAGGCCGCGCATGACTCCAACGCCAACTTTGCTGATGACGCAACGGTGGTAGGAACTGACACAACGACGATGAGGCAGCCTATAGAGAGGAGGTCAGAGACCTGGCAGTGTGGTGTCAGGACAACAACCTTTTACTCAACGTCAGAAAAACAATTGAGCTGATTGTGGCCTACATAAAACGTAGGGGGCAGCATGCCCCATACACATTGAGGGGGCTGTAGTGAAGCGGGTCAAGAGTTTCAAGTTCCTCTGTGTCCACATCACTAAGTAATTAACATGGTCCACACACAGACACTCAGTTGTGAAGAGGGAACGACAGCATCTCTTCCCACTCAGGAGGCTGAAAAGATTTGGCATGGACCCTCAGATCCTCAAAAAGTTCTACAGCTGCACCATTGAGAGCATCTTGAATGGCTGCATTACAGCTTGGTATGACAACTACAAGGCTCTCGACAGCAAGGCAACAGAGGGTGATGGATACGGCCCAGTACATCACTGTGGTCATAATCTCTGCCATTCAGGACCTCTATCCAGAGAGTGTCAGAGGAAGGCCTAAAAAATTGTCAAAGACTGTACTCTCGGCTACTGGATGGCAAGTGCACCAAGTGCAGTGCATCAAGTCTGGAACCAACAGGACCATGAACAGCTTCTACCCCCAAGCCATAAGACTGCTAAACAAGGCTGCTAAATAGCTAATCAAATGGCTACCCAAATAAGTTTTACAAATTATCTTGCACTGACTCTCTGCACACACACTGGACTCTACTCATACACTCACACATACTTACATTTACACCCCAACACAATACAAACACACTCACACACACACACTTTCACCCTGCTGCTACAGCTCAGCATGTTATCTATCCTGTTGCCTAGTCACTTTATCCCTACCTACAGCTGAAGTCGGAAGATTACATACACTTAGGTTGGAGTTATTAAAACTTGTTTTCAACCACTCCACAACTTTCTTGTTAACAAACTATAGTTTTGGCAAGTCTGTTAGAACATCTACTTTGTGCATGACACAAGTAATTTTTCCAACAATTGTTTACAGACAGATTATTTCACTGATCATTCACTGTATCACAATTCCAGTGGGTCAGAAGTCTACATACACTAAGTTGACTGTGCCTTTAAACAGCTTGAAAAATTCCAGAAAATGATGTCCTGGCTTTAGAAGCTTCTGATAGGCTAATTGACATAATTTTAGTCAATTGGAGGTGTACCCGTGGATGTATTTTCAAAGCCTACCTTCAAACTCAGTGCCTCCTTGCTTAACATCATGGGAAAATCAATAGAAATCAGCCAATATCTCAGAAAAGCAATCGTAGATCTTCACAAGTCTGGTTCATCCTAGGGAGCAATTTCCAAACGCGTGAAGGTACAACGCTCATCTGTACAAACAACAGTACGCAAGTATAAACAGTATAGACGCGTTCTGTCTCCTAGAGATGAATGTACTTTGGTGCGAAAAGTGCAAATCAATCCCAGAACAACAGCAAAGAAGCTTCTGAAGATGCTGGAGGAAACAGGTACAAAAGTATCTATATCCACAGTAAAACGAGTGCTATACCGATACAACCTGAAAGGCCGCTCAGTAAGGAAGAAGCCACTGCTCCAAAACCGCCATAAAAAAGCCAGACTATGGTTTGCAAGATCGTACTTGTTGGAGAAATAGAATTGATTGGCCATAATGACCATCATTATGTTTGGAGGGAAAAGGCGGAGGCTTGCAAGCCGAAGAACACCATACCAACCACGAAGCATGGGGGTGGTAGCATCATATTGTGGGGGTGCTTTGCTACAGGAGGGACTGGTGCACTTCACAAAATATATGGCATCATGAGGAAGGAAAAATTGCTGGATATATTGAAGCAACATCTCAAGACATCAGTCAGGAAGTTAAAGCTTGGTCGCAAATGGGTCTTCCAAATGGACAATGACCACAAGCATACTTCCAAAATTGTGGCAAAAAGGCTTAAGGACAACAAAGTTAAGGTATTGGAGTGGCCATCACAAAGCCCTGACCTCAATCCCATAGAACATTTGTGGGCAGAACTGAAAAAGCGTGTGTGAGCAAGGAGGCCATCAAACCTGAATCAGTTACACCAGCTCTGTCAGGAGGAATTGGACAAAATTCACCCAACTTATTTTGGGAAGCTTGTGGAAGGCTACCTGAAAAGTTTGACCCAAGTTAAACTATTTAAATGCAATGCTACCAAATACTAATTGAGTGTATGTACATTTCTGACCCACTGGGAATGTGATGAAATAAATAAAAGCTGAAATAAATAATTCTCTCGGCTATTATTCCGACATTTCACATTCTTAAAATAAAGTTGTGATCCTAACTGACCAAAGACATGGAATTTTTACTTGGATTAAATGTCAGGAATTGTGAATAGCTGAGTTTAAATGTATTTGGCTAAGGTGTATGTAAACATCCGACTTCAACTGTCTATACAATAAGCTACCTCAATTACCTCGTACCCCTGCATATTGACTCGGTACTGATAGTCCCTGTATCCAGTGCATTCTGAATGTACTCAGACCCCTTGATCTTTTGGATTCATTTTTCCCCCTCCTCATCAATCTACACATAATACCCCATAATGACAAAGCAGGTTTTTAGAAATGTTTGCAAATTCCTAAAAAAAGAAACTGAAATATGACATTTATATAAGTAATCAGAGCCTTTACTCAGTACTTTGTTGAAGCACCTTTGGCAGCAATTACAGCCTTGTGTCTTCTTGGGTAAGACGATTCCTTTGACCACATGGCTTGGTTTTTATTCTAACATGCACTGCCAACTGTGCAATCTTATATAGAGAGGTGTGTGCCTTTCCAAATCATGTTCGATCAATTGAATTTACTACAGGTGGATCAATGAAACAGGTTGCACCTGTGCTCATTTTCGAGTCTCAAAGCAAAGGGTCTGAATACTTATGTAAATAAGGTTTTTCTGTTTGTTATTTGTAATAAATTAGCAAAAATGTCTAAAAACCTGTCTTCGCTTTCTCATTATGGGGTATTGCGTGTAGATTGATGAGTTTAAACCAAAACATCTATTTTAGATTAAGGCTGTAACATAACAAAATGTGGAAAGAGTGAAGGGGTTAGTTTCTACTCTCTGTATATAGCCATGATATTTTTGTACTCCCTGTGTATAGCCATTTTATTTTGTATAACCTATATATATCTATATGTTATTTTTACTCGTCATTGTTATTTGTTATTCACTGTGTATTTATTCCTCTTGTTGCTATTTCTATTTTATTTTATATATTTTTATTGTTTATCTTTAACTCTGCATTGTTCACTCTTAGTCTGTACTTGTTAATTATGAATCATGTGACAAATTATATTTAATTAAATGAGTTGATTTGATTTCATTGTTAGCAGTGGAACTGGCCCCAGGAAGTGAAATCAATCATACATCGTCTGTGTGAAGTGCTGCGAACGAACGGGACGTAGGGGAGCCTTTCAAGTGTTAGCCTTTCAAGTGTTCCGCTTCACTCCCAGGCAAACTGACAAACATTCCACTTCCTCTCTCCATCTCTCCATCTTTCCACAGTCTACGGAGATTTCTCTTCGTAAAAAAAAGTATAGTACTTCCAGTTTTCTTCAGAGCAGCAGTAATAAAGTAGATAAACATTGCTTGGCTGGCTCCCTGTTTCTCCCACTCACACAGGGAGAGGTAGAGAGAATCGCTATCAGCTTCCTGGATGGGTGATTAAAGTGTAATTGGGGCTCAGTGGAAAGAGCTGTATAGTAGGAGCAGAACGGGACTCTTACCATTCTCTGGGTAGGCGGATGTGAGGCTGCCTCTGGCACCTCTTGCTGAGGCTGAAGAGCTTGAACACCACTCTCTGGGCTCGTCTGAAGAGCACACTCATGCTGTTCTCCAGCTGCTCGTAGCGCCACTGGAACACGCCATCCAACGACCAAAGGTGCTGGATAGTCGACACGTTCAGGAAGAAGTTCTGCGGGAGCCTCATAAGGAAGGTCTTGAACTCATCTGTCAGAAAGAGAGTGAAAATGAAAAGAAGAGGCAACTTTTTCTAAAGGTTATTGTTTTTAAATGAACATGCCATGAATATGGCCAGGGGACTGTGATCTGTGGAGGTAGAACTTTCCTAACCCCTGGAAATTATTTAAAGTAAAGAAATGAACAGGACACAATGATTTAAAGTAAAACAATGAAACAAATCTGTTTACAAAAGGTATAACTGGGATTTTCCCTGCACATTCTGTTTGGTCCTATGCTGGAAAAGAAAGTGCATAAGATCACTTCAGACATGTCGCCACATTCCTCAAGGCTAAAGGAGAACAATGTAATTGGTTCCAGAACTGCCATGTTCTACGTTTCCGTGGTTACTTTCTTCCTGCTGGCATCCCATTCCGCTGATAGAGCAGAACGTTGACACGTCTTTGATATCCTTTACCGAAGGACACGTTTACGACCACACCTGAAAAACTCTTTATTCCTGGCACTGCCCTGCACTCTCCTCTCCTCCCTGCTATTAAAACATAAACTTTGAAAGTAATTGCACAGATATTTCACACACCAAAAAATAGAAGAGAAAAAAATGCCCATCCATTCTGATTTCACCTCAGCAACCATGGCCACTGCAGGGTGACATAGAGAGGCAATAATACCCCCAGATTATACTAAGTGCCCTCATTCATAAGATGTTACTATGCCAATGTGAAACACTGGACTTGTAATAAATGTTTTTTTATGTGTGATTAATCTGCTCGAGACATATTGTAAACTACCTGTGCAAGGAGATGTTGATTTTGTAATCCAATCCTGTCAGGTTGTGATTTGCTGTACACAGATCCTGTGCCAAGTCCCCCAGGTTTCACTGTGAGTCATTATGGTTTACACTGTTTCAACTGTATATATAAATATGTCTTGGGTACACAGGAACGGTCCTCCACCTTTAAGGGTGTGACATGATAAAACACTTTTATTCAGCTCACATAGTCCCCTACAGAAACTTTTCAAAGATTGTCCACATTAATTTATAAATGATAAACTGCATGCACAACGAGTAAGTTTACAGCTAAGCTAGCTGAAGACACCTGTAGATATTGCATGTCAACTGAGTGGCACTGGACACTTCATATATCAAAGTAAACGTGTAATAGTTTGAGCATCTTAATATATAATAGGATCTAAAACATTTTTGTATTCATTTTTTATTTAAACTTTACTTTGACAGGGAGTGAGGCTGAGACGAGCAGTCTCTTTCACAGATCAGCCCTATATACAGTACCAGTCAAACGTTTGAACACACCTACTCATTCCAGTTTTTTAAAAAGTTTATTTTACTATATTCTACACTGTAGAATAGTTGTGAAGACATTACAACTATGAAATAACACATATGAAATCATGTAGTAACCAAAAAAGGGTTAAACAAATCTAAATATATAGTTTATATTTGAGGTTCTTCAAAGTATTTGTATTTGTATTTATTATGGATCCTCATCAGCAGTGCCAAGGCAGCAGCTACTCTTTCTGGGGTCCAGCAAAATTAAGGCAGTTTATACCATTTTAAAAAAGCATTACAATACAGTCACAGACTGTGTGCCCTCAGGCCCCGACTACCACATACTGTGTATACAGTACAAAATCCAAGTGTACGTGTGTGTATAGTGCATATGCTATCGTGTGTGTGTGTGTATGCATGTGTCTGTGCCTATGTTTGTGTTGCTTCACAGTCCCTGCTGTTCCATAAGGTGTTTTTTTAATCTGTTGTTTTAATCTAATTTTACTGCTTGCATGAGTTACTTGATGTGAAATAGAGTTCCATGTAGTCATGGCTCTGTTAAGTACTGTTCACCTTCCATAGTCTGTTCTGGACTTGGGGACTGTGAGGAGGCCACTTGTGGCATGTCTTGTGGGGAATGCATGGGTGTCTGAGCTGTGCACCAGTGGTTCAAACAGACAGCTCGGTGCATTCAACATGTCAATACCTCTCATAAATACAAGCAGTGATGAAATCAATCTCTCCTCCACTTTGAGCCAGGAGAGATTGACATGCATATTATTAATATTATCTCTCTGTGTATATCCAAGGGCCAGCCGTGCTGCCCTGTTCTGAACCAATTGCAAAGTCCTTTTTTGTGGCACCTGACCACACAACTGAACAGTGGTCGAGGTGCGACAAAACTAGGGCCTGTAGGACCTGCCTTGTTGACATTGCTGTCAAGAAGGTAGAGCAGCGCCTTATCATGGACATACTTCTCCCCATCTTAGCTACTGTTGTATCAATGTGTTTTGACCATGACAGTTACAGATACAGTGCTTTTAGAAATATTTAGGAATAACTTATTCCTTTCCACCCACTCTGAAACTAACTGAAACTCTTTGATAAGGGTTGCAGTCATTTTAGTCACTGTAGTAGCTGACATGTACTGTGTTGAGCCATCCTCAAAGTAGCCACCCTTTGCCTTGATGAGAGCTTTGCACACTCTTGTCATTCTCTCAACCAGCTTCACATGGAATGCTTTTCCAATAGTTTTGAAGTCGTTCCCACATACGCTGAGCACTTGTTGGTTGCTTTTCCTTCACTCTGCTGTCCAACTCATCCCAAACCATCTCAATTCGGTTGAGGTCGGGTGATTGTGGAGGCCAGGTCATCTGATGCAGCATTCCATCACTCTAATTATTGGTCAAATAGCCCTTACACAGCCTGGAGGTGTGTTGGGTCATTGTCCTGTTGAAAAACAAATTACATTCCCACTAAGCGCAAACCAGACGTATCGCTGCAGAATGCTGTGGTAGCAATACTGGATAAGAGAGCCTTGAATTCTAAATAAATCACAGAGAGTGTCCCTAGCAAAGCAACCCCACACCACCACACCACCTCTTCCATGCTTCACGGTGGGAACCACACATGCAGAGATAATCCGTTCACCTACTCTGCATCTGGCAAAGTCACGGCAGTTGGAACCAAAAAAATTAAATTTGTACTCATCAGACCAAAGGACAGATTTCCACTGGTCTAATGTCCATTGCTCATGTTTTTTGGCCCAAGCACGTCTCTTCTTATTATTGTTGTCTTCACGATTATTCTACAATGTAGAAAATAGTAAAAATTAAGAAAAACCCTTGAATGAGTAGGTGTGTTCAAACTTTTGATTGGTACTGTACATATTAATACACATCAATATACACTATACACATATATTTTCACAACAATACACGAAAAGCAAAACGACTTATTTGAGAGAGTCTTGGAGACTATTCCACAAGTAAGGTGCCAAAAAAATAAATAAACCAAAAACAGATGAAAGGGATCTCTAGAGTTTCTAAGGAAGGTCAGAGGAAGGTCCAAAAAATGGTCGAAGACTCCAGTCACCGAAGTCATAGACTGTTCTCTCTGCTACCGCACGACATAGTCACTTTACCCCTACCTACATGTACAAATTACCTTGACTAACCTATAACCACTTACATTGACTCAGTGTTGCCTTTTATTTTTATTTATTTTTTACTTTAGTTTATTCAGTAAATATTTTCTTAACTCTATTTTCATAAAACTGCATTGTTGGTTAAGGGCTTGTAAGTTAGCATTTCAAGGAAAGGTCTACACCTGTTGTATTTTTGCACATGTGACAAATAACATTTTCCAGAAACCGTGGATTGATGGCAGCATTCGCACGAAACTGAAAGCGTGAACCACTGCTTTTAACCAGGGCAAAGTGACCAGAAACATGACCGAATACAAACAGTGTAGCTATTCCCTCCGCAAGGCAATCAAACAAGCTAAGCGTCATTATAGAGACAAAGTAGAGTCGCAATTCAACGGCTCAGACACAAGAGGTATGTGGCAGGGTCTACAGTCAATCACGGATTACAAAAAGAAAACCAGCCCCGTCACGGACCAGGATGTCTTGCTCAGAGACAGACTAAACAACTTCTTTGCTCGCTTTGAGGACAATACAGTGCTTTGAGAGACTAGTCAAGGACCATATCACCTCCACCCTACCAGACACCCTAGACCCACTCCAATTTGCTTACCACGCAAATAGGTCCACAGACCACGCAATCGCAACCACATTGCACACGGCCCTAACCCATCTGGACAAGAGGAATAGCTATGTGAGAATGCTGTTCATCGACTACAGCTCAGCGTTTAACACCATAGTACCCTCAAAACTCGTCATCAAGCTCGAGACCCTGGGTCTCGACCCCGCCCAGTGCAACTGGGTACTGGACTTCCTGACGGGCCGCCCCCAGGTGGTGAGGGTAGGAAACAACATCTCCACCCCTCTGATCCTCAACACTGGGTCCCCAAAAGGGTGCGTTCTGAGCCCTCTCCTGTACTCCCAGTTCACCCACGACTGCGTGGCCATGCACGCCCCCAACTCAATCATTAAGTTTGCAGACAACACTTCAGTGGTAGGCTTGATTACCAACAACGACGAGACGGCCTACAAGGAGGAGGTGAGGGCCCTTGGAGTGTGGTGTCAGGAAAATAACCTCACACTCAACGTGAACAAAACAAAGGAGATGATCGTGGACTTTAGGAAACAGCAGAGGGAGCACCCCCCTATCCACATCGACGGGACAGTAGTGGAGAGGGTAGAAAGTTCTAAGTTCCTCGGCGTACACATCACAGACAAACTGAATTGGTCCACCCACACAGACAGTGTGGTGAAGAAGGCGCAGCAGTGCCTCTTCAAAATTCGGCTTGTCACGAAAAGCACTCACAAACTTTTACAGATGCACAATCGAGAGCATCCTGTCGAGCTGTATCACCGCCTGGTACGGCAGCTGCTCCGCCCACAATCATAAGGCTCTCCAGAGGGTAGTGAGGTCTGCACAACGCATCACCGGGGGCAATCTACCTGCCCTCCAGGACACCTACACCACCCGATGTCACAGGAAGGCCATAAAGATCAAGTACAACAACCCCCCCGAGCCACTGCCTGTTCACCCCGCTATCATCCAGAAGGCGAGGTCAGTACAGGTGCATCAAAGCAGGGACCGAGAGACTGAAAAACAACTTCTATCTCAAGGCCATCAGACTGTTAAACAGCCACCATTAACATTGAGTGGCTGCTGTCATACAATGTATCACTCTCCCTCTATACCTCTATACTGTCCCTGTTGGAGAAAGTGCGTACCCATAGTAAACTGAAAATATTTTTTCCCAAAATTATATATATGCATATAAAAAATATTATTGAATAGAAAACACTCTAAAGTTTCTAAAACCGTTTAAATTATGTCTGTATGTAAAGCAGAACTCTCAGGGCAGCCATTCTCCCAAACACTCTGTGAACAATAGAAAAGTTGGGTCAACTTTGACGTCATCGCCCCCCCCCCCCCCTTACCAGGTAGCTACGGATACAGGAACAGTCTCTATCTGTTCAGCGCGATGCCTGCTTTGAAATGGTGCGCTCATTGTGAGAATCCCACGAGCCCTGCACGTTTGGCGGGCGAAATTGCTCGTGTCCCTCTGAAATACATGCACTCTATTGCGCGCGGCCGATTTGGAGTACGTTCCTTTTCCAAGATCAAGCATTTGAAGCCGGTTTGTCTGTTAGCGCTGTCCTTTGTTCTACATGCTAAAAACATCATAAAGCTCGATTTTACACATCGTTTGACCAGTTTAATCGACATATAATGTGTAAATTGGAAGTTTTAATGCGCAAGAGTGCTGGACCAGAAGTAATTTTTGATGCATTTCAGCTGAAGCTGTTAGCATATGCTAATACAGGGACACACAACGTGAAACCAAACGATTTATTGGGTAAGTATGACTCCTTCTACGTCTTCTGATGGAAGAACATCAAAGGTAAGGGAATATTTATGTGGTTATTTTGGGTTTCTGTGGACTCCAAACGTAGAGGAGACATATGCTAATATCTGAGCGCCGACTCATAGTATAGCCCAGTGAACGATGTCTGTAACGTTAAAAATAAATGTAATACAGCAGTTGCATTAAGAAGAAGTGTATCTTTGTAAATATATGTAGAACATGTATATTTAATCATGTTTATTGCTTGTTATCTGATGTTATCTGTCGGAGCTAGCATCATTTCTCCGGACATTTGAGTAGCATGTTTTTTTTTTAAATGTCGTCAACCGAGATTTATGGATATAAATGGCATATTATTGAAAAAAAAAATGTACTATGTAACATGTAATATTACTGTCATCTGATGAAGATTTTCAAAAGGTTAGTGAATTATTTATTTTTTAATCCTACTTTTAAATTTAATTTTTTCTGGGACAAAATGGCCGCCGCTTGCCTTTTGTTTCGGTGGTGATCTAATATAAATATGTGCTATGTTTTCGCCGTAAAACATTTTAGAAATCTGACTTGCTGGGTAGATTAACAAGATGTTTATCTTTCATTTGAGCTATTGGACTTGTTAATGTGTGGAGGTTAAATATTTTTAGGAATATTTTTTCGCATTGTGCGTAATGCTAATGAGCTTGAGCCGTAGTCACGATCCCGGATCCGGGATGGGGAGCTCTAAGTGGCCACTTAATATAATGTTTACATATGCTACATTACTCATCTCATATGTATATACTGTACTCGATACCAACTACTGCATCTTGCCTATGCCATTCTGTACAATCACTCATTCATATATCTTTATGTACATATTCTTCATCCCTTTACACTTGTGTGTACAAGGTTGCTGTTGTGAAATTGTTAGGTTAGATTACTCGTTGGTTATTACTGCATTGTCGGAACTAGAAGCACAAGCATTTCCCTACATTCGCATTAACATCTGTTAACCATGTGTATGTGACAAATAAAATTTGATTTGATTTGGTATCTTGTATGTCTGTAAGTTAACAATGTAGTAAGGTACGGCAGAAGTTTATGCAGGAATGCTTTATAAACAAGAGCGCAATGCATCGATCTACGAGACTTCAAAGAAGGCCAGCCTACTTTCTGATACAGAATGCAGTGTGTACTGGAGTGCGCTTTGATAAACTGTGTCCAATGCCCAGGACCTCCACTTCTTTACCCGCGGGATCATCTGAGACCAGCCACTTGGACAACTGATGAAACTGTGGGTTCGCATAATGAAGAATTTCTGTACAAAATGTCAGAAACCGTCTCAGAGTGATCTTTGTCCTCACCAGGGTCTTGACCTGACTGCAGTGTGCAAATGCTCACGTATGATGGCCACTGGCACGCTGGACAGGTGTGCTCTTCACGAATGAATCCCAGTTTAAACTGTACCGAACAGATGACAGACAGTATGTATGGCAGGAACTCCCAAACTCTGTCCTCGGGACCCCAAATAGTGCACGTTTTTGTTTTTACCCTAACACTACACAGCTGATTCATATTATCAAAGATTGATGATTAGTTGATTATTTGAATCAGCTAGGGCAAAAAGCAAAACATGCACCCCTTGGGGTCCCGAGGACCGAGTTTGGGAAATCCTGGTGTATGGCGTAGAGGTCGACCGATTATGTTTTTTCATCGACGATACCGATACCAATTATTGGAGGACCAAAAAAGCCGATACCGATTAATCAACAGATTTTTATATATATATATATATATATATTTGTAATAATTACAATTACAACAATACTGAATAAACCTGTTTTAACAGGTTATTTATTTTATTTTAACTTAAAATACATCAATAAAATCAATTTAGTCTCAAATAAATAATGAAACGTTCAATTTGGTTTAAATAATGCAAAAACAAAGTGTTGGAGAAGAAAGTAAAAGTGCAATATGTGCCATTTAACCTCTTGCTCCTACTGAGACGCTTGCGTCCCACACAGAGCTCTGGAAATGCAAATGCGCTACGCTAAATGCTAATAGTATTAGTTAAAACTCAAACGTTCATTAAAATACACATGCAGGGTATTGAATTAAAGCTACACTCGTTTTGAATCCAGGCAACAAGTCAGATTTTTAAAATGCTTTTCGGCGAAAGCATGAGAAGCTATTATCTGATAGCATGTAACACCACAAAAGACCCGCAGGGGACGTAAACAAAATAATTAGCATATTCGGCGCTACACAAACCGCACAATAAAATAGAAAACATTCATTACCTTTGACCATCTTCTTTGTTGGCACTCCTAGATGTCCCATAATCACTATTGGGTCTTTTTTTCGATTAAATCGGTCCATATATAGCCTAGATATTGTTATATGTAGACTGTGTGATCAACGAAAAAAAACAGCGTTTCATAACGTAACGTCATTTTTTTAAATTCAAAAAGTCGACGATAAACTTTCACAAAACACTTCGAAATACTTTTGTAATGCAACTTTAGGTATTAGTAAACGTTAATAATCGATCAAATTAATCACAAGACGAAGTATATTCTATAGCTGTCCGTCTGGAAAAATGTCCGTGTAGAAACTCAACCAAAATATCCGGTCCTAGACCTGAAGAACTGCACTGCCTTGCATCTGTTTGACCAAGAAACAAATAGTAGGCAAATGACAAGACTCTAGACACCGTGTGGAAGCTGTAGGTACTGCAACCTCAGCCCCATTAATTGTGGTTCACCTTTATCAATGGGTTCAAGTCGCGCAGCAATATATTTTTCCATTTTCAGTGATCAGTTTTTCCTGCGCTTTCCGATGAAACGCACCTTATGTTATAAAACACCTTATGTTTTATGTTATAGCCACAGCCGTGATTTAACCAGTTTTACAAACGTCTGAGTTTTTTCTATCCACACATACTAATCATATGCATATACTATATTCCTGGCATGAGTAGCAGGGCGCTGAAATGTCGCGCGATTTTTAACAGAATGTTCGAAAAATTAGGGGGTAGAAGGAAGAGAAAGCTAACGTTTAAGTTCCTTGCTCAGAACATATGAAAGCTGGTTGTTCCTTTTAACATGAGTCTTCAATATTCCCAGGTAAGAAGTTTTAGGTTGTAGTTATTATAGGACTATTTCTCTCTATACCATTTGTATTTAATATACCTTTGACTATTGGATGTTCTAATAGGTACTTTAGTTTTGCCAGCCTAATCTCAGGAGTTGATAGGCTTGAAGTCATAAACAGCGCAATGCTTATGCGCAGCAGCGAAGAGCTGCTGGAAAATGCAGGAAAGTGCTGTTTGAATGAATGCTTACGAGCCTGCTGCTGCCTACCACCGCTCAGTCAGACTGCTCTATCAAATCATAGACTTAATTATAACATAATAACACACAGAAATACAAGCCTTAGGTCATTAATATGGTCAAATCCGGAAACTATCATTTTGGGGAAAAAAAGTTTATTCTTTCAGTGAAATACGGAACCGTTCCGTATTTTATCTAACTGGTGTCATCCCTAAGTCTAAATATTGATGTTACATTTCACCACCATCCATGTTATGTCAAAATGATGTACAATTCTGGCAAATTAATTACGGTCTTTGTTAGGAAGAAATGGTCTTCACACAGTTCGCAACGAGGCAGGCGGCCCAAACTGCTACATATTCCATGACTCTGCTTGCACAGAACGCAAGAGAAGTGACACAATTCCCATAGTTAAAAGAAATTCATCTTAGCAGGCAATATTAAGTAAATATGCAGGTTTAAAAATATATACTTGTGTATTGATTTTAAGAAAGGCATTGATGTTTATGGTTATGGGACACATTGGTGCAACGACAGCACTTTATTCGCAAATGCGCTTGTTAAATCACCCGTCTGGCAAAGTAGGCTGTGATTCAATGATAAATTAACAGGCACTGCATTGATTATATGCAACGCAGGACAAGGTAGATAAACTAGTAATATCATCAAACATGTGTAGTTAACTAGTGATTATGTTAAGATTGATTGTTTTTTCTAAGATAAGTTTAATGCTAGCTAGCACCTTACCGTGGCTCCTTGCTGCACTCGCATAACAGGTAGTCATCCTGCCACGCAGTCTCCTCGTGGAGTGCAATGTAATCGGCCATAATCGGTGTCCAAAAATACAGATTACTGATTGTTATGAAAAGTTGAAATCGGCCCTAATTAATCGGTTTGCTGATTTCAACAGAGAACCCCATGGTGGCGGTAGGGTTATAATATGGCCAGGCATAAGCTATGGACAACGAACACAATTTCATTTTATCAATGGTAATTTGAATGCACAGAGATACCGTGATGTGATCCTGAGGCCCATTGTCATACCATTCATCTGCCTCCATCACCTCATGTTTCAGCATGATAATGCATGGCCCCATGTTGCAAGTATCTGTATACAATTCCTGGAAGCTGAAAATGTCCCAGTTCTTCCATGACCTGCATGACTAGACATGTCACCCATTGAGCATGTTTCGGATGCTCTGGATCGACGTGTACGACAGCATGTTCCAGTTCCCGCCAATATCCAGCAACTTCACACAGCCATTGAAGAGGAGTGGGACAACATTCCATAGGCCACAATCAACAGCCTGATCAACTCTATACAAAGGAGATGTGTCACGCTGTGTTTGTCACAAGATGTGTCACAGTCATGTGAAATCGATAGATTAGGGCCTAATTTATTCATTTCAATTGACTGATTCCTTTATATGAACTGTAACTCAGTAAAATCTTTGAAATTGTTGCATGTTGAGTTTGTTTTTTGTTCAATGTAATTCATTATCAAGCTTTTTGAAAGATCGCTTTTTATCAATCCTGATACCCAGATATTTATAAGCGGGGACACGAGGACACCACCATGCATAAAGCATCAGATACATTTTTATGTGATTTGGAGAATCACGTATACTTGGATTGACCTGCATTAAGTACCCATTTCAGTTCAACAAAGGCTTTCTGCAAAGCAATGAAGGTAGATTGAAGCTCCGAGAGAGCCTGGTCAACCGTGGGGGCAATAGCATACAAAACCGTGTCATCTGCATTTTTTTTGCAGATAGACCAACATTTTTATATAGACAGAAAAATGTACATGACCTAAAATCAATCCCTGTGGGACGCCTTTCAGTAATATCAAGGAAACCTTTCATAAAACATTTCAGAGAATATAATTATTGGAGGTGTAAAAACCTTTGTGGAGATCGAGCACATGGGCCGCCTTCTAAACCCTGAGATAATCGTCAGATTAAAAATATGTGTCAATGACTCTGCAATCAGGGGAGCAGAAAGCTGCAGCAGGAAACGATAAAGCAAACCAGTCCAATTGATTTTTTTAAGCAAGGCGTTAAAAAGTGGAACATTGCTGAAATGAAAACAAAGATTCACTGATCTTCCATTGAGCCAACTAGACGCTGGTGGAGGGAAAAGCAGTATAATGACTGACCAGGCTAAATTAAATCACAATTTATTTGAAATAAAAAGCCTGCTGAGATAAAATGCTGATTAAAAGCATCACATATCAATATCACGCTTCAGTGCATGAACTGTTTTCCAACATTTTGACGGATCACCAGCAGAGTCTGAGATTGAACTTAAAAAAGTAGCTTGATTTAGCTTTCTTTATTGAGGAAGTACATATATTTCTCAATTGCCTGAAACACTGCCAATCTGCTACCAATTCGGTTTTCTAGCCTTGGCCCAAGCCTGATTTCTCATTATAATGAGATCTGAAAGTTCAATACAAAACCAAGGATTTGTTCTATTTTTATCTCTAAGGCGTGTTTGTCTACTAGAGATATAAAAATAAATTTAAAAAGTTCTAGAGCCAATTTGTCCTCACCTGAATCCTCAAACTCCTTGTAGAGTGTCCCCCAGGTCTCAGTGATCCTCTGTAGACTGTCCTCCATGGCTTGGATGTCCATGTAGGGACAGTTGCATTCTGGGAACTTGGTGTCACACTTGCACCAGCAATCATTGTCCTTACAGACGAAGCCCCCCTCCCCATTACAGGCAATGTAGCTTAGAGCAGCCTGGACAAAACTGTCCCTCAGGTAGTCTGGCAGGATAACCTGCAGGCCTGTAAAACAACACAACACAACCAAGATTTAGTACCACCATCAAAGTGTACAGTTATGGTACTGTATGAGAGGATAGCAATAAGTGATTTATAGTGGGTGAATTACAAGGCAGTTCAAGTGTAGTTGTTAGCCTTGGTACACTAACAATGTCAAATCAAATCAAATCAAATTTTATTGGTCACATACAGATGGTTAGTTGATGTTATTGTGAGTGTAGCAAAATGCTTATGCTTCTAGATCAGACAGTGCAGCAGTATCTAACAGGTAATATCTAACAATTTCACAACAAAACCTAATATCTAACATATTCCACAGCAAAATCTAATATACACAATCTAGTAAAGGGATGGGATAAGAATATATAAGTATAAAATATATGGATGAGCAGTGACAGAGAGTGGCTGAGATGCAATAGATAGTAAAGAATAGATAGTGAAGGATACAGTATACAGTATATATACATGAGATGAGTCATGTGAGATATGTAAACATTATTAAAGTGGCATTATTAAAGTGACTAGTGTTCCATTTATTAAAGTGGCCAATGATATTACGTCTGTAGGTAGGCAGCAGACTCTCTGTGCTGGTGGTGGCTGTTTAACAATCTGATGGCCTTGAGAAAGAAGCTGTTTTTCAATCTCTCTGTCCCAGCTTTGATGCACCTGTTCTGACCTCGCCTTCTGGATGGAAGCGGGGTGAACAGGTAGCGGCTCGAGTGATTATTGTTCTTGATGATCTTTTTTGCCTTCCTGTGACATCAGGTGTTGTAGGTGTCCTGGAGTGCAGGTAGTTTGCACCCAGTGATGCGTTGTGCAGACCACACCACCCTCTGGAGAGCCTTGCGGTTGTGGGCGGTGCAGTTGCCGACTGGACGCTCTCAATTGTGCACCTGTAAAAGTTAGTGAGGGTTTTCGGTGACAAGCCACATTTTTTCAGCCTCCTGAGGTTGAAGAGGCGCTGTTGTGTATTTTTCACCACACTGTCTGTGTGCTTGGACCATTTCAGTTTTTCGGTGATATGTACACCGAGGAACTTAAAACTTTCCACCTCCTCCACTGCTGTCCCTTTCACGTGGATAGGGGGATGCTCCCTTTGCTGTTTCCTGAAGTCCACGATCATCTCTTTTACTTTTGCTGACATTGAGTGAGAGTTCATTTTCCTGACACCAGACTCCAAGTGCCCTCACCTCCTCGTCGTCGATGGTAATCAAGCATACCACTGTGGTGTCGTCTGCAAACTTGATGATTGAGTTGGGGGCGTGCATGGCCACACAGTCGTGGGTGAACAGGGAGTACAGGGGGGGACTGAGAATGCACCATTGTGGGGCCCCAGTGTTGAAGATCAGAGGGGTAGAGATGTTGTTTCCTACCTTCACCACCTGGGGAAGTCCAGGAAGTCCAGGACCCAGTTGCACAGGACGGGGTCTCAAGCTTAATGATGAGTTTGGAGGGTACTATGGTATTGAATGCTGATCTGTAGTCAATGAACAGCATTCTTACATAGGTATTCCTCTTATCCAGATGGATAGGGAAGTGTGCAGTGTGATGACGATTGCATCGTCTGTGGAACTATTGGGGGGATAAGCAAATTGAAGTGGGTCTAGGGTGATATGATCCTTGACTAGACTCTCAATGTAAGAGCAGAACAATGATGGTCCAAACTGTATTTTATTCTCTACAAGCGTTGTCATGGGATGTGTGGATCTCTTTGAAGATGCTATTGTATGGGAATTTATGATAGGGTGTGCTAAAAACCTTAAAATGATTTCCCATGTTCTTATTTCTTAGTAACATTATGTGATAATGGTGTGCAGGATTTGCATAACAGCAATACATAATCAAAGGTCTGACATTAAAATGCAATATATGTGGTATGAATCAAAAAGAAACAGACCTTGCAAGTGGACTTTGTTTTCCGGACTCTGAACCAGAACAGAGCTGACAGAATCAAGGTTGTCATAGTTACTGCATCCGAGAGGGCCTGTCCGGGTCTCTGTTACCTGGGTAACAACAAACACACAATGCTTTGAATACACATTCCTTTTAACATCAGAGCAACGTAAGAATGACAAAAATATATTTATGCATCATGCATTTCCTTTGAATTGACATCCTGGCAATCTTACACCCACTCTCGCCCTGGATTCGTGTGCATGCTTTGCCATTCGATGATTGACATTAGTATACGTACATGAACTATTCCAAATTGAAAATGAAAAAAAATACTACAACTTCTACAGTACTTCTGTATGAGACACATAATGCCAAAAGAAACACTTCTAAGAGTGGCTGCTCTCTGCTGGGGAAAAGCAATGAAGTGGCAGGCATGTGTGTTCCCTGGTGAGATGAGTGTTCAACCATGGGTTCCTGCTTCCTGTGCTCTATGAGTCAGAGCTGAAGCCCTATTATTTACATTACACAGGCCCTTTAATGACCATCACCCACAGCTCTGAGTAGATAATGAAGCACGGCTAGCAGAGAGATGCAGAACATTGCAGTGGTAGAGCATATGTACAGTACGCCCTCTCCTCTGCTCTCTCTCTCCTTCCTTCCACCCACATACAACACTTAAAGGTCCAATGCAGTCCTTTTTATCTCAATATCAAATCATTACTGGGTAATAATTAAGTTAGTTTGATTGTTTTCAATTAAAATGGTAAAAAAATAAACAAAAATGTCTTCTTAGCAAAGAGCAATTTCTCAAGCAAGAATTTTGCTAGGGCTGTCTGGAAGTGGTCTGAGTGGGGAAGGAAAAACAGAAAACTAGCTGTTATTGGCAGAGAGGTTTGTAACTTTCTTTCTTATTGGTCAATTAACTTATTTACCGCTTGGTGATGTTTCCAAGGCAGCCAAACCTCCATCTCACCAAAATAGGCTGACATTGCAAGCGCTTTTCAAACAGCTCATACACTAAAAGGGCACTATCATCATTTTCCACGATTTCACAGTATTATTCCTACCTCATAGTGTGGAAATATAGATAAAACACAGGCAATTCATGTTTTTTACTGCACTGGGTCTTTAATTGATTACATACATTCTTTTGTTACAGGTATTCTTATGCACCCGCAGTGAAAATGGCAGCGGTGTTGTTCTTATTCTCTCGCACTCGGAAAAAAAGAGAAACATCAGAGTGGTGTTGAAGGAGAGCTTCTAACAACTCAGCCAAGGCAGGTCTTTTCTGTCGTATTGACTGAGACATCTCTCCTGACCTTTTCCCTGGCAAACCGTCTCTGCCAGACCTCATCATTCTTTCCATTCTCCCTCGCTTGCAACATGAAATCTCTTTCCAGTCCTCTTCTGTTGATAGAAAGCTCCTAATTGATTGCTATTTTTCTCTCTTTGTAGGAGAGGTACCGTGTCATCAGAGATGTGCCCAGGTCTAGCCTGTCACAGGACAGTTGGTGGGGGAGAGACGGCTAGGAAACAAGGGTCAGTCCATCAGTTACACAATCAAACACAGTCCCAAAGTGCTGAAAGAGGGAAAGACTAAGAGACCTGAAGCTAATGCTGTGTAGGGTGAAACTTCTGGAGCTTATCAATCAAACCCTGAACCAGCAAAAGATGTGTGTCTGGGAAAATGAATAGAATGTGTAAATCAGAGAGAGGGGAGACCATCTGTGTGCAATGATTTTGCCATTATTATTAACAGCACATTGTAAATCACAAATTTCCTTGATATGGGATTATACTGCTGATAAGACTGTGAGGAAATGAGGAACAATGCAGAGTTTTGAGACACTTGAATATTGAATCTATACAGAGCATTATTTGATATGCCATATGATAGCCCATATGGCACAACGTTGACTGATGAGCACGGCATTCAATTTCCTCTATGGACAGCAGCTGCTTTTCATTGCAGATATATTCTGGTATATTACTAAATGCTTAATGGCACATTATTGGCCGCCTGTATCTCTCAGCTGCTGCTGCTGGAGGGATTTCACATGGAGCACAGAGAGAGACTGTGTTCTAGTAGTCTCAGTTAAGCTTATTTTCCTTCTTCTTTGCTTCTGCTTTTCTTCATGACCACTAGGGTGAAAGGATTGATATACAGGTGTACTATCTTAATTTGATCACTGTTGTTGCAGACAAATGCTAATTGTCATTTCCACTTTTAAATGTCAGACATGATTTATCCTAACTAAAAATGCATCAACCCTTCCGAAAATGGCCATGAATTATAATTCACATTTCCGGTTGCTGCAGGATTCATTTCCAGCTGAGAAACTGGTCAAATTAAGATAGTACTGTGCATATGTAATATGTCTATGATAGCTAGATGAAGAAAAGAGGAGGAAGAGATTAGCTAAAAGGCAGTTATTTAAATTATGTGGTAACTCAGTGGCAGTTACATTTGCCCAAGACTTTAGACTGGAAATGAAAGATTGTACAGTGCCCCTGTGACAACACAGACAACAACCGATTGAGTAGCGGGGTGGAAACGTAAAAAATGCAATGCTGCCATAATGGGAACATAATGCAATACTGGGACTGTCTGAGTGGAAATAAATATGAATCCACACGGTGTTGTGAGAGCCCCACGGCTGAAAAACTTTCTCTCATTGTTCATCATTCTGCAGACACACTGCCAACCATCACATCGGTCAGGTGGGGATATCAACATCGATTTAGTTGGGGAAATTGCCAAATCATAACAAAAATGATCCCTGCCGCTCTGGTAACAGCTTGAGTCATTACTCATTATAGCAACAACCTTTTCTGAACAGAGGTAGAGAGGTAGCAGGCTGCACCGTGACCTCTTTAAGAGGGAGAAGATTTCCACAGCAAACCCCCATCACACCAGAGCACTAACAGGCGTTTCCTCTGAAATGAGCTCCCAAATTTTCCCTCCATACGGCTACAAGGGGGGGGGCAGCGGAAGCACCGGCAGCCTGATCTGCTATCCTCCTACCATCCCCTGTCCAATTCACATTCACATGGTGGAGCGGTTGGTTGTGTCTGTCCCGGCGTCACGGGGTTTGACGCCCTGTGGAAATGATGCGTGTGCTGAAGAATCCCTCCGCCGCCTCCCTCCCTCTCAGTGATTCACTCTGCTTCACTGATGAGCTGCTCAACCTCTCTGCTTCTCTGCTCTCACCTGTCACTCTCAACACATCTCTGCCTTTGAACCATTAAAGTTGGCGCTCACACAAATACCCACACTTACACACATACACACACACACACACACTTCAAAAGTGACTCCCAACAGAACAGACAAAGCAAGACTAGATACCTCTGCTGTGATAGAAATGTCCGACCTCCCACACATCCTTGTGGTTCAGGGAGTACAGAGCTTTGATAGCTGTTATTCATAGTTTGCTCCGACAAATTCAGAGAGGCCGGAAGCCACACACAGATGTGACTGTCACTATATAGCAACATGAAGGATCTGAAAGGTTCATGTTTGCTATTTTCAAAAGGGGTGTGTGCACATCCAACAACTTTACAGGTGCAGGGTTAAAAAAAAATGGCATAATAAAGAAACATAAATATTTGCACACTTTAGCTCAGCCTGACAAAATCCATCCTCTTGAAATGTTGCACTAACAGAGTGGATGTATTTATATCACTTTCCTTATTCACACAACATTGCAGTAACATACTGGTATGTCCTGTATGTCACAACATTCATCCCAACAGCTACAGTACTCAGTTCAGATGAGGTATGTCAACGCCTGGCCCTGGAAATACACCACCTACTGATCAACACTCCTGGCTCTTCACAACCTGACAAGCTGACACTTCTTACAAGGGGCATTCCAGGATCTCTAATCAGCTAACCAACTGTGCTGCTCCACTTGAACAAGTATGATTGCATGAAGTTTCAAGTTTGATGGAAGGTCAGTGTGTGTACGTGTGCGTGTGTGTTTGTGTATGTGTGTGGGTATGTGTGGGTGTGCGTTTGGGTGTTGGTTGTGCGTGTGCGTGTGTCCGGTGTGTGCTTGTGTGTGTGTGTTTGTGTGTACCTTAATGGCTGTGGATGCTATCTGGATGTGGTGCAGCTTGCGCAGGGTGCTCTCTCTGTCTATGAAGTAGGAGGCAGCCAGCTGGTGCAGAGCCTCCAGAGTTACGCTGGACGAGTTGCCAGAGCCAGAGTATTCGCTCACATCCGCCTTCTTACTCAGCTTTCTCTTGTCCACAAATATCGTTAAGGCCTCTTCCCCTGCAAACACAAGATGGCGTTACGACAATGTTTGCCGACGCTGTTTAAACAGGCTTTCTTTTCAACTGTTGGGAGAACGTTCACTGGCAAACATGGTTTTAACAGTCTATACAAATGTCAGTTGACATTAGTCAGATGGTCTCTGAACTACATATTCAACAGCTATCCAGTTTTAGAATTATGGCAATCAATAGGAATAATATAGTGTATTATTCACTGCCAGGTATTATGACTATTAACCATGTGCTATTTGATAGAATATGAACAAACATACATCCAGATTCAACCATAAAGGAGGGCATCATATCATATTATCAATGGTAGTCTGTGTTTTGTGTTCTTCTTCCTCTGCTGCAGAAAGGTGCCCTTAAATCCCTATGTAATTTATTCATTTATTTCATGAAGTCCATGTGTTCCAGAACACGGACAGGCAATCCATTTATAACCCCATTCAGCAGCCAGCAGCACATCTCTGGCTCATGGCCAAGCAACAGCTCCTCATCTTCCTCTCCTCATACAGAACTACTCTGGTTGTGTGCCAGGGCATGGAGGTTGCATCGCATCAGCCAGTGCAGCTGTGTGTGTGTGTGTGTGTGTGTGTGTGTGTGTGTGTGTGTGTGTGTGTGTGTGTGTGTGTGTGTGTGTGTGTGTGTGTGTGTGTGTGGCCACTCACAACTACGACCTTTCCAGGAGCCCGGCTGAGGTAATCGACAAGTGTTGCTTTCCAACAGGAAACCCATTCCCTTGGTTTCCTCGACATGCACAGGGCTTTGTAGCTGAAATAAGCGTCTCTCCTGTAAAGAGCAACCACCCTCACGGCGTTGTCCACATGACTATCAAAAGCACTGGGGAATGACTGTGTAGCTGAGGGTTATGCAGTACATGTACGTGTAGTGAGGTTTTTACATGGGTTTTCATTATGTAGACAAAAATCTATTGAAGAAAAGTCTTCCACTGAATTCATATAGGCTGCTATGCCAATATTGGCATAGAAGGCATGCACATGTCCTGCCCTCATTAGCTTTTTGGTGTTATTGGGACTTTACAAACACAGAAAACTGACAGATGATTAGAATACCGTACCCCTCTGTTCCAACTTTTAGGGGGATTCAAAAATATGACCCTGTATCGGTGAATAGGGGTCAACTACTACTACCTACTCCAGGGGTAAGCAACCCTGTTCCTCGAGTGCTGCACGTACTGTAGGCAGCACACCTGACCAACCTAGCTAATTGATCAGTTCAGTGATTGACTAAATTCCACAAACCTCGTCCTCCTGCGGCACTCCAGCACCAGGGTTGCCTACTCCTGACCTAATTCATCATCCCCACAGAATCCCCTGATCAAACACTATATATGGAATAGTGTGCCATTTCAGACATAGTGGTGTGTTTACCTCCCAGCGTGGCCGACAGCAGGAAGTGTGTCCCATACTTCCTGATCAGGTTGTCAGTGATGAGTTGGGTGGTGGGTCTCCGACCCAGGAGACGGATGTTACGGATGAACTCTGGTGTCAGGGGCAACGGCGACTCCAGGAAGTCTCTCCTCTCCACAGCCAGGTTGTTCACCTTCCATCTCCCAAACTCTCTGGAAAGAAGAAGACTTTAAAATGTCCTTGAAACTGTTTGGTAAATAAGGCTCACTAATCATGTGATGGTATTAATGGTTTTCTGTCTGTCTGTCTGCAGAAGAGTAGGGGAGAGGTGAGTCTACGAGGGCAGCTATCAACCGCAATGCCTCACTGCATCCTTAGCTTTAAGTTCTGATGGAGAGATGGGAGAATGAGAGAGCAAAAGCGAGAGAGAGAGAGAGAGAGAGAGAGAGAGAGAGAGAGAGATCCAAAGCAGGTACCATTTGGAAGATTAATATAGCTGGGGAGGAGAATGCTCCCAAAGCCTGCAGCTGACAGGTGCTCTCCTTAATAAACACATCATAATCAAAATGTGCAGTGACAGAGAAACCCATAGACATCGGCAGATCTCTGACACTCAATACAACTCATAATGAGGAAAGAAAGTAAAGCGACCAAAAGGAAAGGAAATGCTAGAGGCAGCTGTAAAGTTCGGATTTCTCATCAGCGTCTGTAGCTTTGACATCTTCTGTTTACATTTACAAACATTACTAAGTTATTCTGTATGCAGCCTTAAAGACGGGAGCATTGTTACGCCTTGAAAGACTTTGTTTGCGTTAATCCCCTGTGTTTAAATAATTACAGTATCTAAACACTGGTTCAATTTTAATTGGCTCTGACAGGTTCAGATAATATTTCTGTGAGGGAGGTCGAAATGAACATGCTCTGTCTGTGTCAGTTAGCTGGAGGCTACAGTAGAAGCAATGTAGTGTAGAAGAAATGATGTGCAATATTTTACATCCTGATGCTGGATATAGAAAGCCTTTCTTCTTGTCTGTTTTTTTCTCCTTTCTGCCCATCCCTCTGTCTGTCTGTCTGTCTGTCTGTCTGTCTGTCTGTCTGTCTGTCTGTCTGTCTGTCTGTCTGTCTGTCTGTCTGTCTGTCTGTCTGTCTGCCTGCCTCTCTCTCTATGTCCGTCTGTCTCTCTCTCTGTTTCTCTTTCTGTCTCCTATCACTATATGTATTTCTCTCCTTTCCAACACACACACATACAAACACACACACACACTCCCTAACTAACCTCACAGGTGCAAGTTATCACTAAATGATGCACTGCGCTGTGAATTGGATGCTTGTCTGCTGTAATCAGAATAGGTTCGCCAACCTGTGCTGTAGGTGATGGATGGAGGGGGCGGGGCCTTTTGATAGGAGATATATCACATTAAAGCAGGAGTAATGATGAAAAGCCTCTTCTTAAGGATCATATGTCATATATATCATATATATCATATATATACAATTGTAAAATACTTTTATGTCTACTCTCATACAGGTAGTGAAAATATAGCAATTAGTTTAATTTGTGTGATGTTAGCATGCCTAATCCACTTATGGGAATGCTTTCCCAAATCAATACATGAAACATACAGCTTAATGAAGGTATGCACACCCACATACTTCTACTTTTAGACATGTCCCTTGAGTAATTTGTCGGTCAGTTACACCAAGCATAACCATTAATCCTGACCTCTTTTCACTCCATACATATAAATTACCTCTTCAACTGGGCCACCATAGCATTCCTCGCCAGTTATATCTTGCTTTGCTATGTGAGAGCTGAGATTTGGCAGTTCAAAGGCATTGCATGTAAGAAGTGAGAAAAGGAGCAAGAGAGGAGAGAGAGAGGAAATAGGAGAGAGGAGAGCGAGAGGAGTGAGAAAGAGATAAGCGCGAGAGAGGAGCAAGAGAGGAGGGAGAGGGGAGCAAGAGAGGAGGGAGAGAGGAGAGAGTAAGGGAACAGGTAAGGAAAGTGTAGCCTCAAAATCATTCTGTCATTGGTTTCTCCAGTTATCATTGACTGTGATAAGCTGGACTTGTCTTATCTTAAACCCCCCATAGGGCTAATGGTACATCCAACAAGGAGTGGGATGGAATTAAATGGATTTTACCATGGAGCAGTTTTTGGGGTTCTGCAGTCTTTCCTTAGACTACACCATGTAGTTATTCTTCTTATCTGTCTCTCATCACTGTACTGTACGTCACGGGAGGTGGTGGCAGCTTAATTGGGGAGGGCAGGCTCGTGGTAATGGCTGGAGCAGAATAAGTGGAACGTTATCAAATACATCAAACACATGGTTTCCATGTGTCTGATGCCATTCAATTTGCTCCACAGAATTATTATGAGCCGTCCTCCCCTCAGCAGCCTCCACTGCTGTACGTAGATACCTTGGTTTCATTTGAGATATCATTCATTCATTTTCACACATCTCTCTTTTGGACTATTTCTCCTAGTAGAGATTTGAGAGAATTGGGATGCATTGCTTTTCTCTGGGTATTAAATAAGAAGGCCACTGTAACACAGATCAAGGTCTTTTTAAGGTTTCCAAAAGACATTCTCAAATTTGATGCATTGCAGCCGTACAGAAATACGGTGTTCATACTGTGAACTTCTCTATGCGATTTGGTGCCAACACTCACTTACGTTTCTGAAATGCAAAATGTCAAAAAAATACAAGAGCTACACAAGTGTAGCCTACAATTTCCTACACCCTGCTGTCTACGGCAACTGTCACTTGGCAATGGTTGCCTAGGACTGGTGGTGCAGCGGAACCCCGTCTCTACGCATGTTGACTGAGGGAAAAGCTGTTGCATTCGCCAAAACAATGAGTGATTCCACAAACAGGAAAACAGCCTCCATTTCCTGTTGGAGGACCCATTAAAATTATTTCAAATTCAATCAAGAAGAGAGGTGGAAAATTGAAAGGGGGATGAGATGGTGCAATTTCATTACTGCAATGATGGCATAGTAACACACAGCCACTGTAACTAGAAGCACCCTCTTGCGGTAATTCATCTTCTCTCTGTCAGTGAAGATTATGAGAATTTAGCAGAGATCCAAAACTCTGCAGGAGAAACTAATGTCACTTTCCATCTCCGCATGTCTGTTTTGCTTTTTAAATGATGTGTTATGGAATAGGGAATAGATTGTCAGATATGAGAGGTCATTTTAAACAAACAAACTGTGTGGTGGACTGTTTGGCTATGTCGCTGTCACTGGGAATTGGCAACAGAGTGGACATATTAGATATATGCATGTGAGTACGCCACAATAACTTCTCATATTAACAGAGACAGAGACAATTAGTACCACCTGCATGCACTTTAATACAAAATGGCCATCACACAATGCCACAGTAAAGCCAAAGTTGTCTGACAAAGCAATTCTACAGGATTATATTCTATGTGATAGCTTTTTATAGATAGTAGTTTTGCCACTGGGAACCATTGTTGATGTGTTGAGATCACCTGTGGAAGTTTGAGGGATGAGAACATATATCACTAACAATCTGTTTGACAACGAAAGGCACGCTGGATTAATTTACCACATTTCCTCCTACTGTAAAAACCTGCAGTATAGTTTCCTCCTGGGCACACACTGGTTGAATCAATGTTGTTTTCTTGTCATTTCAATGGAATTAGGTTGAACCAATGTGGAATAGACATTGAGTTGACATCTGTTCCCAGTAGGCAGTCACCTTGTACCATTAAAGCTGTTGATTTTAAGGGAACATTGTATAACTTGATGCAGTCCTTATGTAAGATACTGTTAAGAGACCAAAGTCTGTAACAGATACAATTACCTTGAATTATCCCTATATTCCCGCATAGAAATATAATCAAGTGATTATCTGTCTATGATGTCCCAATTAGCAGTTGTCATCTCAACACAAATTTTGTCTGGTCGATTAATACCAATTAGTAATTTGCTATGTTTACATCCAATTTGTGATATTCTAAAACCTGCATAAAAAAATATGCAAATTTTCCCACCAGAGATAATCGGTTTCCATCAAAATGACTTGTTGCCGATAAAAAGTTGTGCGTGATAACATCAATTACTTTTGCGTTTTTATGTACCGATAAAAAAGTAGACTGGTTGTCTTATCACTAAACATGTTGCGTTATAAAGAATGTCCCCACTCTGGTATTTGCATGTGCGCTCTTGCCAACAGCTGGCAGACAGTGCGCAGATTCTGTCTGAGATCCCTATTACGGACAAAATCAAGATTATTAAGCATCGAACATTAGGTCAACAGAATAAGACCCTCGATATTTATTGGAAAGTTGCATCAAGCCCGTCACCGAGCACTTTCACCACCCTGTGAAGTTCTTCTTATTAACGTATTTCGACTGTAGACGAATACAATGCATTCTTTCCGGAGTCGTAGTGGTAGGACCACAAAACACAACACCATATCATTGCGTGACTCCAAGTTTACTTCGATAGGATGGTTATTATATAAATATTTGCGCATCATTAATTTTACAACCACAAAAACATCCCACCTTGTCAAGCGTATTTTGTTTTGTAGACATTTAGAAGGTTTTACCGACTGTTTCCATCAGGCCTGTCGTGACATATACTTTCCTCACATTAAAAGGTTGGATGGGAACCTGGATTATGAAAGAAAAAAAACACAGTCGACATAAAATACAGTGCTCAGCATTTCTACCAGCCAACGAAAGGGCTTTAATAATATTACTGTTAATCAAGGGTTGGTTGTAATCTAGCGCGCCTCAGACACAACCTTGCAGCTGACAGTAGACTCTCAGGGGATGGTGTGATAATGCAGAGTAATAACTATTAAGAGCCCACTAATCACTTGGCCACATGATAAGACTATTAATCTTACCGCCAATGAAGCTCAGTCCCGAGAGCTGTGATGGGCCTGCACTAGCCGGAGGAGAAATATTAAAACGCTTTAACGCGGGAAGCAGATCACCTTAGCCCATAAAACACCCAGCACAAATCCATAGATGTCAGAGTCCCGTTTGCGGTTTCCCGGTCCGTGTTCAATACCTTTCCAACTCACGACGGACAGGATATATGACACACTTTCCACTAATTTTATATCGCGAGCCAATATGTGAAAATGTGTTCAACGTTATGACAAATCATACGTTTTTCCCCCTACACTACAGTAATCAACATATTTTTCCTGAACAGATATCAGAATATGCATATGGCCATTTGCTTGTAATTACCTTGATACACTCAAATAATTTAACTGTACTATTTACCAACAATAGCTATACTATGTAGGTGCCTAGGTGAATACTGTAGATACAAAACAGCTACAAGAGTAGATGCATGGATTAAGATATAACCACAAAAATGTAAATTTTTCCCTCTTCTTCTCCTCGCCATTTATTTACTTAACCTTAGTTGACTTACTTGCAGTTCCAATAATTCAATAAAGTTTCCACTACTAGACTATCCTAGATGGGGTGAGGTGAGAACTTTTCACATCTCTTTTCAAGGCTTTCCTTCCAGTGGTATTTACTTGACGACATTAAACGCCACATGACACTGAACGTGCTTTAGCAATTTGACAGTGGATATAACATTCAGCCTGCTTTGGTGTACTAACACGTTGGTAGGCAGTCTAATCTGTCCAACTATTGATTCTCCCTATACCTAATCTAGACTACATGTGGTCTGACTCTCCTGTATATCTCTGAAGAGAACACTGCTATGAGACTCACCTGTTTACCTGTAAACCACCCCTACGTCAGGGTTTCCTAAATGTAGTCCTCGGGACTCCTTGGTTTTTGCCCTAGCACTACACAGCTGATTCAAATAATCAACTAATCATCATGCTTGGATCATTTGAACAAGCTGTGTAGTGTTAGGGTCTGAGGACTGAGTTTGGGAAACACTGCCCCATGTACAAGCCCTGCTATGCAACTCACCGGTATATCTTGTAGCGGGTGGAGAAGCCCTGCCGGTTCCTCTCAACGAAGTCTGTGTACTCCTGGGAGTGGTGGAAGGGGCCCTTGTCGGACAGCAGCCAGTCCAGGGGCCCTCCGGGGCGGTCGTGGGGCAAGCTGGTCGAGATAGGGGCCCCGGCCCAGAGCCAGACCCAGCAGTGCAGGCTGACACTGAGGAAGCCCCATAGAGCCATCAGAGATTGAGGGAGCGAGGGAAGGAGGGAGGGAGTGAGGGAGGGGTGGAGGGAGGTAGAGTGGAGGGAGGAAGGAAGGGAGGGAGGGGTGGAAGGAGGTAGGGGTGGAGGGAGGAAAGAAGGGAGGGGTGGAGGGAGGGGGAAGTGGAGGGAGGGAGGGGTGGAGGGAGGGATTGAGGGAGGGATTGAGGGAGAGAGGGGTGGGTGGAGGGAGGGGGGAGTGGTGGAGGAATGGGATCAGTAGTGGAAGGGGTTCCTACACGCGAGCTCACTCCTCCTCTGGGATGACCGGGGAATCTGCATTCCCTCACATCCACTGGAGCACCTGGGAGAGAAAGACGTAAATAATTGCCACTTGAGAATGTACTGTTCTTATAATCATCAGGCACCTTCATCTTTTAAGAGATCCTATACTGACAAGTAAAAAATGCCTTTGTATTTTACACATCAAACAATCAGAACTCTGATCTCTTTAGCTATTATGGAGTAAGTCACTAGTCATCTGTTTTGACATTACACTTCTATTCCACCTCTAGTCCGAGCCTCCCATTACTCAACATCTCCCTCCTAAGGGTTGTCAATCTCTCCCCTGCAGCTGGGACCAAACCAGATGCTTGGTTTAAAAAAAAATCCCATTACTTTATTCTGATGACAATCTGTCAAGTGAACTCAGCCATGTGACCATGTGTGTGGGAGGGTTTCAGAAATCATTATTCAAAACAATACCGCAAGACGCCGGGGGGTAGACGTGGGGGCAGGTACTAGGAGATGTGTGAGAGAGTGGGAGAGGGAAAGATAGAGAGAGTGAGAGAGAGAGATAGTGTGGGATAAAGAAAGAGAGATGGAGAGAGAAAGGGAGAGGGTGAGGTAGTCTGAGAGAGAAAGGAAGAAAGAGAGAAACAGATGCATAGAGAGTGTGGGAAAGAGGCAGATAGAGAGAGAGACAGTGATAAAGAAAGGGAAAGGGTGAGGTAGTTTGAGAGTTAAAGGAAAAGAGAGTGCGACAGAGGTTAATGACTGATGTTTGACCCCACAGAGAGAGAATATGGACTGCCATGAATAAATGTGCTGGTGGTTTTATTAGATGAGTCACTGTCATTCATTCTGTATGCCACTCAAAAGCCTTGCTCTTTCTGACCCTCTGTGTGTGTGTGTGTGTGTGTGTGTGTGTGTGTGTGTGTGTGTGTGTGTGTGTGTGTGTGTGTGTGTGTGTGTGTGTGGCCATAATGAACTGGAGACTGAGTGTTAATTCACAGATAAGTGGATATCCCTCACTGATGCAAACACAGGTTTTATCTGGTTCACAATGCTTTTTCCTGTGATTACACCAGATTCAAATGCTCTGGTTTTGCTGCATGACATTTAATTCCTCAGTGCAGACATCCGTGCATGGCCATGCATATTGATGAGGTGTGTGTTTGTGGGCTTGTGTGCATGAGTGCGTGCATGTGTGTCTATGTAAGCAAGTCTGTGTGTGTGTGTGTGTGTGTGTGTGTGTGTGTGTGTGTGTGTGTGTGTGTGTGTGTGTGTGTGTGTGTGTGTGTGTGTGTATATGTGTGTGTGTGTGTGTGTGTGTGTGTGTTGGGGGCGGGGGGGGTTGGATCTGAGTACACAGCAGGGAGCAAACAATGGAGCGCAGTTCATTTCAGCACAGTGGTGTTCCACATAGTGTGATAGAGATGGTGAGGGAGGTAGGGGGGCTACGAAGCTATCCAACCATGGCAATCCTTAGTAATTCCCTTTTAACTTTGTTTTTGTTGCTGTTGTTAATGTTAAACAGTGAGATCGTTTTCCAGCTACAACAATTTTCATTTTGTGGTGTTGTATCAACACCATTTTCAGGCAACAACTACACTATCTACTGGACCTCTAGGCAGCACATAGGCCTAGGGTTTACATGGGTTTCTGTAAACATGGTTTAAAAGTGACCTTGGCTTGCAGCGAGGGGACTGTCTATCCTGTTAATATCAGAATAGAGGACAGGGGTCATGTTTAAAGAAAACTTTAATCCTATAACCCCACAGGCATGGGGCCAAACAAACGCTAATGCAGGAAGGAAAACTCTCTCCCTCTCTCTCATTCTTTTTCTTCTCTCTCCCTCTCTCTGTTTACCCTCTTCTCCTTCTCCTTCTCTTTCTCTATTCTCTCTACCTGCTTCATGTAAAAGTCCAGTAAATCAAAATATATATGTGTCTAGAGATTCAGACATCACCAGCTCTATAATCACATTATCAGACACAACACGACTAACCAGATTGTTGTTATTATCTGCCTGAATTATATCAGGTGCACACCATTCCCACTTGAGAAGGGCATTACTGGATCACATTTGTGCATATGTGAAAACACAAACTTTACATTTTCATCAAAAGTCATTATTAAATCGCCTTTCTTTGAGATACGAGCAAAGCCGTGCGTGAATATAACATATAGATTGCCGTGGCCTAGGCTGTGGTTTTGAAGTGAAAGGCACGCTCATTATTTCCAGCAGTAGGAGAGAGAACAAGGGCTCTTGTGGCTGAACTCAAATATGATTGTACACATTGTGTCACGCCCTGACCTTAGAGCCTTTTTATGTCTCCATTTGGTTTGGTCAGGGTGTGATTTGGGGTGAGCATTCTATGTTTTGTTATCTATGATTTTTGTATTTCTATGTTTTGGCCGGGTATGGTTCTCAATCAGGGACAGCTGTCTATTGTGGTCTCTGATTGGGAACCATACTTAGGTAGCCCGTTTTCCCTCCTTTTTTTGTGGGAAGTTGACTTTGTTTAGGGCACATTGCCTTTAGCTTCACGGTTTGTTTGTAGTGTTTATTGTTTTTGTCGGCGTCATCTTAAATAAAGAATATGTACTCTCACCACGCTGCACCTTGGTCCTCCTCCTTCAACAGCCGTGACACATTGTGGGCCATCTTTAACCCAGGCTGGTGTGAAGCCACCACACAAAGGCCAGTGATGGGGGTGTGTGTATGTTAGGCAAGAGACGGGGGGACGGGTCCTCTGGGTGAAAAGAGTGCAATTGACGGAAGAAAAGGTACAGAAGAAAGGCTATAAAATACATAATGAGCCATGTAGGTCTTTCAGAGTATAGAAAGGAATGTAGAATTACCTATCCAATAGTGGATGGCATTGCTAAGTGTCAGGAAAGAAAACATACAGATAATGACAGTAATAATTTTACACTGTATTATAGTTAGTCAGTAATTACTAAATGACGAAAGGTATATATATAGACAATTGCTGCTCTCCAATCACTCACAGCAAAACTAAATTCCATATGATTAGTGTTTTTTCATTGGGCATCAATTTTCTTTTACCTATTCATACTGAATACTGCAATGTTCTAAATCAGGGTCGCACAGAGAGATTCTTGGTAGTCTTACACAAATATACTTTGAAGTAAAAGTATACACCTCACACACATGGTTAGGGGTTTAAAAAAAGAAGACACCTGTACCATGTCAGATATAAAGTTGAAATGTATTACATTTTGAGTTTGCATTCCAACGTCACACTTTTCTATACAGTACCAGTCAAAAGTTTGGACAAACCTAATCATTCCAGGGTCTTTCTGTATTTGTACAATTTTCTACATTGTAGAATAATAGTGAAGACAGCAAAACTATGAAATAATACATATGGAATCATGTAGTAACCAAAAAAGTGTTAAACAAATTCTTCAAAGTAGCCACCTTTTGCCTTGATGACAGGTTTGCACAATCTTGACATTCTCTCAACCAGCTTCATGAGGTCGTCACCTGGAATGCATTTCAATTAACAGGTGTGACTTGTTAAAAGTCCATTTGTGGAATTTATTTCCTTCTTAACGCATTTGAGCCAATCAGTAGTGTTGTGACAAGGTATGGGTGGTATACAGAACATAGCCCTATTTGGTAAAAGACCAAGACCATATTATGGAAAGAACAGCTCAAATAAGCAAAGAGAAATGATAGTCCATCATTACTTGAAGACATGAAGGTCAGTCAATCCGGAAGATTTCAAGAACGTTTCTTCAAGTGCAGTCGCAAAAACCATCAAGTCATGATGAAACTGGCTCTCATGAGGACCGCCGTAAAGGATAAGTTCATTAGAGTTACCAGCCTCAGAAATTGCATCCCAAATAAATTCTTCACAGAGTTCAAGTAGCAATCACATCTCATCAACTGTTCAGAGGAGACTGCGTGAATCTGGTCTTCATAGTCTAATTGCTGCAAAGAAAACACTACTAAAGGACACCAATGAGAAGAAGAGACTTGCTTGGGCCAAGAAACACAAGCAACGGATATTAGACTGGTGGAAATCTGTCTTTTGGTCTTATGAGTCCAAATTTGAGATGTGTGTCTTTGTGAGAAGCAGAGTAGGTGAACGGATGATCTCTGCATGTGTGATTCCCACCATGAAGCATAGAGGAGGAGGTGTGATGGTATGGGGGTGCTTTGCTGGTGACACTGTCAGTGATTTATTTAGAATTCAAGGCATATTTAACCGCCATGGCTACCACAGCATTCTGCAGCGATAGCACAAACCAGATGGGATGGTGTATCATGTGTTTTTCAACAGGACAATGACCCAACACACCTCCAGGCTGTGTAAGGGCTATTTGATCAAGAAGGAAAGTGATGGAGTGCTGCATCAGATGACCTGGCCTCCACAATCACCCAACCTCAACCCAATTGAGATGGTTTGGAATGAGTTAGACCGCAGAGTGAAGGAAAAGCAGCCAACAAGTGCTCAGCATATGTGGGAACTCCTTCAAGACTGTTGGAAAAGCATTCCAGGTGAAGCTGGTTTCAGAGAATGCCAAGAGTGTACAAAGCTGTCATCAAGGGAAAGGGTGGCTACTTCAAAGAATCTCAAATAATAAATATATTTGGATTTGTTTAACACTTTTTTGGTTACTACATGATTCCTTATGTGTTATTTTATAGTTTTGATGTCTTCACTATTATTCTAAAATGTAGAAAACAGTCAAACTAGAGAAAAATCCTTGAATCAATAGGTATGTCCAAACTTTTGACTGGTACTGTACATCACAGAAGACTGAAATATAACAAAACTGTATGACATAGAAACACTGGATTTTTGTCGTGTTTAAAAAAATAATCTTTATTAATTACGAAATTATTTTTAAAAAGACATTCTACCAATTAGGCCAAAGAGGGAGTTGTTGGTCATTGACTGTAGGAAAGGTCTTACACCATGGTTATAAACATCACTTGATCCTTGACAAAATAAAAACATGCATTAGCTTTCAACCATAAACAACCTTCCTTACACACAAATCCCTAATGTGGCCGACTTTAGGTTGTGCTCCACATACACACATTCTGTATGGCAATCTACAGTCTGTGACCGAACCGATGCAGAATCACCTCAGCCTTGTCACCCGACATACCATTCATTATTCAAACTTTCTATTCAACAACATTTGTGATGGATCCCAACCTACAAGGTTTCCAGAAGTGAATAAAAATACACAGATTGTAATCTGTAATTTATATTGCATCTATATGACAAGGTTCTGTTTATTTCACAAAGGGACCATATCATTTTGGAACTGGCATTATTATGATCCAGAAGTAGTTTATACCAAATGGCAATTCAGATAAATAAAAGCCCATGTGCTTTAAACTCTGTACTGTTTTTATGGCCGCCATCCGGCATAATGGCTGGCTATATTCATTAAGCAACACCTAATATCAGCCATTCTAGATGAAGAGAGTGATCTGTCATAGATCCATAGGAAAAACACAACTTATCTTCAGTAGGTTACCAAAGAGGTCAGAGGTCATTGTGGAAGATTGTGGAATTCCTTTAAAGTCACCTATTCAGAAAACCTGACAATATCTCACAAGACATGAATCCAGTCCTGGAATTACCAGTGCCTCATTCCTCAACAGGTGACTGTATAGACACGAGAGCAGGGGTGCTCAACTCTTACACTATGAGGTCCGGAGCCTGCTGGTTTTCTGTTATACCTGATAATTACACACACCTGGTGTCCCAGGTCTAAATCAGACCCTGATTAAAGTGGAACAATGAAAAAATGCAGTGTAACTGCCTTCGACGTCCAGAGTTGAGTTTGAGGGCACTAGAGCGTACATAAAGGAAAGAGATCAAATGTGACCTCTTTGAGAAATGTTCTGAGATTATGTCAATTGAATGGCATTTCATCATAATCAATATTGATTATTTAGCAAAGATTTAGGACAATCATCTCAATGTAACATCTAAATATGTCAAAGAGCTATAGAATCAACCATGCTGGCCCCTTTTCAAGGCTTACAGCATTATGTACTAGCAAACTATGCTGCATGCACAAAGAAAGTGAAGACATTAGTAGGGTATTGTAGTTACTATTATTATTCTACTATTATTGTACTAGTATTATTATTATTTTTAAATCCTGTTGTCCTGTTCTGTTTAAAACTGTCAGAATAAATGCTGAGCAAACTCAAACCATCAAAAAACAAATATAGAATTGTATATTTTGTTAATTAAAATGTTTTTTTACTGCTGTGCATGATTGCTGGTCAATTCAGTCAGAGTGTGTACAACTACTACTACTACTACTACTACTACTACTATTACTACTATTACTACTAATGGTCTAAAGTCTGTCTCTAATGTACCTGTCTTGTTGACAGACACTTAAACGGCTCTCTATCCACCGGATGTGTACCAAACCCACTAAAAGTGGCAGTAATAAAGCCTCTCTTGAAAAAGCCAAACCTTGACCCAGAAAATATAAAAAACTATCTGCCTATATCGAATCTTCCATTCCTCTCAAAATGTTTAGAAAAGGCTGTTGCGCAGCAACTCACTGCCTTCCTAAAGACAAACAATGTATACGAAAAGCTTCAGTCTGGTTTTAGACCCCATCATAGCACTGAGACGGCACTTGTGAAGGTGGTAAATTACATTTTAATGGCATCGGACCGAGGCTCTGCATCTGTCCTCGTGCTCCTAGACCTTAGTGCTGCTTTTGATACCATCGATCACCACATTCTTTTGGAGAGATTGGAAACCCAAATTGGTCTACACGGACAAGTTCTGGCCTGGTTTAGATCTTATCTGTCGGAAAGATATCAGTTTGTCTCTGTGAATGGTTTGTCCTCTGACAAATCAAATGTAAATTTAGGTGTTCCTCAAGGTTCCGTTTTAGGACCACTATTGTTTTCACTATATATTTTACCTCTTGGGGATGTTATTCGAAAACATAATGTTAACTTTCACTGCTATGCGGATGACACACAGCTGTACATTTCAATGAAACATGGTGAAGCCCCAAAATTGCCCTTGCTAGAAGCATGTGTTTCAGACATAAGGAAGTGGATGGCTGCAAACTTTCTACTTTTAAACTCTGACAAAACAGAGATGCTTTTTCTAGGTCCCAAGAAACAAAGAGATCTTCTGTTGAATCTGACAATTAATCTTAATGGTTGTACAGTCGTCTCAAATAAAACTGTGAAGGACCTCGGCGTTACTCTGGACCCTGATCTCTCGTTTGAAGAACATATCAAGACCATTTCAAGGACAGCTTTTTTCCATCTACGTAACATTGCAAAAATCAGAAACTTTCTGTCCAAAAATGATGCAGAAAAATGTATCCATGCTTTTGTCACTTCTAGGTTAGACTACTGCAATGCTCTACTTTCCGGCTACCCGGATAAAGCACTAAATGAACTTCAGTTAGTGCTAAATACGGCTGCTAGAATCCTGACTAGAACCCAAAAATTTGATCATATTACTCCAGTGCTAGCCTCCCTACACTGGCTTCCTGTCAAAGTAAGGGCTGATTTCAAGGTTTTACTGCTAACCTACAAAGCATTACATGGGCTTGCTCCTACCTATCTCTCTGATTTGGTCCTGCCGTACATACCTACACGTACGCTATGGTCACTAGAATTTCTAAGCAAACAGCTGGAGGCAGGGCTTTCTCCTATAGAGCTCCATTTTTATGGAACGGTCTGCCTACCCATGACAGAGACGCAAACTCGGTCTCAACCTTTAAGTCTTTACTGAAGACTCATCTCTTCAGTGGGTCATATGATTGAGTGTAGTCTGGCCCAGGAGTGGGAAGGTGAACGGAAAGGCTCTGGAGCAACGAACCACCCTTGCTGTCTCTGCCTGGCCGGTTCCCCTCTTTCCACTGGGATTCTCTGCCTCTAACCCTATTACAGGGGCTGAGTCACTGGCTTACTGGGGCTCTCTCATGCCGTCCCTGGAAGGGGTGCGTCACCTGAGTGGGTTGATTCACTGATGTGGTCATCCTGTCTGGGTTGGCGCCCCCCCCCCTTGGGTTGTGTCATGGCGGAGATCTTTGTGGGCTATACTCAGCCTTGTCTCAAGATGGTAAGTTGGTGGTTGAAGATATCCCTCTGGTGGTGTGGGGGCTGTGCTTTGGCAAAGTGGGTGGGGTTATATCCTTCCTGTTTGGCCCTGTCCGGGGGTGTCCTCGGATGGGGCCACAGTGTCTCCTGACCCCTCCTGTCTCAGCCTCCAGTATTTATGCTGCAGTAGTTTATGTGTCGGGGGGCTGGGGTCAGTTTGTTATATCTGGAGTACTTCTCCTGTCCTATTCGGTGTCCTGTGTGAATCTAAGTGTGCCTTATCTAATTCTCTCCTTCTCTCTTTCTTTCTCTCTCTCGGAGGACCTGAGCCCTAGGACCATGCCCCAGGACTACCTGACATGATGACTCCTTGCTGTCCCCAGTCCACCTGGCCGTGCTGCTGCTCCACTTTCAACTGTTCTGCCTTATTATTATTCGACCATGCTGGTCATTTATGAACATTTAAACATCTTGGCCATGTTCTGTTATAATCTCCACCCGGCACAGCCAGAAGAGGACGGGCCACTCCACATATGCTCTCTCTAATTCTCTCTTTCTTTCTCTCTCTCGGAGGACCTGAGCCCTAGGACCATGCCCCAGGACTACCTGACATGATGACTCCTTGCTGTCCCCAGTCCACCTGGCCGTGCTGCTGCTCCAGTTTCAACTGTTCTGCCTTATTATTATTCGACCATGCTGGTCATTTATGAACATTTAAACATCTTGGCCATGTTCTGTTATAATCTCCACCCGGCACAGCCAGAAGAGGACTGGCCACTCCACATATGCTCTCTCTAATTCTCTCTTTCTTTCTCTCTCTCGGAGGACCTGAGCCCTAGGACCATGCCCCAGGACTACCTGACATGATGACTCCTTGCTGTCCCCAGTCCACCTGGCCGTGCTGCTGCTCCACTTTCAACTGTTCTGCCTTATTATTATTCGACCATGCTGGTCATTTATGAACATTTAAACATCTTGGCCATGTTCTGTTATAATCTCCACCCGGCACAGCCAGAAGAGGACTGGCCACTCCACATATGCTCTCTCTAATTCTCTCTTTCTTTCTCTCTCTTGGAGGACCTGAGCCCTAGGACCATGCCCCAGGACTACCTGACATGATGACTCCTTGCTGCCCCCAGTCCACCTGGCCGTGCTGCTGCTCCAGTTTCAACTGTTCTGCCTTATTATTATTCGGCCATGCTGGTCATTTATGAACATTTGAACATCTTGGCCATGTTCTGTTATAATCTCCACCCGGCACAGCCAGAAGAGGACTGGCCACCCCACATAGCCTGGTTCCTCTCTAGGTTTCTTCCTAGGTTTTGGCCTTTCTAGGGAGTTTTTCCTAGCCACTGTGCTTCTACACCTGCATTGCTTGCTCTTTGGGGTTTTAGGCTGGGTTTCTGCACAGCACTTTGAGATACCAGCTGATGTACGAAGGGCTATATAAATACATTTGATTTGATTTGATTTTAACTTACATCCAGAGACTGTGCCATGTTTACTTCACAGTGTCAGCCCTACCGCAGTGGTTAGATATTCTCTCACTCCACGGTTTAGAGGATATACTGTACTGTTGTACACTTGATGAGATTTGGGAACTCCCCAACCTAATCTGTCTAAGGCATTCCACCAGCCGCATTCAGAGGGGACAGAGGGGATAGAGAGAGAGAGAGAGAGAGATAGAGAGAGAGATAGAGGGAAAGAGAGAGAGAGAGAGAGAGAGAGAGAGAGAGAGAGAGAGTGGGTGGGTGGGTGGGTGGGTGGGTAGGTGTTGGGTGAGTGAGGGAGAAGAGAGAGAGCAGTGTGTCTCAGAACATCTGTTCAGCCACTATACCCATTAGGACACCGGAGCCATACAGATGATGCACCTTCCCTTCGCTGGCACTGCAACTATGCTAATGTGCGGAATGGCTTTCATTTTTTGCTATCTCCCAGCCTTGAATACATTTGAAGGCAGAGGGAGGGAGGGAAGTAGAGATGGAAGGAAGGGGGAGGGTGAAGACGAGGAAGGGGGAGATCAGGGTGGTAGGTGGGGGGGTTGATTAAAAGAGTTTCATTAGAAGTTCATCAACAGGATCCAATTTGTAACTGGTGCACTTTGAAACTAGTCTGCGAGCCATCCCCAAAAGCATCTTCAAAGTGTGGAAACAGGAAGTGATAAACTTTACATCTTCCCCTCAGTGCTGACTAACAAGGTTTTTGGCCCTAATTAACCCACATACAGTATCTCCCCTCCCACGGTACAACTGTCAACAATAACTTTCATACAGGTGCCAGGGGGGAAAGCAAAGCCTTTGTGAAATGATATTATGTCTGCATGTCCACAGCTCCTCGCCTGTAGTCTTACACGTAAACACACAACTAAGAGCTTATATGTTATGCAAATGACTAGTAGGGGGTGGGGAAAGCATCATAGAGAAGATATCCCATTGAAAACATTTCAAAACCAATATGAGAAGGTAGAGAGATTCGGTTGGGGTGTTTGAAACAGTGGCAGACAGTGTCAGGTGGTGGTAGACAGAATTAAATATAATTTCTAATCTGGCTGTCACTTTGAGTAATGGACTGTTTGAGTACAGATTGATGCTTTAGGGGACGATAGATGACTTCCTGGCAGCGGTGTAATACACTATGTAATCAGAGCAGCATGTTAGCTAGTGGATGCTATGTAAGCTAGCATGGACTACAGCAAGTTATTGACTACTTGGAAGGAATAATAAATGAACTGAACAAACATGTGAAGCTACTTTATGATGGTCGGTACTCTAGTTTGTGTTACGCATCACAGGCTGAATCATCTTTCTGTTTGAAACAGTTCACTGCAAAAGGAAAACAAACCATTTCAGTGTAGTGAAAATGTACAGTTTCCCTGTTCTTCCAGCCCCCAATCAATTGAAATGAGCATTGACTCAACTGCACTTCATTGTCCCTCTAATCACTCTGACATCAATGCAAATGTATTCAAAAATCTAATCAAACACTTCATGAGAGCCCATGAGCTCATGTTGCGTAACATTTCTATAGGCTACGCAATTGCGGGAGAAAACAGAGTGATGGCCTCTATCAGCTTTCTATAGGCTTGGCCTACTATATTTATTTCTCAATGTTCCTAATATTAAGCACATTGCTTATATTTACATCAGGAGTATAGCATACCTGGCTAGCATGAAAATAAACCACTAGGAAAAACGTCCTCCATTCTCGATGTATGTGCATAGATTACATTTGTTTTTTCACGCTGCCCCTGTTTCCATACAGGTGCATGATAATGGTCCATCCTATATCCAAACAAATGTCAAACATATATTACTTAGTATATGTAAAGATAAGATTAAATTAAGAATAGTCTGACGGGTAACAATATTAGCCTATCACTTGTGAATGATATATTCTTACTTGTGAATGATGCCCAGCATAAGAAACAAATACTTTTTTTGTGACTTATTCGAATCATAGTCGCACACCTCATGTAGCAATAGCAAACTTGCCAAATAACTTCTTAAAGTTAAAAACATGAATCCGCTTTACAAGGGTTGTAGAGCCTAACTGGCATATGTAAGCAGCGTGTGAGTTTCCAGTAGGGGGAAGATCATTTTCACCATAAAAATGCACCTTTATAATTAAAGTGTTACATTCAAAATTACATTTCCAGTCACTTTTGATAATGGTGTTTTCCACTAATGGAACATTCACACTTATAGCCTGCTACCATGTGTGCATTGATGAGCTTATAATGTGAAGAAATAGCCTAATAGTTTATCAACATTTTAAGATAAACGTTCTGATCTGTTGCGTCAGTCACATTGCATTCAATAATGTTTGATGCTAGAGGTTGTATTCACTTGGGATCTACCGCATCCCACAACTGTCCCAGACTATGTTTGGCATATTTATTTCTCACACAGAATATAATAGGTTGACTATTGTACTATGGGGGATAGTAGATTGACATAGGCTAGTGCTTTTTTTGTTCGTTAGGCCTACTGATCTTGTTGGCTGACGAAAAGTAGCCTGTGAGAAAGACCTGATCACGTGACGCAGAACCGTGAGTGAGAGACACTTTGGATTGCACAGCACATGAACAGCACACTTAGGAGAAGGGCAAAATGCAGTACTCCGGGCCGCAATGGATTTTTTTAGGGTGTCTTACGGTCACAAAGGGTATGACGTCATAAAATTCGAGGCATTATCAAGTGCTTATCAAATTGTGAATGAGAGACTATTGGAGCGTGTACAGCCTGCGCAAAATACAAAGCAGAGCTCATGCCTTTCAAACAACTTTTTAAAATCATCAGTCTCATCATCAATGTATTAAAAATCAAAACATATAACCCAACGTTTGTAGAACAATTAAAGTTACATTAATAGCTATATATTAAGCATATAGGAGTAACTATTTATTTGTTAACAGCTCAACATAGAATAGCTGCATGTGCTCACTCCCTCAAATCGTTTGGAGAAAGTATTGATATTTTATTCAGCTTTGTTCAATTGTATTCTTCATAATATAAAATAATATAAAATAATGCCACGGAATTATAAGCAAATCTTGTCTGATAAATGAACTTGTGCAGCCACAGCCATTTGGCATAACCACATCAGGACCTAACATAAAGACAACTCTAAGTATGCTATTCTTTTTTTCCGAAATAGACTATATTTTCTTCATATCATGCTTCTTTAGACCTGTCTAAAATAAATAATGGATTTATTGTGAAGATGTAGGCTATATTATATGGATTTATTAGACTTTTTACAATGGCTTGTTAGGTTCTAATTCTCATTGTAAAAAGCTCAACAGACATTATGAAAGTTTAACCAAGTTTAATTCTTCCTAGAGGGTCAATACAGCTGCATTCAGACAAAACATGTTTCCACCACCACAAGTATATATACTACAATTTAGGCACAACTCCTTCTCTCCAATCCTTACATAGTTGATGGTTAGACAGGAAGATTAAGTAATAGGGTAATAAACCATAATTTCACACTTAAGGAGATCTGACATGACCTCAACCCCTCATTTGCCTAATCCACAGATGTCCATCCGTATCCCCTATTGCAATCCTGTGACTTCCTCCCGTCCACCCAGCACATTCCAAAGCCAACTGGCTCCTACATATAACCATTAACTTCTGATGTTAAAATCATTCTCTATCACCCCTCAGATACTATAGTGTTACTTCTGATGTATCATGTCTCTAGGATAGCAATGTTCCAAGTTTAACCCAAAATCCAACAGCTTGTAGGTGTGGAAGCCAGGAGATGCTAAATGTGTTTATGCTAATTAACGGTCAATTACCGTGAGACAGACAATTATTTGCTAGACAATCACCGGTTGATGAAATTTTGTGATCGCCACAAACCTAGTGTGGGGGATTAAAGATTTGAATTGTATCTAATCAATTAGCGGAGTATGTGTGTGTGTGTGTGTGTGTGTGTGTGTGTGTGTGTGTGTGTGTGTGTGTGTGTGTGTGTGTGGGGTGGGTTCAGTGAAGTAGAGTACTTTTCCTTTCCTTGTTGAATAAAAAAACAAACATAAAAAGCCCACTTCGCTAGTCAGTTCTGGGAAAGCAATGGTAAAAAACGAGTCTTAATTATGGCTATCCAGCTCGTAAAGTTCTCACTTGTACATTTTTACTTGGCTGCATATCACTGGGAGGCGGAGTGAGCAAAAGCCGTTATAAATCTGAGTAAAGCACACATAGGCCTCTTCTGAAAACGAGTGTCCAGGTACAAGCATGCCCAAAAGGTGCCTCCTGAATAAAGAGCATTATTTCTGCTGAGTTAATAGCTGTAAATAGTAAAGAGAAAACTGGCTAACAGGTATTCCCTTTATGGTACCTTAGCTAGTGTGTGTGTGTGGAGAGAGTAATAACATTGTCTATCTACGCCTGTACACTCCTTTATAGTATCTCTATCTCTTTAAGACATAAATATCTTCACCGCTGCATTATCTGTTGTGGGATCAATAAGATGGAGAGGAGAGGAGAGGAGAGGAGAGGAGAGGAGAGCAGAGGAGAGGAGAGGAGAGGAGAGGAGAGGAGAGGAGAGGAGAGGAGAGGAGAGAGGAGAGGAGAGGAGAGGAAAGGAAAGGAAAGGAGAGGAGGAAGAAGGGCAAGAGATAGACAGAGAGAGGTCATGACATTTTTTCTATACCAATAATGACATCGTTTTCAAGAACACATGCAGCTTGTCTTTCTCACTCATTTCTAATATGATTGTGTTTGTGTTATTGAGGGGAGGTTTGTGACTGTGTATGAGTCCACAGGATATGTTCCACCACTGCCTTGCTTCAAATTTTTTCAATTATCAAGCGTTCCTGGAAGTATCTTTTTTTAATGCCCTAATCAGTCAGCCTATCTCTCTGTGACCTGCTCAGCTCTCTTTAACTCTCTTCTCTCCCCTTTTCCTCTTCCCTCCCTTTGTCTCCTTCCTTCACGTCTTCTTTATTGTCCTTCTTTTTCTTTTCCTCTCTTTATTTTCTTATATGTTCTCCTTTCTTTCATTCTCTCTCCTCTCTTTCTATCCGTCAGACTCAGTCCTGAATCAGGGCCGCTGCACCAGCGATTCACCAGTTTGCTCATTATCATAAAATAATGGGCGGTGGGTATTCACCACAAAGCCCCTGTTCCTGCCAAGACGTGCCTGACTGCTGCCTGTTTGTCCACTCTCTCTCTCTTCCCTTATATCTCTTTCTTTAAGTCTCTTCAATTCTCTCTCTTTTTTCTTGTCAATATTTCTCTCTTTTCTTCTGTCTCCTCTATTAATATTTCATGGGATAAAATTGCTGCAGCAGTGTTCCATGTGTGACTCATTCATTAATGTGGGTGCTTGATAGCAGCAGGCCCTTCCTCTATCTTAAAGACTATGTTGATCCTTTAAGGAAGAGGCCCCATTGAAGCGTCACAGTCGTTTGAACACGAGGGCATCTCACTGACTCCTGTCTCATCTGATCTATGTCCACATCTCACAGTAGGAGCAGATAAATAGGCCATTGAGAAAGCCGCAGCAGTTATTGATGGTTTGTGTGTGTGTGTGTGTGTGTGTGTGTGTGTGTGTGTGTGTGTGTGTGTGTGTGTGTGTGTGTGTGTGTGTGTGTGTGTGTGTGTGTGTGTGTGTGCCTGTGTATGCGTGTGTATGTGTGTGTGTGTGCTTGCGTGTGCGTGTGTGGGAGACAGGTTAAGGATGGAGGGGGAGAGAGGGAGATATAGGGAGAGAGAGGGGATATAGGGAGAAGGGTAGAGAGAGAGAGCGATAGGGAGTGAGAGCTATTGGTTGCTGTCAGTGTACAGTACATAAAGGTGCACACCAATTGTGTACATGTCTGTGTGTGAGCAAAGAAGACCAGAAGACAGATAGTGTGTGTGTGTGTGTGTGTGTGTGTGTGTGTGTGTGTGTGTGTGTGTGTGTGTGTGTGTGTGTGTGTGTGTGTGTGTGTGTGTGTATGTGTGTGTGTGTGTGTGTGTGTGTGTGTGTGTGTGTGTGTGTGTGTGTGTGTGTGTGTGTGTGTGTGTGTGTGTGTGTGTGTGTGTGTGTGTGTGTTTGGGTGATTGAATGAGTGTGTGTGTGCATGTGTGCATGTGTAAGTGCACGTTGCTTTGTGTGAAAGTGAATGTGTGCATGTGTGTGCACTTGAGCGAGCGTATGTGTGTGCATGTATCATTGTGTGTGTGTGTGCATGTGAGCCAGCGTGTGACTGTGCATGCATGTCTGCACTTATCATTGTCTTTGTGTGATAAGGTGTTTGTGAATGTGTGTATGTATTTGTGTGTGCTTTGGTATGCTCTCAGTCTCCAGTCTGCATTGTTTCTATTCTGCTGCAGCCAAGACCTCTATACAGCAGTGAGGACATAGTCAGACAGAGCCAGTATTTCATGTTGATGGGGTACAGCTGGGCCACCAAACACTCTCACAATATACCACAGGACATGAATGCAGCATTCAGCTCTTCAGTCTGCTCGTGGCAATGGACTCACTATGCATGCAGTCTCTGGAGATACATTTCTCCAAGGCCTACACAAAGGAACAAGAGATTGAACCCTTTTCTCATTTCATTTTAGGGAGCTGGGCATGCGTCTTTTGGAGACGTTATATGAACACTTATACTCACACGTACACTCTTTCAAGCACGCACACACACACTCCTCCAGGGTTTTGGCTCTCGGGCTTCCTGAGCTAACGGCTTACGTGAGAGACTCACAGACTATGGCAGTACTCACTCACTCCTATTATAGTGATAAACCACAGCCTTCATAAGCTTACCCAATGGTGCCTTAACCAGAGACATCCATACATCTCTATTATAGATATATCTCTACAATATCTCAAGAGATGACTCATCAAAGTCCACCAAATCCAGATTTTTTCATAGTCTCTCCAAAGGCATAGATAAACTAAATCATTCAAAGTCCATTGAAACAACACTTGCAGACCATTGCTAGATAGAGTGACTGTCTATTATTTTGGTATGTTTACCAAACATGGATTTATGTTACATCAAGTCAGGAGTAGGAGATGCTAGATATGCAACAGCATGAAGTATACAGTATTTAGATTTAGTATAATTTTCTGTAAGGGATCAAAAGGACTCTATAAATCATTTCATTAATTCAAAATACTCTAACTCCATAAAAAACACAAAAGCCTCTATTCAAATGTAGCCTATACTCAAATATAGTACAAACGGCTGACATTATGTCATTGTGGGTTACTGAGTTCATTCAATTTAACAAACCCAAGATATTCCATTTCGATTTAGGAGCAACTTTGTACAGTCTGGTTTGGGCATACAGGCTTTTCATGACATCCTTTCCTGCTTTCAAAACCTGCCTTGATTCCCATTTCCCAAGCCTTTAAGAGGCTCGAGGGTGAAATGTATAATTATGAAATCAGAGGGAAAATTGTTTGTGGATGGCTGGAAGCTGCTGGTTCTACTTGACTGACTGGCTGGCACTTGGCTTGGCAGATCTGCTCACAGCACATCAGCATTACAGATCTGAACCCCAGCTCTGCTCTGCTCTGTTGGCAAGCCCATACCACCCTCAGGAATACAGACTGGGTGTCACGGTGGCAATGGGGAGCGAGGGAGGGAGGAAGGGGGAAATGAGGAGAGAAAGATATATGTATATATGTGTGTGTGTGTGTGTGTGTGTGTGTGTGTGTGTGTGTGTGTGTGTGTGTGTGTGTGTGTGTGTGTGTGTGTGTGTGTGTGTGTGTGCGTGAGAGAGAGAGAGAGAGAGAGAGAGAGAGAGAGAGAGAGAGAGAGAGAGAGTTTCAGAAAGTGAGAGACAGGTATGAGAGTATGTCATATGTAGGTTTCACCTGGGTTTACACAGCTGTTTTATATAGGCTACCTCTGGCATTCAGTTATAGCCAATATGTCCCTGCATTGTGTGACAGTGTCCATGCAACTTCAGGAGAATGCAAACCATTACACAACTAAAAACATGCTCCATTGATGCTTACAAACAAAATGTATTATAAAAGATAGATATCTCAACTCACCGCGATTCAGAACATTGGACAAAGTTCAATTCAGCATCTTCAAATATGTTGCTGAATCAGCGAATATGTCCCTAGAACTGCCAACATTGTTGAAAACCTAATTTCACGTCGATCGGAGTGAATTAGTTCACACTTGGACAAGACCAACAAACTCCACAACATCCAAAGAGAGATAGAGGGGAAACGATTCGGCGAGAGTCGGGGCTGCTCTGCGCCTCAGCAATCCTTCCTATCGCTCCAGCCCACTGAGGAAGTTCGAAGCAAAACGCTTTTCATTATGGTGCAAAGGGACAATGTTAAGCAAAGGCTTTGGCCTTTCAAGGGATAATTACTTTTAAAAAAATGAAAGCATCGACCGAGAGTGCGGGGTAAAGAAAGAGGAGTAGAGAGAGAGAGAACTCGCAAATGTGCTTCTTGATGTGGGAACGCGTGCGAGCCTCCCGTTACAGAAACACCAGCGGGCGACTGACAGGAGGGTAGATGCGGCGGAATGCAGTTCGGTAATGCTTCACGGGATGTTTAAGTGCCTCTGGCCGGTGGTTAAATATTCCTTTATAAAGTCCGTGCCATCACCGCGCTCTGCTTGACCCGCCTACTCCGCAGCGGCGACAGAGTGGGGGACACACATTTCAATAGGTGGGCGCTGGCAAGCACCAGACACGGGCTTCTTTAGCTCTCTATCCATTTGCCCCCTCTCCCACTCAGTCACATGTTTAAAACACAAGAAGCCCTCTGTAATAGCTGCAAAAGGAGGATAGCCTATACTTAAGACCGCTGACGTGTCAGGAATGATAACAAGTGCTTTGGAGACAGCTTTGACGCAGGCACCACAGATATGCAATGGCCAGGATATGAGAAATTGCTTACAGATGATGGATTCCTGGATTTATGTCTGGAGATATTTGATGTTTTATTTGTTCGTGACTTTTTGGATCTATAATTAATTTGATGTCTCTCTGGAGGGCAGATTAATACATTTGAGGAGGCTAATATATCTCGCCAAAATAAATACCTGTAGGCTAATGCAGTCTCTGCGCCATTAGTTTAGTCTTCATACCTGTCTGACTGTCATACTTAGCTCTGTCTGTCTGAGTAGGGGATGGGAGGGGAGTGTGTAGGATGGTTCAGTGCCTGAATCTTTTCTCCCCTGTCTTCAGCCCCCATATATATGTGCATAAGAATGCGTCACAGCACTGCAAAGGCAGATAACAGAGTCACCAGCTGAGACTCCATACAATGAATGAATGCTGGTATCTAACAGTGAATTTGAAGGAGTACATTGAGACACAATAATCATAATTTATGATATCAGTGATCATGTGTTTAGTTTCTAACCTAAGCTAAGGGACCAAAACTCCAAAACATCAGTGAATAACCCTTCCTGCTTCCCTGAAGTAGGCCTATTCACGGATCTATGCGTGACTGGAAAAGTGATGCAGAGGATTCCATCTTACTGCTCCCATCAATCCAATATGGTCAGCTCTGTGGTTGTGGTGGTAGAAAGAAAGAAGCCAAAGTGAGTGGCCATGTCCGAAGTTTGTTTTGCCTACTACTAAAACGACATACTGTGTACTAATACTACATACTATTTAGAAAGTACCATTCCGTAAAAATGAAGTAAGCAACACATCAACTCGCTAGACTCACTCTAATAATGCTTAATTTAATTTGCAACTGGGTTGTTTCCTGCCGTTCGATCATTTTTCTACAGCCCTTCACCTGATCTGATTATCAGCTGTTGTCAAACACACATGGGTCAGAAAAGACAATACTTGCTCAATATATGCATTTTTTTGTTTACAATGAAGTATCACGTTCGACTGATGCGCGTGCATGCTCGCAAAAAAAACATTGTAGCAGATCGCTAGCTATACACTGTCCGGACCTTGAACAACTTAGCAGTGAGTGAGTGATGATCATAACAACACACAAAAAGACTGATGGCTGTAGCTATGCTCAACAAGTATATTATTCTGGATTTATCTAGCTCTATTTGTGATATTCTACCTTGCCTGACTGATAATCAATCATCCGATAAGATCTGGGATGTTGTAGAAGATAACCATCTGAATAGCATACTTGTTTGCTAACTTGCATGATCTGCATCTGAAGTCAGACGTTCATGAGGCAGCCTGGAAATGCATCTAAAGCAAGTAGTGAATTCCACTAGATGAAAAGCCAAATGAGTATGACATCCTGCCATTTACAGCAAATTCAATTAAAACAATTCCACATACCATAAAACATTACATTTTCGCATACCCAAAATGCCTATTTAGAGCGCAAATACGGCTATTCGTACATGGTCAGAGTTTCGTCAGTGATATGATATGGGAGCTGTCCATGGTGCTGAACTTCCTGTAAATAAGCCTCAACGAATAACTCCACTAGCTTCAGTGGCTTGCAGACTCCATCGGTGGCTTCCAGAGGCTCCCAGACTGTGGTATGGTACTTTATGTGAGCTGTCCACAGTGCTGAACACATATCAACCTCAATGAATAACCTTTCAACTTGCCATCATTTCCATGACGATATCTTTCTGTAGTTTCCCAAGTGTGGGAGATGGTCCTCAGTGCTATAGCATTTGAGCTGTCCTTGGTGCTGAAAACTGTAGCTAAAAACCTCAGTGAATAACCCTTCAGCATGGCATCATTTCCCTAGGGATAAGTGTGGTGGAGTCTTCACCGGGGGTATAAGTGCATATCAAGACTACTCTGACACACTCTGTTCTTGGATAATTGGCACTCATCTGTTTGCTCCATTATGTGTTACTTTGGCAACAACTTATCTCTCTTCCTGGGCCCACAGAAAACACAGAAAACAATAATACACACATAAGCATGGGTATTGTAGAAGTAACCACATAGAGTCTCTAACACAGAGATGATGATTATCATTTTTTGAATATTAATATGGTATACTATCATTTACATTTTCACAATGTAGATCCACGCTGACACGCCACTCAGAAATGCACTGTGGCCCATGGGTGTTTCTTAGTTATTGGTTATTATCTTAGTTATTATCTTAGTTACTGGTTTGTATCGGGTCACTAATGATTGAGTAGCTCAGTGTAATGTTGTTGCTGACTGTATTACCTGTCATATTATAGATCTGGAAGACCAAAATACATTAAAATAAAATTTTAAAGAGTCTACCTTTGCACAGTGTTGTTATTATAGAGATAAAAATCACTTAGTCATATATTTCAGTAAAAATAACTTTAACAATACCAAAAATTCAAGTAAAATGCTCTCCATTTGAAATCTGACACCACCTCCTCCTTCAGTCCTGACCCATTAAATACTTTAATTCCTTTAATTTCAGCATCAAGCTGAAATTAGCCTCATTAGCATATTAATGAGTGGTGTTCCTGAAATGGATCTCCTCTGAGGGACCATGGTGGCAGTGGCTGAGGCAGGAGGCAGGAGCAGCTCAGTGGGTGTCCTGTTGCATAGTGTGGGTCTGGAACAGAGTCGTAAGACAGGCTGGGGGTGGGTGACTAATTCACACTTTAACCACAGTCTCAATCACAGACCAGAATAGTCAGAACGGAAGAGATTCGGGAGAGAGTCGTGCTAACCTAGCTTCGCTGTCCTATTGGTTGACTGTTGTCATAGGTGCATGAACAGCTGTTCCTGTCCCTGTTCTGTCTTAATGTTTGCTGTAGAAAACTTTAAGCAGAGTGATGTTTAAGGGACAGGGAAAAAGTTATATTTATTGCTCTTTTTTGACTGCAGCAAACTATAATGTATCATATGATTTGTTATATATTTTTTCTCATTCTTCCCACCACCTCATCAGATCCCTGTAGACGTCATTCTCTGCAACCTCTTTCTAAGCACCAAAGGCCCTGAGGATCATCTCTCCAGAGTCTGGAAACTCTCTCCCAATCTGAAGACTAATGCCACCTGAATCCCCATGTAATTTGACCGCAGGCTCCTTCTATATCCCTCCATGAACAGCAGAGGACAGTTGATTCAGATAACTCCATTCCATGGGGCCAGGTGGAAAATGAATCCAGGGCGCTTCCACTAAGAGCTCATTCTTTTGAGCTCCGTTTCTCTGGTTATCACTTTGCAGAATGGTATCAGGCCGGCGGTTATCTCTGCTATATTTAAAACAGGTGGGATTATATTCATTCCTTCCCTTGGTGCGGAGGAGGAACACACCATACCTCATACAGATTAATTATCTCTGTCGCCAACCATGTTCTCTTCCTATCTAGTAGTGGGGTACAGATTATGCATTCAAAATGTAAGCAGTCAGAGGCGGTACATATCATTTTTGGATTATGGTGCTTATCAATTCATGCATACTGTTGGGAAAAGGAAAAAGTTCAGAACTATTTTGAAACCTCTGAACTATTGAGATACTGAGATAAATGCAGCTAACTCCTTTACATTTTTTTTATTTTGAATTCGTTCAAAAAGCAAAGATTTTTTTTCATTGGGCAGTTTATTTTAAGAAATACTGAAGGTTTTTTCTGTATGAACACGGAAATGGATTTTGCTATATAGATTAAGGCATATTGATAAATCATCAAATCGTATTATGCTTAATACCTATAAGTACACCATTATGGATTTGTGGTATCGTGCAATATTCTAATTTATCTTGGAGGTGTAGTTGCTTAACAAGACCAAAGACATTCTTCTATTTTGAACATAGAGGATAGTGTTAAAATACTTTTCAACCTTTCTTCAATTTGGTCACAATTTTCCATCGTAAAATTGCAGTTGTGTTCCCCAATGTCCCCATCAAAACTGGCATTAGACCATAACAATCTAACTGGTTCACTATTATGACATCTATCAAACCTGATCACGGACACACAAGGGAAGAGAAATCAACTTTATATCCAGAAACGGTTTCTCGCTGGCGTAATAACTGTCTGTTTGATTTGATACAACAACGGTGGTGATACTAATCAAGGTCTTCGCTTGAGGGAATCTTCATGGTACAGGAGACTCAGTGCTTAGCAGAATGTCTGCTATTCCAGGGGGATTGTAGGAATGATAAGCCACTGGAGAGGATTAGAAAAGGTATGCTGCTTTGTCTACACTTTTAGAAAAAAGGGTTCCTAAAGGGTTCTTCGGCTGTCGCCATAGGAGAACACTTTTTGGTTCCAGGAAAACCCATATGGTTCCACGTAGAACCCTTTTGGATTCCCTGTAGAACCATCTGTAGAAAGGGTCCTATATGGAACCCAAAAGGGTTCTACCTGGAACCAAAAAGGGTTCTTCAAAGGGTTATCCTATGGGGACAGCCAAGGAACACTTTTAGGTTCTAGATAGCTCCTTTTTTCTGAGCGTGTACCTCTCAGTAGGCACAGATCACATTCAGAATCTCAGCGATAATCTCCTTTTCTTTTCAACACCATTGTCCTCCATTTTATTTTAGCATTTCTTAAGCACGCCTCTGTGAGGCTTATCAAAGCTTACTGAAGTTTTTATGTGTCGAGAATTAAATTACTTTAAGAAACACAAACAAATAAGAACAATTCTTTGGTTATCTTTTCAGGCACATTTGTAAGGATATACAATGCATTTGCTCTCTAATATTTCATGTTTTATTATGTTTTGTGCAGAGGATTTGTGCCAAAAGCCTAGAAGATGAATGGATGTAACTCCCAGATAGTATCAGGCTCTGCCCCTCTGTCAACACTGTGTAGCACAATGCTGAAGGACAGAGCCAGGTGGGAACGGAGCCTTGTATGGTTTTGTACCTTTTGTTGCCGCTCGGGAGGTGGGCCATCATTGATACGGGAGAAGCAGATAGGCAGGATATTTGTCAGCGGTGATATAGTGCTGTGAGCGAGAGAGGCCCAGCTCCTCCATAACAAATCCATCATCAGTGATGATGGGGGGATACAGTTGAAGACAGCCACAAGCTGCTACAGCACTAGGAGGCTGGAAGGCTGGATGACGGACCACACTTGTGTCCAGCTCAGTAACACAACCCACTCATACAGTACAGCTACAGCTTCTCTCTTTACACGCTCACACATACACACAATCAATTGTTGGAACTCTGGTGTGTGACTGATCTGGGTTCAATCCTGGGTAGTCTACACAACTCAATACTGTGTTAGGTCAAGGCTAGCTGGGAGGTAAAGGTTAGGCTGGAAGCTAGCATGAGTCTTCATGTTTCAGCAAGGTTACGCCATGTTAGGGTATTACACTGAACCACTTCCAATACATATTGGTTTGAAGAAGCAGACAAGTAGGGGACAAGCTTTGAGTCATGGATGGACCATGTCTTTGAAGGACACATCCTCCACCAACAGTTAGCTATGGCTTGAAAAAGTAACCAACTGGGCAGAAACTGGTTGAATCAACATTGTTTCCACTTAATTTCAACAAAATGATTCAATTTGATGACGTTGAATCAATGTGGAAAACTGATTGAATTTACAAAAAGTCATCAATGTGAAGGAATTCCTTTTTTTGTCACCCAACATTTAACTTAAATCCAATGACATGGTGACATTTTTTTTATCGATTTCACGTTGAATTCACATTAGTTGACAAACTAGACGGTGGAATTATGTCTCTGCCCAGTGGGAAGAGAAGGTAATATGAAGGAATGTGAAGTGACCAACTCACATTATCCCTGTGTGTATTTCATGGCAGTTCTATGTGCCCCCAGCTGACAGGGATAATTCAGACAGGAGAAAAAGACAGCTTTGTGACTGGGTTGGGAGGAGCAGACTGGAGATAAAACATTATGACTCAGCAAAAGGTATTGCCCCATTAAAATTAAATTTACTGCTGGCTTCAGACACATCTTTAGCTCGGTAAGCTGTGACTGTAGGCCTCAGTGATTGGCCATGTAGAGGACGTAACAAACTGACACAGCTTCTCTGCAATGTTGAGCCATTTATTAGACCTACCACTACTTAAGCTGTCTCAGCAATGATGGGTTTGGCGCTGGGTCTTCCACAGCTAATTTGTCTAAGGACAAAGAACGAAACTGAAGAAGTGTAGGCAAGGCTAGAGTCTGCCTCGGTTGACAAAGTGACTAGCTATCTTGGGGTGTTAAGTTTTCCTTTAAGTGCAATGCCAACGCTTTATCCGCTAGGTTACCTGCTGCACTTAATGTACACTTCTGTATGATTACTGCAATTTATTTGTCCTCAGTTATTCGTGGCCAACAATTTATTCTTTGTTCTTTAACCACTGTGCTTTCAATCTATGAATAACAGACAAGCCCTATTGAGATATTTGAATAAAAAACAGTTATCTTAAGTGGATAACGTGTGAAGAGGACAAAAAATAATTAGACTGTAATTGCAATCATGCTTCTTGGTATTTTCATCCACTATTGTCTCTTGGGTTCAATTTAACCAACAGCTTGCAAATTGGCTGAGCGGTCATAGTCAAAGGAAGGAATGGTTATTTTGTGAATATATGAAATTAGCATTTACTGGTAGCCTGAAAGGTTAATATTTGAATAACATTCTGTCCACTTTTCCCAGTTTTATCACCAAATTATCAGAACTTGGAGCTGGTATGAGTTTAAAAACAGTTTTCTTAAAGATTTAAAGAGCAAGCAAAAACACTCTGCGCCAGAGGTACTCTTAACCCCCGGCATTGTTTTTCTCTCTCTGTTAGATGCGAGGCGAGGTGAGGGATTCAGGAGCCCTTTAGAAACTCTGATTGGCAGCCATGCTAAATTACAGAAAGGTTCCAGGAGAGCTGGTTCTCCTGAGGTTCCACAGGCTCTAATTCTTCCTGAATCCGGCACGGGCGTTCCCATGTTCCTCAGCCCTGATTTAACGGTTCTAAAACACCCCGTGAGCTCAGCGCTGAACAAAACCCAAACGCTGCTAATGCCAAGTTAATTAACACAGACCCAGATGCTCAGCTCAGAGTGCCAGAGAGGGAATATTGTGCTCTATATCTGTTCATTTTGACACTAATGCCTCGGTGTCAGTGGGACAGGCCTTTGCTAGCCCTTCTCAGCTGCTTGGTTAATTCTGTTTACGCAGCCTTCTCTCTCCCAAAATTGTGTGATTAATTTGGGCATCATGGCTTTTGACGCCGCCACTGTTTGCTGTTGGCTCTTTATGAAAGGCTGTGGCGGCTAGCAGGTGCATGATTTTTAGAAGCATAATGAGCAAGAAATTCCTTTGTCTGGCGAAATCCAATTAGTTAGCTTTACATATAAGAAAAGCTGTAATTTTGCTCATAAACTCTCCAACCAAATGTTGAATGAGTTACTTTATTTCATATTTTATGAGGTGTTTCTCTATTTTTCTAAACATTCTGTGAGACATTGAATACCAGCTACATTTAACTTTGGAGACACTCAAATGGATTGGTCCCAAACACATCAAATGTTATCAGATCTTGGACAAAATTATTCAATGGACTGTGCTATTGAATGGTGAAAGGACAGCTACCATTGAAAGGACTACTATCATTAAAGTAACCTTGGGCTAGCTCTCTCAGGATATTACGAGTTTCCCCCTTGAGGGCTATACTAACAGTCGTTGTACCCTTCCTTTCTCATCACATGGAAATTCACAGACTACAGAACCACTGTGATATTCAGTCCCAGGGTTATAAATAGGTAAAATAAACACAATGGCAGATGGCAGGGAGCTGGAAGAGTAAGATCAGACAAATGATTTAATCCAGAAGGCATTAGTCATCCTCAGTTAGCATGATGAGAACCTGCATCGTGCTGCCTTTTGTCAACAGAATCCCTTTAATCCAACACATATCCTTGAACCAAACAGTGAGTTTCAAACCATTTCTTTCTCCAGAGAAACTGATGCTTTCTCTTTCCTTCATCAAATCATTTGGATAATTGAAAGGAAAGATAGCGCCATGTTTTTTTTTACCTGATAATTAAAGGTCAAATGAGTAACCAAGGTAGTGGGCTGGTTGTGAAGTCGCTGGCTGGCTGATAACCCACCCTGTCACCCAATCATTTAATTAACTTTGCTTTGCATGCCATATCTCACCAATTACAGAGTAGAAAGAGATGCACACAGGCAGGGACTAGGGTGGGCAGCCAAGGTCATCCATCATTCAACCAGACCTGTAAACACTAACAGTATGTGAATAATTCAAACGATAGTGAAGATCTTGCATCCAGCTAGTGATAACAAATCTCATTCAACCTCTATTAAAACAGAGTGACATGTAGTGGCTCCCTGATCTCCTATCTCTCAGATGGATTCTGTGTAGCAGACAACCTGTACCACCTTTCCATGATTCTCCAATACTTTACATTCGTCCAAATACTGTATTTCAAGCCCTTTGAGTAATGACTGCTTAGTTTTTCATATGACTCTATTGATCTGAAGAGGCAGTGCAGATTGAGAAGCATCACCCAAAATGTCTCGTTGGACGTCAGTGACTGTGGACAGTTAATGACACTGAGATATGAAGGCATTCTCTTCTCTGAGGTATGCATTGCTATTGATTCCTCAGGGGCACTATCAATTACTGTGGTAGCTCTAGCATCACATATCTTATTGAGAGCCATTGTTCAGCCTACGGGCAGTGGTAGGAGAGGAGGAGAAACAGAGGAGGAAGGGACAGACATCTGTGGTCTTTTCTCTCTCTCTCTTCCCCCACTCTCAATTAAAAATGTTTTATTGTTATGACATATTTGTTTTTCCCTCTCTGTCTGTTTCTCTCTCTCTCTCTCTCTCTCTCTCTCTCTCTCTCTCTCTCTCTCTCTCGCTCTCGCTCTCTCTCTCTCGTGGTCTATAATGTTGTTAAGAGCCATGCATTATCTGACATTAGCCACATTAGGCCTCTGTCTCTAATTGATTAAAGTGAACATTCTCTCGGCTTCATAACCACTTGCAAACACCAGTTATCTAATCAGGCAAACATACTGCATCCTATAACATATACTAATGGATTCCAAAAAATATCAGAATTGTGCTTCCTGTGTAAATGCGGCCTAAGATATGAAAGCATTCTGTTCATCAGTGCATTAGGGATTGCCTCTGTACACTGTAGTTGTAACACTGTATATTAATCTACAGAAGCAAGATCCTTTCGAGGGCAGGAAAGTCTAACTCTGAAATGAAGAGAAATAAATACCAAGATACAAATCTAAAATAATTTTGATGGTAACCCAAAGGGGCTGCGATCCTTATTCTTATAGCTAGTTTTGAGTAAACAAGTGTCCATTATCCGAGAGGGTCGCTGCCTGTTTTAATGTTAGTGCTGCGTCCCCCCTGGGGAGATAGATATGAAATATTCATAAGGGATGTTTTGAACTGCATCTGAAGTCAAACAGTGTTATGTGAGTCGGAGAGGATAGGTGCTGTACAGTGTCAGTGTTTGCTGCACCTCGTAATCAGGTTTAATAAATAATAACAACAGCAGGGTGCCGACCTCACTGTCGCCACGTTCCAGTTCAGATGAAAGGGAAACATTTTGCATGTCGGCCATTAAGCACAGGGCCTTTAGCATCACCTACCCAGACACTTCTCAAGTCAGAATGTCACCTCGTAGAGCCTTCACAGGCTTTTAAAAAGTTAATTGTTTAATCCCATCTCCCTGTGTCAGAGACAAGACGTAAACTTTTAGCACACAGAGTGTGAATTATGAAATTGGTGACAGTTTTTAGGTCCAGTTGTTTCTCTAATGGGTGTTAATACATTAATGTGGTTTAACTGTAACATGGTTTAGTGACATGTAAATGTGACATTTATATGACTGAGTGGATATTTTCTGTCATTTAATTCAACTACATTTGAAAAAATATTTTGTTTCCCCTTTTCACATTTTGCAAGCATGGAATTGTTGTATTTGCTATTGTTTTTTATCATGTTGTATGGATGTTTTTTCTGTTTACTTCCTAAACTAGATTAACTTTGCAACTATTTTATTTAAATATAGTATGGCCTTTTGTTCAGCAAAAACAAAAACAGCATTTATTATCATGGACTTAATTGTGTAACTAGCCTTGACTTATTTGCATAATTGAATTAGATTTTAAAAAGTAAACTCGGTTGAGTTTCCTTTTTTGGCTTATTGTTGTATTTTATACCCCCTTGAAAATAAGTGCAAATGCTTCAAAAATATTTCACTCACAGGTCAAATAAAATAAAATAAAATGTATTTATGAATTTGAGGGGTGGCCAGTCCTCTTCTGGCTGTGCCGGGTGGAGATTATAAGAGAACATGTCCAAGATGTTCAAATGTTCATAAATGACCAGTAGTTGTCGAGGGTGCAGCAAGTCAGCACCTCAGGAGGAAATGTCAGTTGGCTTTTCATAGCCGATCATTAAGAGTATCTCTACCGCTCCTGGTGTCTCTAGAGAGTTAAAAACAGCAGGTCTGGGACAGGTAGCACGTCCGGTGAACAGGTCAGGGTTCCATAGCCGCAGGCAGAACAGTTGAAACTGGAGCAGCAGCACGGCCAGGTGGACTGGGGACAGCAAGGAGTCATCATGCCAGGTAGTCCTGACGCATAGTCCTAGGACTCAGGTCCTCCGACAGAGAGAGAGAGAGAGAGAGAGAGAGAGAGAGAGAGAGAGAGAGAGAGAGAGAGAGAGAGAGAGAGAGAGAAAGTGAGAAAGAGAGAATTAGAGAGATCACACTTAAATTCACACAGGACACCGGATGAGACAGGAGAAGTACTCCAGATATAACAAACTGACCCTAGCCCCCAACACATAAACTACTGCAGCATAAATACTGGAGGCTGAGACAGGAGGGGTCAGGAGACACTGTGGCCCCATCCGATGATACCCCGGGAAAGGGCCAAACATGAAGGATATAACCCCACCCACTTTGCCAAAGCACAGCCCCCACACCACTAGAGGGATATCTTTAACCACCAACTTACCATCCTGAGACAAGGTCGAGTATATCTCCGCCACGGCACAACCCAAGGGGGGGCGCCAACCCAGACAGGAAGATCACATCAGTGACTCAACCCACTCAAGTGACGCACCCCTCCTAGGGACGGCATGAAAGAGCACCAGTAAGCCAGTGACTCAGTGATAGAGGAATTCTAAATTCCTGTTTGCTTTAATTGCCGAAACCAATTAACACTCATATCTAATTCATTAATGAATTGTAAGTTCATTAATTATGCATGAAATAGATTGAGACCAGTCTTAAAAGCCAGGTAAATAGCGTTTAATTCAAGTGAGTACTGACCCAAAATACAAAGAACATTACATTTTAAAGAAAGAAGACATAAAATGACGTCATCAGTTTCACACCCTCTCCCAGCCTTACAATGGCGTAGTATTCGGTCCTGGAGATAGTTCACTCCCCTCATAAACTACATTTCAACCTGTCTAAAGGATAACTTATCTCCCCTAATGGAATCCAACCAAAACATTCTTATCTGTTTGAAAAACTATCTTATCCCTCCTTCTTAAACTTTCCCAGGAGACACAGACACAATTCATTTCTGCTTACATTTTCAGTAACAGTACAATTAAGAACCCATACTTTTCAAATCATAACATAATAGTATTAGCATAAATGGTTCTAATCATTAATGTATACAATTGATCATCTAAACTATATTTTCCTCTAACACTCAGCCCCTGTAATAGGGTTAGAGGCAGAGTATCCCAGTGGAGAGAGGGGATCCGGACAGGCAGAGACAGCAAGGGTGGTTTGTTGCTCCAGAGCCTTTCTGTTCACCTTCAAACTCCTGGGCCAGACTACACTCAATCATATGACCCACTGAAGAGATGAGTCTTCAGTAAAGACTTAAAGGTTGAGACCGAGTCTGCGTCTCTCACATGGGTAAGCAGACCATTCCATAAAATTGGAGCTCTATAGGAGAAAGCCCTGCCTCCAGCTGCCTCCAGCTGCCTCCAGCTGTTTGTTTAGAAATTCTAGGGACAATTAGGAGGCCTGCGTCTTGTGACCGTAGCGTACGTGTAGGTATGTACGGCAGGACCAAATCAGAAAGATAGGTAGGAGCAAGCCCATGTAATGCCACTTTTAGCGACTTTGGTACACATCCAGTGGATAGAGAGCCGTTTATTATGTTCAACATAGGAAGGACAAGTACAGGAAGCAGCACTTTCAGTAGTTTAGTTGGAATAGGGTCCAGTATGCAGCTTGAAGGTTTAAAGGCCATGAATATTTTCATCATTGTGTCAAGGGATATAGTACTAAACACTTGAGTGTCTCTCTTGATCCTAGGTCCTGGCAGAGTTGTGCAGACACAGGACAACTGAGCTTTTGAGGAATACGCAGATTTAAAGAGGAGTTCGTAATTTGCTTTCTAAGGATCATGGTCTTTCCCTCAAAGAAGTTCATGAATTTATTACTGCTGAAGCGAAAGCCATCCTCACTTGGGGAATGCTGCATTTTAGTTAGCTTTGCGACAGTATCAAAAATAAATGTAGGATTGTTCTTATTTTCCTGTAACGACGGGTGAGTGAAATGAGTGAGGAGTCAGATGCAGAGAGTGAAATGAATGGGAAAACGCTTTAATGTCCTTCAAATCGTAACAGGTCCAAAACATGGGTGAATGCCCAAAACACTGGCGCTAAACCAACCCAAAATCTAGACGCACACTGGACAGCGAAAAACCCAAAACGAAAACACGATACATCACCAAACGTAACAACCAACAAGCCCGCATGAACACCAGAGGGCAAAACGAACTTAAATAACACCCATCCCAAAACCAACAAGGAACAGGTGAAAACAATTAGACAAAAACAAACGAAAATGAAAAAGGGATCGGTGGCAGCTAATAGACCGGCGACGACAACCGCCGAGCGCCACCCGAGCAGGAAGGGGAGCCACCTTCGGTGGTATTCGTGACATTTCCTCAATTAATAAGTTGGAAAAATAGGATGATGGAGCAGCAGTGAGGGCTCTTCGATACTACACGGTACTGTCTTTCCAAGCTAGTCGGAAGACTTCCAGTTTGGTGTGGCGCCATTTCCGTTCCAATTTTCTGGAAGCTCGATTATTTTCTGTATACCAGGGAGCTAGTTTATGTTTATGACAAATGTTTTTAGTTTTTAACGGTGCAACTGCATCTAGGGTATTGCGCAAGTTTAAATTGAGTTCCTCAGTTAGGTGGGTAACTGATTTTTGTCATCTGACGTCCTTGGGTAGGCAGAGGGAGTCTGGAAGGGCATCAAGGAATCTTTGTGTTGTCTGAGAATTTATAGCACAACTTTTAATGCTCCTTGGTTGGGGTCTGAGCAGATTATTTGTTGCGATTGCAAATGTAATAAAATGGTGGTCCGATAGTCCAGGATTATGAGAAAAAACATTAAGATCCACAACATTTATTCCATGGGACAAAACTAGGTCCAGAGTATGACTATGACAGTGAGTAGGTCCAGAGACATGTTGGTCGATGATGGTATACCCTAGTACCATATACTCCTAATGGCTGTCATTTCTTGACCAGTCAGATTTTTGAATTTATACAACATTGACAGGGTTTCTCTCTCACTCTCACTCTGACCTCAAACTCCAGTCTTCCTATTTTTCCCTCTAGAGGAGGAGACCACTCCTTCCGATCGAATGACAGGTGACTTTCCCTTAGTGCAGATGAAAGCCTGTCTTACTACAGCCTGACGGCGGTGCTATGAAGTCACCCTGATGGAGTGCACCACAGAATCAAAATCACTTCAGCAGTTCCTCAGTCAAAGCACCATGGATTTGTGGGTGGAACACCATATACGGTGGAACAAATGGAAATTGTCATTGTGGATGTACAGAACACAGATAAAGGCATCGTAAAACTCCAATTCTAGTATGCTGAGAGCCAATTAAGAAAATGAATCTTACACCAAATATGGCCAATAGTGCACCCACCATGGAATGTTGCTTTGAAAAGGAGTGTGAGTTAAGCGTTCTACTACTCCTTCTTATTCTAAATGGTACAATACCAGATGGGGTGTTTGGATTTTCTGGGGGCTTTCTCAGTGTCCATGGGGAGTATAATTACCATGGTACCCGGCATTGAGCCTGCGGCCTTTAATGTCCTCAACCTACCAATTCACTCAGAGTAAATTAGCCAATGTCAATCAGAGCTCCATCAGTGACAACAGGAGGCAGAGAGGAGGGTTTTTTCCTCCTTCGATGTCACATTCTGATTTTAAATGTGTCCTTCCACTCCAAAGAGTGTTGAGGGCACCTCTCTAGTCCTCTCCCACCAGTGATCCTTCTCTCTCTCCCTCTCTCTCTCTCTCTCTCTCTCTCTCTCTCTCTCTCTCTCTCTCTCTCTCTCTCTCACCACTTCTTTCAAAAATAGGCAGTATTTGAAATCATCAATTACTGTCAATTAGTTGGCAACGTGGTATGACAATCAGTGGTGCTTTGGCCTGCAATATTTCAACCAAAATCAATCCACTCCTTCAACCCCCTCTCTTACAAGATTTGAAACACAGCCATCAAAGAGGTCAGGATGATCTGAAAAACACACTTGCAGTATACTTAGTTTAGGATATGTTGCTACCAGAATGGCCTTATTGAGGAACAATCATTTGGAATCTTTTATACTTTTAAAATAGCCTCACCAAACAATTGGTGAGAGGTGGCCTCGGCGGGCTAATGGTCTAATCTTAAATGATGACAGTCAGGGTTTGATTAAGCTTGTGCCTATGAGGGCCTGTTATTTGATAGCACGTGAGTGCAGGGATCATTTACATTGATTATGCCCCAGTCCCGTTCCACAGACCCAATCCCAGGGAATTAACTTCAGTTCCAGAACCCTACTCATTTTTAATCATCCTGAAGAAATTAAGGTGAGTGGTCGATATGACTTCGACGGATTTTACGTGGGGGCCACTGCACTCCTTATCACACTCGCCAAACGGATTGACATAGGAATTTAACAAGGAGACACTATCTGCCGGGCCAAGAATAGTACAATTTTGGAGTTGCCCTGGCCCGCTTGGCTCTGGCAGTATTGACGAATGTATCATACTGTGTTCAGTGAAAAGAACCAATCCCTCCCTCTTCACATCTTTTTAATCACAGATTGGATCGCACATCGATCCAGCTCCTTTGTTGGGCAATGGGCATACATCCCGGATGTGGTGAGGGAAGGAATGTCTGTTCATAAGCTGTTATTCTTTCATTAAATGAATGTGTCCTCATTAAAAGTGAATAGTTACAGAGCTACAGATTCAGTGAGATAGTGTGTAATCTTCAGCACAACATTAGCACTTAAACAACTCCATAACCAAGCTGCAGCGGTTTCGGACTCTTTGTTACACAAAAGTCTCCATCAACTGTAATGAATGTTCTTTGTGTTCATATGTGCTGTTTCCCCTCACAGAAGCTCATCTGTACTGTGTAGTAGGCCGATACCATAACAATTAGTATTGAAATGAGCGGGTGTAGCAAAATGTTTGTGTTTCTAGCTCCAACAGTGCAGTAATATCGAACAATTCACAACCATACACACAATACACACAAACCTAAAAGAATGGAATTAAGGAATATATATATATATTAGGATGAGCAATGTTGGAGTGGCATAGACTAAAATACAGTAGAATAGAATACAGTACATACATATGAGATGAGAAAAGCAAAATGATGTAAACATTATTAAAGTGACTAGTGTTCCATTATTAAAGTGGCAAGTGATTTCAAGTCTATGTACAGTATATAGGGCAGCAGCTTGTTAGGTGCAGGGTTATGTAACCGGGTGGAAGCCGCCTAGTGATGGCTACAGTATTTAACAGTCTGATGGCCTTGAGAAAGAAGCTGTTTTTCGTTCTCTCGGTCCGAGCTTTGATGCACCTGTACTGACCTCGCCTTCTGGATGATAGCGGAGTGAACAGGCAGTGGCTCGGGTGGTTGTTGTCCTTGATGATCTTTTTGGCCTTCCTGTGACATCGGGTGCTGTAGGTGTCCTGGATTGTATACAGAACACCTACTCATAGCTGGCTACAGTTGGAAAATTAAATACATTAGTATCCTGTAAAAAAAGCCAGCCATAGAAAACATAAAATAAAAGGCAAGAAACTTTATTATATGGTGCTATCAGAGAACATATATATATATATATATATATATATATATATATATATATATATATATATATATATATATACAGTATATATATAGTTAAAGATCGCATACTAACTAAGGCCTCATGAGTGCTGTTTCCCAAGCAGATGTAACCTCACAGTGAAGAGTGAAAGTGACAGTGAAAAAAGTGAATTCAACAGAAATAGGCAAGGAGTGTGATGGATGATTTAGCTTCCATTAGCTGTCAACAGAGATCTTATTAGTAGCTACAGAGGCCTGTCTTCTTAACAAGTGATTCATGGATTTCATGATGATAAAAAGTGTTTCCCCTGAATTCATTACCTTAATGCTAAATCAAAATCTTCAAACAGCTGAGCCTATCACAGACTCCTTTTAATTAAGGGAGCTGTTGGCAAACAAAAAGCTCAGTGTTGCTTTACTGATCTGGCCTTCAAATCTTAAACACACAATCAAGACTTTCCAAATTGGTTACTCTTTATTCATCTCATAGCCCCTACCTCCTCATGCTCTGAATTCTGCATGTATGCTGAGAGATTTTCTGTTTCAAATGCTTTAAATATTTTTTATTTTGAGTTGCATCTGGGCCTCTATGATGGCACTTACCAGGGCAGTGACACTTTTCTCCCGACAACATTTGTTTTGCTGCAGGATTGATGATGCTTTGGCTAACTAGATCCAGCTAAGGGAATAATGAAGAACGTGTATTAATTTCTCAGCATGTGCAGGCTCAGGGAAGAAGGGTGCTCTTTGTTTTTCACAAGCGGGATGCTTTCCAGAGAGTCAACTCAGGGAGAAGGAAGCAGAGCTACCGCTTTGAAGCTGCATTCAACATTTCTTCTCCCGCTGGCTTGGCTGCATGGCGTTTCATTATTATTTTAACCCCCTTTCTCTCTGTCTCCAGAGCTCCATAGCCATTTTATACGGGCACTATTAGACTAGCCAAGACTCTTGACAGGAAACGCTGTGTTTGTGATTGCATCGTGGGGCTCGGGACGGAGGAGGTGACATTAACATAGTGAGTGGTGGTGCAGCTTTGGCATTTTTAATGGATTTTGGTTGGTTGATTTGTTTTCCTGCTGGTGTGTAAGTGGTGGTGGAGTTATATTGTTGTTGGGTGGATTCTAGTAAATAAAATCACTATTCTCTGTGATGGAGAGATGACAGTCTTTCTTTCTTTCTTTCTTTCTTTCTTTCTTTCTTTCTTTCTTTCTTTCTTTCTTTCTTTCTTTCTTTCAGGAAGTCAGTACAACCATTCCTAAACCAAAAGGAAAACCAAATTCTTCCTTTCTCAGACCTAAGCCGCTACTGAGCAGGTGTAGGATCTTAATTTGATAACTCTTTTGTTGCTGAGAATTTTTCTGCACCAAAGGAAATGCAGATAAGCTTTGTGATTTACATTAATTCACTGAAAACCCACACTAACACATGGTTCAATTCACAGTATTACGCTTTTCATGTAGCCTGCTAATAGCCTAACCACAGATTCAGCAACATTATGGACTAAACGCTCAAACCCTGTTGCTGCAGGATTATATTGCTGTGACAATATATATCAACTCAAGATCCCACATCTGGTATATGGGAAAAATGAATTTACATGTTTTTTTTTGTCACTTAGCATATGCTCTAATTCAGAGTGACTTACAATAATGAGTGCATGCATCTTCGTACTGGTCCCCCGTGGGAATCGAAACCCAGAACCCTGGCATTACAAGCATCATGCTCTACCAGCTGAGCCACACAAGATATGCAGCAGCCATATTCCAACACCTCTGTGTTGGTTGAACAACAGTGATAGTTCAGCTAAAAACGATTTATAGTCTTCAGGTCCCTAAGACTACTTTTCCAGTGTTAATCACCCTTTTCTAACAATGATATGATTTTTTTACAATTTAATTAGTAGCGCTGTCATAGGTTCCGCCACTGTAGATTAGGTTGCAATTTTGTTAATTGGTCATCTAAATGTAACTTTACTTCATTCTATTCTATATCCTGGGAAATGTAATTAAAATGATGAGGAATGTGGCCAGTGGACAATAATGGACTGAACAACCATACAGGAATAGAATACAATACCATGGTCAGGTCTGGAAATGTGTTGACGGCTGAATCATAAATCTTGGACTGGCAAGAGAGTAAGCGGCTGAGATAATTAAGGAGTGAAAGAGAGGGAAGTGGAAGCAAGAGAAAGAAACAATCATTGGGAGAGGAATGTGTTAGTTATCCGCAGGGGCTACTGCTAATTGCCTTGCTCATGAGTTTGTGAGACGTGTTAGCCTGCTCCTGGATCTGGTTCCAGCTCCGCTGCTGACGTTATACCACTGCCTCAAGGGTGCTAGCTTGGTATCTTGGCTCTGCACACATTTTTACATTTACATTTTTAGTCATTTAGCAGACTCTCTTATCCAGAGCAACTTACAGTAGAGAGTGAAAAAATACATAAAAGCACCATACTTTATCAACTGACACACGACAGCTAGCTCTGTCCCACTGACTCTCATGGATGTTTTTCTAACTGCTTTATGGCTCTTTAATTTGTAACCCAGAGAGAGAGAGAGAGAGAGAGAGAGAGAGAGAGAGAAAAGAGAGAGAGAGGCTTTGTAATTTATGGAGTATTATTGAGCCATCAGAGTGGAATTAAGCACATTGAGTCATGATTACTGCAGCCTAGCTTTGGGTAAATAAAAAAATACTTCTTATAATGTTGTATGAATGGTATGGTTTGAATAGATGTATGGTTTGAATACAAGAACACACACCAAGTATAAAACTGTAGTGTCGGAATTCATATTCTGTTTTTGTTTCAATCACTTTGGTGAAATTTAGTAAAGTAAGTAAAGTAAAGTGCATTCGGGAAGTATCCAGTCACCTTGACTTTTTCCACATTTTGGTATGTTACAGCTTTATTCTAAAATGTATGTTTTTTAAATCCTCATCAATCTACACACAATACCCTATAATGACTAAGCAAAAACAGGTTTTTAGACAACCCCCCCAAAAAATGAAGTATCACCCTTTACTCAAGTACTTTGTTGAAGCACCTTTGGCAGCAATTACAGCCGTGAGTCTTCTTGACTATTACGCTACAAGCTTGGCACACCTGTATATGGGGAGTTTTTCCCATTCTTCTCTTTCTAAAATTATCTGCCGAAATTGTTGCAACCCTTATTACTAGCCTGTTCAACCTCTGTTTCGTATCGTCTGAGATCCCTAAAGATTGGAAAGTTGCCGCGGTCATCCCCCTCTTCAAAAGGGGAGACACTCTAGACCCAAACTACTACAGACCTATATCTATCCTACCCTGCCTTTCTAAGGTCTTCGAAAGCCAAGTTAACAAACAGATCACCAACCATTGCGAATCCCACCGTACCTTCTCCGCTTTGCAATCTGGCTTCCGAGCTAGTCATGGGTGCACCTCAGCCACGCTCAAGGTCCTAAATTATATCATAACTGTCATCAATAAGAGACAATACTGTGCAGCCATATTCATCGACCTGGCCAAGACCTTCAACTCTGTCAATCCTCACATTCTTATCGGCAGACTCAACAATTTGGTTTCTCAAATGACTGCCTCCACTGATACACCAACTACTTATCTGATAGAGTTCAGTGTGTCAAATCAGAGGACCTGTTGTCTGACCTCTGGCAGTCTCTATGGGGGTGCCACAGGGTTAAATTCTCGGGCCGACTCTCTTCTCTGTATACATCAATAATGTTGCTCTTGCTGCTGGTGGTTCTCTGATCCACCTTTACGCAGACGACACCATTCTGTATCCTTCTGGCCCTTCTTTGGACACTGTGCTAACTAACCTCCAGACGAGCTTCAATGCCATACAACTCTTCTTATGTGTCCTCTAACTGCTCTTAAATGCAAGTAAAACCAAATGCATGTTCTTTTGCTGCCCGCACCTGCCCGCACGATTGCTGCCCACACCTGCCCGCCAGTCCAGCATCACTACTCTGGACGGTTCTGACCTAGAATATTTGGACAACAACAAATACGTCACCGGTACGCCATTTCCGGTCACAACTTGCAGACTTGTTTACGTGTTGCTGTGCGTTTTGTTGCCAACTTATTTTTCTACCTGACAACTTTACGGTTTTTACTTTTTAATTACCGTTTATATTTTTGTTTTTTCCCTCAACTTTTTCACTCCGGACGCTTTATCAGGACATGGTTCGTCAGGACCTCCAACAGCCGAAGCTAAGTAGTAACATTAACATGATGCCTTCTAATTGCAGTCGCTGTACTCATAATATACAGGAGAACGATCACCTTACGGCGAGGATAACTGTGCTACAAGCCCAGCTTCAGACGCAATCGTTAGGCAAGGGTAATTTCAGTGTAGGAAAGGATGAAACAGCGTCTGTGCCACCAGTAAGTACAGATAGTAACGTTAGTATAAATCCCCTCGCACGGTCCCCGCAGCCGGACAACGTTCTCACGGTTTCTGGAAGGAAATGCTGTAGGCATGCTCAACCGGTGTCGCTCATTCAGCCGACAGAAACTTTCAACTGGTTTTCCCCATTAAGCAGCGAGTCGGAGTCAGAGGCCGAGCCTTCTCTTGTCTCTAATCCTTCCGTTACAGGGTCTGAGACGCCGAAGCTTCCCACCATTAGCTCTGACAAGTTGAAAACTCTAGTCATTGGCGACTCCATTACCCGCAGTATTAGACTTAAAACGAATCATCCAGCGATCATACACTGTTTACCAGGGGGCAGGGCTACCGACGTTAAGGCTAATCTGACGATGGTGCTGGCTAAAGCTAAAACTGGCGAGTGTAGAGAGTATAGAGATATTGTTATCCACGTCGGCACCAACGATGTTAGGATGAAACAGTCAGAGATCACCAAGCGCAACATAGCTTCAGCATGTGTCGGCATCGAGTAATTGTCTCTGGCCCCCTCCCAGTTAGGGGGAGTGATGAGCTCTACAGCAGAGTCTCACAACTCAATCGCTGGTTGAAAACTGTTTTCTGCCCCTCCCAAAAGATAGAATTTGTAGATAATTGGCCCACTTTCTGGGACACACCCACAAACAGGACCAAGCCTGACCTGCTGAGGAGTGACGGACTCCATCCTATCTGGAGGGGTGCTCTCATCTTATCTACCAACATAGACAGGGCTCTAACTCCTCTAGCTCCACAATGAAATAGGGTGCAGGCCAGGCAGCAGGTTGTTAGCCAGCCTGCCAGCATAGTGGAGTCTGCCACTAGCACAGTCAGTGTAGTCAGCTCAGCTATCCCCATTGAGACCGTGTCTGTGCCTCGACCTAGGTTGGGCAAAACTAAACATGGCGGTGTTCGCCTTAGCAATCTCACTAGGATAAAGACCTCCTCCATTCCTGTCATTATTGAAAGAAATCTCGATACCTCACATCTCAAAATAGGGCTACTTGATGTTAGATCCCTTACTTCAAAGGCAATTATAGTCAATGAACTAATCACTGATCATAATCTTGATGTGATTGGCCTGACTGAAACATGGCTTAAGCCTGATGAATTTACTGTGTTAAATGAGGCCTCACCTCCTTGTTACACTAGTGACCATAACCCCTGTGCATCCCGCAAAGGCGGAGGTGTTGCTAACATTTACGATAGCAAATTTCAATTTACAAAAAAAAAATGACGTTTTCGTCTTTTGAGCTTCTAGTCATGAAATCTATGCAGCCTACTCAATCACTTTTTATAGCTACTGTTTACAGGCCTCCTGGGCCATATACAGCGTTCCTCATTGAGTTCCCTGAATTCCCATCGGACCTTGTAGTCATAGCAGATAATATTCTAATCTTTGGTGACTTTAATATTCACATGGAAAAGTCCACAGACCCACTCCAAAAGGCTTTCGGAGCCATCATCGACTCAACATGTCTCTGGACCCACTCACTGTCACAGTCATACTCTGGACCTAGTTTTGTCCCATAGAATAAATGTTGTGGATCTTAATCTTTTTCCTCATAATCCTGGACTATCGGACCACCATTTTATTATGTTTGCAATTGCAACAAATAATCTGCTCAGACACCAACCAAGGAACATCAAAAGTCGTGCTATAAATTCACAGACAACACAAAGATTCCTTGATGTCCTTCCAGATTCCCCCTGTCTACCCAAGGACGCCAGAGGACAAAAATCAGTTAACCACCTAACTGAGGAACTCAATTTAACCTTGCGCAATACCCTAGATGCAGTTGCACCCCTAAAAACTAAAAACATTTCTCACAAGAAACTAGCTCCCTGGTACACAGAAAATACCCGAGCTCTGAAGCAAGCTTCCAGAAAATTGGAACGGAAATGGCGCCACACCAAACTGGAAGTCTTCCGACTAGCTTGGAAAGACAGTACCGTGCAGTACTGAAGAGCCCTTACTGCTGCTCGATCATCCTATTTATCTAACTTAATTGAGGAAAATAAGAACAATCCGAAATTCCTTTTTGATACTGTCGCAAAGCTAACTAAAAAGCAGCATTCCCCAAGAGAGGATGGCTTTCACTTCAGCAGTGATAAATTCATGAACTTCTTTGAGGAAAAGATCATAATTATTAGAAAGCAAATTACGGACTCCTCTTTAAATCTGTGTATTCCTTCAAAGCTCAGTTGTCCTGAGTCTGCCCAACTCTGCCAGGACCTAGGATCAAGAGAGACGCTCAAGTGTTTTAGTACTATATCACTTGACACAATGATGAAAATAATCATGGCCTCTAAACCTTCAAGCTGCATACTGGACCCTATTCCAACTAAACTACTGAAAGAGCTGCTTCCTGTGCTTGGCCCTCCTATGTTGAACATAATAAACGGCTCTCTATCTACCGGATGTGTACCAAACTCACTAAAAGTGGCAGTAATAAAGCCTCTTTTGAAAAAGCCAAACCTTGACCCAGAAAATATAAAAAACTATCGGCCTATATCGAATCTTCCATTCCTCTCAAAATATTTAGAAAAGGCTGTTGCGCAGCAACTCACTGCCTTCCTGAAGACAAACAATGTATACGAAATGCTTCAGTCTGGTTTTAGACCCACCATAGCACTGAGACTGCACTTGTGAAGGTGGTAAATTACCTTTTAATGGCATCAGACCCAGGATCTGCATCTGTCCTCGTGCTCCTTTTGATACCATCGATCACCACATTCTTTTGGAGAGATTGGAAACCCAAATTGGTCTACACGGACAAGTTCTGGCCTGGTTTAGATCTTATCTGTCGGAAAGATATAAGTTTGTCTCTGTGAATGGTTTGTCCTCTGACAAATCAACTATAAATTTCGGTGTTCCTCAAGGTTCCGTTTTAGGACCACTATTGTTTTCACTATATATTTTACCTCTTGGGGATGTCATTTGAAAACATAATGTTAACTTTCACTGCTATGTGGATGACACACAGCTGTACATTTCAATGAAACATGGTGAAGCCCCAAAATTGCCCTCGCTAGAAGCATGTGTTTCAGACATAAGGAAGTGGATGGCTGCAAACGTTCTACTTTTAAACTCGGACAAAACAGAGATGCTTGTTCTAGGTCGCAAGAAACAAAGAGATCTTCTGTTGAATCTGACAATTAATCTTAATGGTTGTACAGTCGTCTCAAATAAAACTGTGAAGGACCTCGGCGTTACTCTGGACCTTGATCTCTCTTTTGAAGAACATATCAACACCATTTCAAGGACAGCTTTTTTCCATCTATGTAACATTGCAAAAATCTGAAACTTTCTGTCCAAAAATGATGCAGAAAAATTAATCCATGCTTTTGTCACTTCTAGGTTAGACTACTGCAATGCTCTACTTTCCGGCTACCCGGATAAAGCACTAAATAAACTTCAGTTAGTGCTAAATATGGCTGCTAGAATCCGGACTAGAACCAAAAAATTTGATCATATTACTCCAGTGCTAGCCTCCCTACACTGGCTTCCTGTCAAGGCAAGGGCTGATTTCAAGGTTTTACTGCTAACCTACAAAGCATTACATGGGCTTGCTCCTACCTATCTCTCTGATTTGGTCCTGCCGTACATACCTACACGTACGCTACGGTCACAAGATGCAGGCCTCCTAATTGTCCCTAGAATTTCTAAACAAACAGCTGGAGGCAGGGCTTTCTCCTATAGAGCTCCATTTTTATGGAACGGTCTGCCTACCCATGTCAGAGACGCAAACTCGGTCTCAACCTTTAAGTCTTTACTGAAGACTCATCTCTTCAGTGGGTCATATGATTGAGTGCAGTCTGGCCCAGGAGTGGGAAGGTGAACGGAAAGGCTCTGGAGCAACGAACCGCCCTTGCTGTCTCTGCCTGGCCAGATCCCCTCTTTCCACTGGGATTCTCTGCCTCTAACCCTATTACAGGGGCTGAGTCACTGGCTTACTGGGGCTCTTTCATACCGTCCCTGGGAGGGGTGCGTCACCTGAGTGGGTTGAGTCACTGATGTGATCTTCCTGTCTGGGTTGGCGACCCCCCCCCCTCTTGGGTTGTGCCGTTGCGGAGATCTTTGTGGGCTATACTCGGCCTTGTCTCAGGATGGTAAATTGGTGGTTGAAGATATCCCTCTAGTGGTGTGGGGGCTGTGCTTTGGCAAAGTGGGTGGGGTTATATCCTTCCTGTTTGGCCCTGTCCGGGGGTGTCCTTGGATGGGGCCACAGTGTCTCCTGACCCCTCCTGTCTCAGCCTCCAGTATTTATGCTGCAGTAGTTTATGTGTCGGGGGGCTAGGGTCAGTTTGTTATATCTGGAGTACTTCTCCTGTCCTATTCGGTGTCCTGTTTGAACTTAAGTGTGCTCTCTCTAATTCTCTCTTTCTCTCTTTCTTTCTCTCTCTCGGAGGACCTGAGCCCTAGGACCATGCCTCAGGACTACCTGACATGATGACTCCTTGCTGTCCCCAGTCCACCTGGCCGTGCTGCTGCTCCAGTTTCAACTGTTCTGCCTTATTATTATTGGACCATGCTGGTCATTTATGAACATTTGAACATCTTGGCCATGTTCTGTTATAATCTCCACCCGGCACAGCCAGAAGAGGACTGGCCACCCCACATAGCCTGGTTCCTCTCTAGGTTTCTTTCTAGGTTTTGGCCTTTCTAGGGAGTTTTTCCTAGCCACCGTGCTTCTACACCTGCATTGCTTGCTGTTTGGGGTTTTAGGCTGGGTTTCTGTACAGCACTTTGAGATATCAGCTGATGTACGAAGGCCTATATAAATACATTTGATTTGATTTGATTTGAAATACCTGGTGTCTGGTTAGACTGTAAACTCTCCTTCCGGACCCACATAGAATCGGCTTCCTATTTCGCAACAAAGCATCCTCGTAAATATACCCTCGCAAAACTGACTATCCTACCGATCCTCGACTTCGGCGATGTAATTTACAAAATAGCCTACGACTCTCTACTCAACAAATTGGATGCAGTCTTTCACAGTGCCATCTGTTTTGTCACCAAAGCCCCATATACTACCCACCACTGCGACCTGTACTCTCTCGTTGGCTGGCCCTCGCTTCACACTCGTCGCCAAACCCACTGGCTCCAGGTCATCTACAAGTCTCAGGTAGGTCAAGGTAAAGCCCCGCCTTATCTCAGTTCACTGGTCACCATAGCAGCACCCAACCGCAGCACACGCTCCAGCAGGTATATTTTACTGGTCACCACCATAGCCAATTCCTCATTTGGCTGCCTTTCCTTCCAGTTCTCTGCTGCCAATGACAGGAACAAACTGCAAAAATCACTGAAGCTGGAGACTCACATCTCCCTCACTAACTTCAAGCACTAGCAGTCAGAGCAGCTCACCGATCATTGCACCTGTACATAGCCCATCTGTAAAAAGCCCATCCAACTACCTCATCCCCATTCTGTATTTATTTTTTTATTTTTTTATTTCTGCGTTGTCCTGACTGTGTGCTTAGGGTCATTGTTCTGTTGGTAGGTGAACATTTGCCAAAGCCTGAGGTCTTGAGAGCTCGGGAGCAGGTTTTCGTCAAGGATCTTTCTGTACTTTTCTCCATTCATCTTTCCCTCGATCCTGACTTTTTTGTAACAATGGCGCCGGCGAAGAAGGCTGACGTTTTATGTGTCCCACACTATTTAGTTTTTGTTAGTTTATTTGCATTATTTGTAACTTATTTTTTTACTTATTTTGTACATAATATTGCCGCTACCATCTCATATGACCGAAAATAACTTTTGGACCTCAGGACTCTTATTGCTCACCAGGGACTGGCAGAATCCTTTTTTTCCTTTAACGAGTCTGACGAGTCTGACTCGAACGATATACTGCTTTCTCGGGAACATGGCCCAGAACCCTGTGATTTGCATGAAGAGGAGGCGGAGAAAAAGGGGCCAGAGGGCAGGTTGCCCTCTGAGAATTCGTAGGCGAGCGAATAAACCTCCTCTTCCTTCCTTTCTGCTAGCAAACGTTTAATCTTTGGAGAATAAAACAGATGACCTATGCAGAAGATTCAACTACCAACGGGACATTCAAAACTGTAATATCTTATGCTTCACGGAGTCATGGCTGAACGACAACACTATCAACATACAGCTGGCTGGTTATACTCTGTACCGGCAGTATAGAATTATAGATTACTTGTTGGTTATTACCGCATTGTGGGAACTAGAAGCACAAGCATTTCGCTACACTCGCATTAACATCTGCTAACCATGTGTATGTGACAAATAAAATTTGATTTGATTTAGAACAGCAGCGTCTGGTAAGACAATGGGAGGCAGACTATGTATTTTTGTAAATAACAGCTGGTTCACGATATCTAAGGAAGTCTCGATCTATTGCTTGCCTGAGATAGAGTATCTCATGATAAGCTGTAGACCACACTATCTACCTAGAGAGTTTTCATCTGTGTTTTTCGTAGCTGTTTACATACCACCACAGACTAAGATTGGCACTAAGACAGCATTGAATGAACTGTATTCTTGCCATCAACAAACAAGAAAACACTCACCTAGAGGCAGCTCTCCTAGTAGCCTGGGACTTTAATGCAAGGAAGCTTAAAGGGCTAGGCAGAATACTGCCCCCTTTGGAGGAATTGCGTGCCCATAGTAAACAGAAAAAAATCTGTCCAAAATTGCTAATATATGCATATAATAATTATTATTGAATAGAAAACACTCTAAAGCTTCTAAAACCGTTCAAATTATGTCTGTATGTAAAGCAGAACTCTCAGGTGAGCCATTCTCCCAAACTCTCTCTTGTCATCTGAAAAGTTGGGCCAACTTTGACGTCATCGCCCCCACCCTTCCCAACCAGCTACGGATCTGGGAACAGTTTCTATCTCTTCAGCGCGATGTCTCCTTTCATTGGGACGTTTCATTGTGAGAATCGCGCGCTCCCTCGCCCTTTGGTGGGCTAAAATCTTCGGGTCACGTGAAAATACATGTACTCTCTTGCGTGCGTCGGGTCTGGAGCTCTCTTTGTTCCACCAAACGATGTCGGTTTGTCTGTTCGAGCTGATAATTGTTTTGCACGTTTAGAACATCCTAAAGCTTGATTCTGCACTTAGTTTGACCAGTTTAGTCGACATATAATATGTAATTTTTAAGTTTTGATGTGCATCCACTAGAATATTGGATGCATTTCAGCCGGAATTTGTCGCGTTTGATAACCCAAAGACACAGACTTGAAAACCAAACGCACTTTTTGGTAAGTATGACTCCTTCCACGGCTTCTGATCGAAGAACATCAAAGGTAAGGGAATATTTATGTGGTAATTTTGTGTTTCTGTGGACTCCAACATAGAGGAGACATACTGCTAATTTCTGAGCGCCGTCTCATATTATAGCCTAGTGAACAAACTCTGTAACGTTAAAAATAAATGTAACACAGCGGTTGCATTAAGAAGAAGTGTATCTTTCTAAATCCGTTTAACCTAATATCTATCAGCATGTTAAATGTGCAACCAGAGGAAACAAAACTCTGGACCACCTTTACTCCACACACAGAGACACATGCAAAGCTCTCCCCCGCCCTCCATCTGGCAAAGCTGACCATAATCCAGGCTCTGATCAGGCCCTACACCCAAACAAGGGCACTGCGTTCATCCACCTCTGGCCTGCTCGCCTCCCTACCACTGAGGAAGTACAGTTCCCGCACAGCCCAGTCAAAACTGTTCACTGCTCTGGCCCCCCAATGGTGGAACAAACTCCCTCACGATGCCAGGACAGCGGAGTCAATCACCACCTTCCGGAGACACCTGAAACCCCACCTCTTTAAGGAATACCTAGGATAGGATAAAGTAATCCTTCTCACCCCCCCCCTTAAAAGATTTAGATGCACTATTGTAAAGTGGCTGTTCCACTGGATGTCTTAAGGTGAACGCACCAATTTGTAAGTCGCTCTGGATAAGAGCGTCTGCTAAATGACTTAAATGTAAATGTAATAATGCTATCCTACTGATTCCTGCTTACAAGCAAAAATTCAAGCAGGAAGCACCAGTAACTCGATCAATAAATAAGTGGTCAGATGAAGCAGATGCTAAGCTACAGGACAGTTTAGCTAGCACAGACTGGAACATGTTCCAGGATTCCTCCCATGGCATTGAGAAGTACACCACATCTGTTATGCAGGTGAGTGAGGACCCAAAAGCGGTTTAACAAAAACAGAGTACTTTAATGTCAAAACACAGGGAAGACATAGATCCTCTTCAGATGTATATAATGGCAAAATAGACAACCCGCAGAGAGGGCGACAAATGAATCATAAAGTCCTTCTGATATTTACAGAAGAGTCCCCTTCGTAGCAGCAGAGGAGAATAGCAGGGTTAGCGGCGACAGACTGCTGGTCTCTCTGGGTAGGCGCGGGTTGTAGAGGACAGAGGTACCTGATCACACGTAGCATCAGATGAACAGGCAGATTCCGACAGGACGGGACAAGGGTGAAGCAAACGAGACGATAGTTTGGTTCTGGCATGAGAAACTCAAACGAGAATCTGACAAAGACAGAAGCAGGAACAGAGAGAGAAATAGAGACCTAATCAGAGGGAAAAAGGGAACAGGTGGGAAAAGGGTGAACGAGGTAGTTAGAGAAGATGAGGAACAGCTGGGGGAAGGAGAGGAAGAGAAGGTAACCTAATACGACCAGCAGGGAGACGGAGTGAAGAGAAAGAACAGGAACAAGACATAATATGACAATACATGACAGTACCCCCCCACTCACCGAGCGCCTCCTGGCGCACTCGAGGAGGAAACCTGGCGGCAACGGAGGAAATCATCGATCAGCGAACGGTCCAGCACGTCCCGAGAGGGAACCCAACTCCTTTCCTCAGGACCGTACCCCTCCCAATCCACTAGGTACTGATGACCACGGCCCCGAGGACGCATGTCCAAAATCTTACGGACCCTGTAGATAGGTGCGCCCTCGACAAGGATGGGGGAGACGAGCGGGGGCGCGAAGAACGGGCTTAACACAGGAGACATGGAAGACCGGGTGGACGTGACGAAGATATCGCGGGAGAAGAAGTCGCACTGCGACTGGATTAATGATCTGAGAAATACGGAACGGACCAATGAACCGCGGGGTCAACTTGCGAGAAGCTGTCTTAAGGGGAAGGTTTTGAGTGGAGAGCCATACTCTCTGACCGCGACAATATCTAGGACTCTTAGTTCTACGCTTATTAGCGGCTCTCACAGTCTGCGCCCTATAACGGCAAAGTGCAGACCTGACCCTCTTCCAGGTGCGCTCACAACGTTGGACAAAAGCCTGAGCGGAGGGGACGCTGGACTCGGCGAGCTGAGACGAGAACAGCGGAGGCTGGTACCCGAGGCTACTCTGAAAAGGAGATCGGTCGCAGACGAAGGAAGCGAGTTGTGGGCGTATTCTGCCCAGAGGAGCTGTTCTGACCAAGACGCAGGGTTACGAAAAGAAAGACTGCGTAAGATGCGACCAATAGTCTGATTGGCCCGTTCTGCTTGACCGTTAGACTGGGGGTGAAAGCCGGAAGAGAGACTGACGGAAGCCCCAATCAAACGGCAAAACTCCCTCCAAAATTGAGACGTGAATTGCGGACCCCTGTCCGAAACGACGTCTGACGGAAGGCCATGAATTCTGAAAACATTCTCGTTGATGATTTGTGCCATTTCTTTAGCAGAAGGGAGCTTAGCGAGGGGAATAAAATGAGCCGCCTTAGAGAACCTATCGACAACCGTAAGAATAACAGTCTTCCCCGCTGACGAAGGCAGTCCGGTGATAAAATCTAAGGCGATGTGAGACCACGGTCGAGAGGGAATGGGAAGCGGTCTGAGACGGCCGGCAGGAGGAGAGTTACCGGACTTAGTCTGCGCGCAGACCGAACAAGCAGCCACGAAACGACGCGTGTCACGCTCCCGAGTGGGCCACCAAAAACGCTGGCGAATGGAAGGAAGCGTACTGAAGAACTGAAGAGACGAGATAAAGCATCAGGCTTGGTGTTCTTAGAGCCCGGACGATAAGAAATAACGAACTCGAAACGAGCGAAAAACAGCGCCCAACGAGCCTGACGCGCATTAAGTCGTTTGGCAGAACGGATGTACTCAAGGTTCCTATGGTCAGTCCAAACGACAAAAGGAACGGTCGCCCCCTCCAACCACTGTCGCCATTCGCCTAGGGCTAAGCGGATGGCAAGCAGTTCGCGGTTTCCCACATCATAGTTACGTTCCGACGGCGACAGGCGATGAGAAAAATATGCGCAAGGGTGGACCTTGTCGTCAGATAGGGAGCGCTGAGAAAGAATGGCTCCCACACCCACCTCTGACGCGTCAACCTCGACAACGAACTGTCTAGACACGTCAGGTGTAACAAGGATAGGTGCGGATGTAAAACGATTCTTGAGAAGATCAAAAGCTCCCTGGGCGGAAACGGACCACTTAAAGCACGTCTTGACAGAAGTAAGGGCTGTGAGGGGAGCTGCCACCTGACCGAAATTACGGATGAAACGACGATAGAAATTTGCGAAGCCGAGAAAGCGCTGCAGCTCGACGCGTGACTTAGGAACGGGCCAATCAATGACAGCTTGGACCTTAGCGGGATCCATCTTAATGCCTTCAGCGGAAATAACAGAACCGAGAAATGTGACGGAGGAGGCATGAAAAGAGCATTTCTCAGCCTTCACATAAAGACAATTCTCTAAAAGGCGCTGGAGGACACGTTGAACGTGCTGAACATGAATCTGGAGTGACGGTGAAAAAATCAGGATATCGTCAAGGTAAACGAAAACAAAGATGTTCAGCATGTCTCTCAGGACGTCATTCACTAATGCCTGAAAGACAGCTGGAGCGTTTGCGAGGCCAAAAGGAAGAACCCGGTATTCAAAGTGCCCTAACGGAGTGTTAAACGCCGTTTTCCACTCGTCCCCCTCCCTGATGCGCATGAGATGGTAAGCGTTACGAAGGTCCAACTTAGTGAAAAACCTGGCTCCCTGCAGGATCTCGAAGGCTGAAGACATAAGAGGAAGCGGATAACAATTCTAAACTGTTATGTCATTCAGCCCTCGATAATCTATGCAGGGGCGCAGGGACCCGTCCTTCTTCTTAACAAAAAAAAACCCCGCTCCGGCGGGAGAGGAGGAGGGGACTATGGTACCGGTGTCGAGAGCTACAGACAAATAATCTTCGAGAGCCTTACGTTCGGGAGCCGACAGAGAGTATAGTCTACCCCGGGGGGGAGTGGTTCCCGGAAGGAGATCAATACTACAATCATACGACCGGTGCGGAGGAAGAGAGGTGGCCCTGGACCGACTGAACACCATGCGCAGATCGTGATATTCCTCCGGCACCCCCATCAAATCACCAGTAGCCCTCCGCTTACTGATGAGCTCTGGCTTTTACTGGACTTGAAGTGACAAAATGACCAGCGGAACAGCAATAGAGACAGAGGCGGTTGGTGATTCTCCGTTCCCTCTCCTTAGTCGAGATGCGGATACCCCCCAGCTGCATAGGCTCAGCACCCGAGCCGGCGGAGGAAGATGGTAGTGATGCGGAGAGGGGGGCAACGGAGAACGCGAGCTCCTTTCCACGAGCTCGGTGACGAAGATCAACCCGTCGCTCTATGCGAATAGCGAGTTCAATCAAGGAATCCACGCTGGAAGGAACCTCCCGGGAGAGAATCTCATCCTTTACCTCCGCGCGGAGACCCTCCAGAAAACGAGCGAGCAAAGCCGGCTCGTTCCAGTCACTGGAGGCAGCAAGAGTGCGAAACTCAATAGAGTAATCTGTTATGGATCGATTACCTTGACATAGGGAAGACAGGACCCTGGAAGCTTCCTCCCCAAAAACAGAACGTTAAAAAACCCGTATCATCTCCTCCTTAAAGTCCTGATACTGGTTAGTACACTCAGCCCTCGCCTCCCAGATTGCCGTGCACCACTCACAAGCCCGTCCAGTAAGGAGAGATATGACGTAGGCGATACGAGCTGTGCTCCTGGAGTAAGTGTTGGGCTGGAGAGAAAACACAATATCACACTGGGTGAGGAACGAGCGGCATTCAGTGGGCTCCCCAGAGTAACACGGCGGGTTATTGATTCTGGGCTCCGGAGATTCGGAAGCCCTGGAAGTGGCCGGTGGATCGAGGCGGAGATGGTGAATCTGTTTTGTGAGGTCGGAGACTTGGGCGGCCAGGGTCTCAACGGCATGTCGAGCAGCAGACAATTCCTGCTCGTGTCTGCCTAGCATCGCTCCCTGGATCTCGACGGCTGAGTGGAGAGGATCCGAAGTCGCTGGGTCCATTCTTGGTCAGATTCTTCTGTTATGCAGGTGAGTGAGGACCCAAAAGCGGTTTAACAAAAACAGTCCTTTAATGTCAAAACACAGGGAAGACATAGATCCTCTTCAGATGTATATAATGGCAAAATAGACAACCCGCAGAGAGGGCGACAAATGAATCATAAAGTCCTTCTGATATTTACAGAAGAGTCCCCTTCGTAGCAGCAGAGGAGAATAGCAGGGTTAGCGGCGACAGACTGCTGGTCTCTCTGGGTAGGCGCGGGTTGTAGAGGACAGAGGTACCTGATCACACGTAGCATCAGATGAACAGGCAGATTCCGACAGGACGGGACAAGGGTGAAGCAAACGAGACGATAGTTTGGTTCTGGCATGAGAAACTCAAACGAGAATCTGACAAAGACAGAAGCAGGAACAGAGAGAGAAATAGAGACCTAATCAGAGGGAAAAAGGGAACAGGTGGGAAAAGGGTGAACGAGGTAGTTAGAGAAGATGAGGAACAGCTGGGGGAAGGAGAGGAAGAGAAGGTAACCTAATACGACCAGCAGAGGGAGACGGAGTGAAGAGAAAGAACAGGAACAAGACATAAAATGACAATACATGACAACATCAGTCATTGCCTTCATCAATAAGTGCATCGATGACGTCGTCCCCACAGTGACTGTACGTACATAACCCAACCAGAAGCCATGAATTACAGGCTACATTTGCACTGAGCTAAAGGCTAGAGCTGCCGCTTTCAAGGAGTGGGACTCTGACCCGGAAGCTTCCAAAAATCCCGCTGTGCCCTCCGACAAACCATCAACCAGGCAAAGCGTCAATACAGTACCAAGATCGAAAGGTACCACACCGGCTCTGACGCTCGTCGGATGTGGCAGGGCGTACAAACCATTACCGACTACAAAGGGAAGCACAGCCGAGTGCTGCCCAGTGACACAAGCCTACCAGACGAGCTAAACTACTTCTATACTCACTTTGAGGCAAATAACACTGAAACATCTATGAGAGCAACACCTGTTCCGGATGACTGTGTGATCACACTCACTGCAGCTGATGTGAGTAAGATTTAAACAGGTCAACATTCACAAAGCTGCGGGGCCAGACGGATTTCCAGGACGTGTACTGCGAGTATACACTGACCAATTGGCAAGTAGCATCATTGACATTTTCAAGTCTGTAATACCAACATGTTTTAATCTGACCACCATAGTACCTGTGCCCAAGAACACTAAGGTAACCTACCTAAATCACTACTGACCCGTAGCACTCACGTCTTTAGCCATGAAGTGCTTTGAAAGGCTGGTCATGGCTCACATCAACACCATTATCCCAGGAACCCTAGACCCACTCCAATTTGCATACCGCCCCAAAAGATCCATACTTCCCTTTCCCACCTGGACTTAAGGAACACCTATGTGAGAATGTTATTCATTGACTACAGCTCAGTATTCAACACCATAGTTCCCTCAAAGCTCATCACTAAGCTAAGGACCCTGGGACTAAACACCTCCCTTTGCAACTGGTTCCTGTACTTCTTGACGGGCTGCCGCCAGGTGGTAAGGGTGGGCAACAACACGTGTTGATCCTCAACACAGGGGCCCCTCAGGGGTGCGTGCTCAGTCCCCTCCTGTTCTCCCTGTTCACTCATGACTGCACGGTCATGCAGGACTCCAACACCATCATTAAGTTTGTCGATGACACAACAGTGGTAGGCCTGATCACCGACAATGACGAGACAGCCTATAGGTATGTCAGAGACCTGGCCATGTGGTGCCAGGACAACAACCTCTCCCTCAACGTTATCTAGACAAAGGAAATGAATGTGGACTACAGGGAAAAGGTGACCGAGCACGCCCCCATTCTCATCGATGAGGCTGCAGTGGAGCAGGTTGAGAGCTTCAAGTCCTTTGGTGTCCACATCACTAACAAACTAACATGGTCCAAGCACACCAAAACGGTCGTGAAGAGGGCACGACAAAACTTATTCCCCCTCAGAAGACTGAAAATATTTGGCATAGGTGCTCAGAACCTCAAAAGGTTCTACAGCTGCTCCACCGAGAGCATCACTGCCTGGTATGTCAACTGCTCGGCCTTAGACCGCTAGGCACTACAGAGGGTAGTGTACATCACTGGGGCCAAGCTTCCTGCCATCCAGGACGTCTATACCAGGCGGTGTCAGAGGAAGGCCCTAAATATTTTCAAAGACTCCAGCCATCCTAGTCATAGACTGTTCTCTCTGCTACCGCACGGCAAGCGGTACAGGATAGCCAAGTCTAGGTCCAACTCCCGAAAATCTAATCAATTGGCTACCCAGACTATTTGCAAATCCCCCCTCTCTCCCCTTCTTTTACACCACTGCTACTCTCTGTTGTTACCATCTATGCATAGTCACTTTAATAACTCTATCTACATATTACCTCAACTAACCGGTGCTCCCGCACATTGATTCTGTACCGGTAGTCTCCGTGTATATAGTCTCGCTATTTTTATTTTACTGCTGCTCTTTAATTACTAGTTCCTTTTATTTCTTATTCTTATCCGTATTTTTTAAACGGCATTGTTGGTTAGGGGCTCGTAAGTAAGCATTTAATTGTAAGATCTGTTGTATTTGGTGCATGTGACTAATACTATTTGATTAGATTTGACTAGTTGCCCAGTCCCTGCCCCTGAAAAACATCTAGAATGATGCTGCCACCACCGTGCTCCACCGTTGGGATGGTGCCAGGTTTCCTCCAGACGTGACACTTGGCATTCAGGCCAAAGATATCAATATTGGTTTCATCAGACTAGAGAATTTTGTTTCTCATGGCTTGAGAGTCTTTTAGGTGCTTTTTGGTAAACTCCAAGGGGGCTGTCATGTGTCTTTTGCTGAGGAGTAGATTCCGTCTGGCCGCTCTTCTATAAAGGCCTGATTGGTGGCGTGCTGCAGAGATGGCTGTCCTTCTGGAAAGTTCTCCCATCTCCACAGAAGATCTCTGGGGCTTTTTCAGAGTGAGCATCGGGTTCTTGGTCACCTCCCTGACCAAGGTCCTTCTCCCCCGATTGCTCAGTTTGGCCGGGCAGCCAGCACTAGGAAGAGTCTTGGTGGTTCCAAACGTCTTCTATTTAGGAATGATGGAGGCTACTGTGTTCTTGAGAACCTTCAATGCTGCAGAAATGTTTTGGTACCCTTCCCCAAATCTGTGAAAATCCAAATCCTGTCTCAGAGCACTATGGTCAATTTCTTCAACCTCATGGTTTGGTTTGTGCTCTGACATGCACTGCCAACTGTGGGATGTTATATAGAGAGGTGTGTGCCTTTTCAAATCATGTCCAATCAAATGAATTTAACGCTGTTGGACTCCAATCAAGCAGCAGAAGTTTTAGAAGCATCTCAACGATGATCAATGGAAACAGGATGCACCTGAGCTCAATTTGGAGTCTCATACTGTAGCAAAGTGTCTGAAAACTTATGCAAATAAGGCAACATTTCTAAAAACCTGTTTTGATTGACCTATATAACTAATGATTTGTCATTATGGGGTATTGTGTGTCAATTGTTGGGGGGGGGATTATTTGCTCAATTTTAGAATAAGGCTGTAACCTAACAAAATGTGGAAAAAGACAAGGGGTATGAATATTTCCGAATGCACTGTATGTGGTACATCTTCACAACTCTAAGCACAAAATCCAAACAGATCATCAAATTGGCTCATGTTTCAAAGCACTAAGCACATTTTCAATTGATTGAGTACAATAAACATATTAACAAAGTCATTTGTTTATTGCACAAATAACTATTTCAATTTGGATGCATATTCAATCTATCTATCTGCTTTTGAAAATGAAATGTGAACTTACCTTTGATTTTATTTTCTTGTAATTTGTTAACAATACAATTACTGTAACTATCACATGATCAAACTGCTGAAAACGGATAACTACTGAACCAAAATTATGTAGTGCTTTGTTAAAATACATAGTTTGATAACTGTTGAACACTGTAACGTACACAGCATTCCATATCTACAGTAAAACGACACGCACTGAACCCTCAGGGTCACTCCAACATGCTAGAGGAATGCATGAATGTCTTGATGGTTTTTTCAATGGCTAATATCAATTCATTATTGCACTATCTATACAGTACAGAGAATGGAAAAAGATTCAACACTAGAACCATTTATTTTATCCCAGGGTACCACACATAAAAATGTAGCAGATAAGATCAAAGACATCAATATTTTGCCATATTGAGTAGGTTTATCCGTCTAGCTTTCAGTGGAAATGTAATCTTAATTGGACTCTATGTATTTATATAATGGAGTCGGGAGAAGATAACGGCATGAAAGACTGGGAAAAGTAACAATTCTCAGAATGATTTCCAACTTGTTAAATGATATCTTGTCTTACATCACTGTTAACCTATCACTCTCACACAAACACAACAACAATTTACACGAGAGCAAAGTAAACATTGTTTTTAAAAATACGCCCATTAGGCATAAAAGTAGCGAGAAATTACTCCATTCCCGCCATCTGTCAGATCAGAAATCAGCCTGCATGTGTATACTGTTTGTGCTGCTATTTAATCAGTCATGGAGGACAGGCCACCATACTGAAAAGTACTTGGGTGGAGAGAATTGCGAAAACAAACACTAATCCGCTATATCCATTGAACTGTTACTATTTAAACCAAAGGTTTGTTTTTTATGGGTTCTTCCAACCATAACATTGTTGTGTATTTGTTTATTTGGATACACAAAAAAAACACAAAACATTATCTGTTGCCTTGTTGACAGCTTTGCACACTCTTGGTATTCACTCAACCAGTTTCATGAGGTAGTCACCTGGGATGCATTTCAATTAACAGGTGTGCCTTCTTAAAAGTTAATTTGTGGAATTGCTTTCCTTCTTAATGCGTTTGAGCCAATCAGTTGTGTTGTGACAAGGTAGGGTGGTATACAGAAGATAGCCCTATTTGGTAAAAGACCAAGTCCATATTATGCCAAGAACAGCTTAAATAAGCAAAGAGAAATGACAGTCCATCATTACTTTAAGACATGAAGGTCAGTCAATACGGAAAATTTCAAGAACTTTGAACGTTTCTTCAAGTGCAGTCACAAAAACCATCAAGCGCTATGATGAAACTAGCTCTCATGAGGACCGACACAGGAATGGAAGACCCAGAGTCACCTCTGCTGCAAAGGATAAGTTCATTGGATTTACCAGCCTCAGAAATTGCATCCCAAATAAATGCTACACAGAGTTCAAGTAACAGACACATCTCAACATCAACTGTACAGAGGAGACCGTGTGAATCAAATCAAATCAATTTTAATTTGTCATATGTGCTGAATACAACCTTACAGTGAAATGCTTACTTAAAAGCCCTTAAAAAATATATAAAATTACAAAAGTAAGATGAGAGATGAGAATAACAAATCATTCAAGAGCAGCAGTAAATAACAGTAATGGGCTATATATACAGTGCCTTGCGAAAGTATTCGGCCCCCTTGAACTTTGCGACCTTTTGCCACATTTCAGGCTTCAAACATAAAGATATAAAACTGTATTTTTTTGTGAAGAATCAACAACAAGTGGGACACAATCATGAAGTGGAACGACATTTATTGGATATTTCAAACTTTTTTAACAAATCAAAAACTGAAAAATTGGGCGTGCAAAATTATTCAGCCCCCTTAAGTTAATACTTTGTAGCGCCACCTTTTGCTGCGATTACAGCTGTAAGTCGCTTGGGGTATGTCTCTATCAGTTTTGCACATCGAGAGACTGACATTTTTTCGCATTCCTCCTTGCAAAACAGCTCGAGCTCAGTGAGGTTGGATGGAGAGCATTTGTGAACAGCAGTTTTCAGTTCTTTCCACAGATTCTCGATTGGATTCAGGTCTGGACTTTGACTTGGCCATTCTAACAGCTGGATATGTTTATTTTTGAACATTGAAGAGCACATTTTGCCAGTCCTGTCTGGTCCAGCGACGGTGGGTTTGTGCCCAAAAGCAATGTTTTTGCCGGGGATGTCTGTTGAGGACCTGCCTTACAACAGGCCTACAAGACCTCAGCTTGGGGGTAGAAGCTATTTAGGACCTATACTTGGAGCTCCAGTACCGCTTGCCGTGAGGTGGCAGAGTGACCAATCGATTACTAGGGTTGCTGGAGTCTGCTGGAGCTAGAGTCTTTGACTTAGGGCCTTCCTCTGACACCGCCTGGTATAGAGGTCCTGGATGGCAGGAAGCTTGGATCCGGTGATGTACTGGGCCGTAAGCATTACCTTCTGTAGTGGCTAGCGGTCGGAGGCCGGGCAGTTGCCATACCAGGCAGTGATGCAACCAGTCAGGATGCTCTCGATGGTGCAGATGTAAAAACCTTTTGAGGATCTGAGGACCCATGCCAAATCTCTTTAGTCTCCTGAGGGGGAATAGGTTTCGTCGTGCCCTCTTCACGACTGTCTTGGTGTGCTTGGACCATGTTGGTTTGATGGATGTCATAAGGTGAATGCACCAATTTGTAAGTCGCTCTGGATAAGAGCGTCTGCTAAATGACTTAAATGTAAATGTAAATGTAATGGTGATGTGGACGCCAAGGAACTTGAAGCTCTCAACCTGCTCCATAACAGCCCCATCGATGATAATAGGGGCGTGCTCGGTCATCTTTCCTTTATTCCACAATCATCTCCTTTGTCTTGATCATGTTGAGGGAGACGTTGTTGTCCTTGCACCAAACATTCAGGTCTCTGACCTCCTCCCTATAGAATGTCTCATCGTTTTTGGTGATCAGGCCTACCACTGTTGTATCATCAGCAAACTTAATGATGGTGTTGGAGTCGTGCCTCGCCATGCAGTCATGAGTGAACAGGGAGTTCAGGAAGGGACTGCGTAAGCACCCCTGAGTGGCCCCTGTGTTGAGGATCAGCGTGGCGGATGTGTTGTTACCTACCCTTACCACCTGGGGGCGGCCCGTCAGGAAGTCCAGGATCCAGTTGCAAAGGGAGGTGTTTAGTCCCAGAGCTTGGTGATGACCTTTGAGGGTACTATGGGGTTGAACTCTAAGCTGTAGTCAATGAATAGCATTCTCACATAGGTGTTCCTTTTGTCCAGGTTTGAAAGGGCAGTGTGGAGTGCAATGGAGATTGCATCATCTGTGGATCTGTTGGGGCGGTATGCAAATTGGAGTGGGTCTAGGGTTCCTGGGATAATGGTGTTGATGTGAGCCATGACCAGCCTTTCAAAGCATTTCATGTCTACAGACATGAGTGCTACAGGTCGGTAGTCAATTAGGCAGGTTACCTTAGTGTTCTTGGGCACAGGCACAATGGTGGTCTGCTTAAAACATGTTGGTATTACAGACTCGGACAGGGAAAGGTTGAAAATGTCAGTGAAGACACTTGCCAGTTGGTCAGCACATGCTCAGAGTCCTGATAATCCTTCTGGCCCTGTGGCCATGTGAATGTTGACCTGTTTAAAGGTCTTACATTGGCTGCGGAGAGCATGATCACACAGTCGTCCGGAACAGCTGATGCTCTCATGCGTATTTCAGTGTTACTTGCCTCAAAGCGAGCTTAGAAGTCATATAGCTCGTCTGGTAGGCTCGTGTCACTGGGGCAGCTCTCGGCTGTGCTTCTCTTTGTAGTCTGTAATGGTTTGCAGGCCCTGCCACATCCGCCGAGCGTTGGAGCCGGTGTAGTACAATTCGATCTTAGTCCTATATTGATGCTTTGCCTATTTGATGGTTTGTCAGAGGGCATAGAGGTATTTCTTGTAAGCTTCCCGGTTTAGAGTCCCGCTCCTTGAATGCGGCAGCTCTCTCCTTTAGCTCAGTGCGAATGTAACCTGTAATCCATGGCTTCTGGTTGGGGTATGCACATACAGTCACTGCGGGGACAACGTCCTCGATGTACTTATTGATAATGCCAGTGACTGATGTGGTGTACTCCTGGAACCTGTATCCTGGAACATATTCCAGTCTGTACTAGCAAAACAGTCCTGTAGTTTAGCATCTGCTTTATCTGACAACTTTTTTTATAGACCGTGTCACTGGTGCTTCCTGCTTTAAGTTTTACTTGTAAGCAGGAATCAGGAGGATAGAATTATGGGCAGATTAGCCAAATGGAGGGCGAGGGAGAGCTTTGTGCGCGTCTCTCTGTGTGGAGTAAAGGTGGTCTGGAGTGATTTTTCCCTCTGGTTGCACATTTAACATGCTGATAGAAATTAGTAAAAACAGATTTATGTTTCCTTACATTAAAGTCCCCGCCCACTAGGAATGCCGCCTCTGGATGAGCGTTTTCCTGTTTGCTTATGGCGGTATACAGCCCATTGAGAGAAGTTTTAGTGCCAGCATCGGTCTGTGGTGGTATGTAGACAGCTACGAAGAATACAGATGAAAACTCTCTAGGTAGATAGTATGGTCTACAGCTTATCATGAGATACTCTACCTTAGGCGAGCAAAAGCTTGAGACTTCCTTAGATATCTTCCACCAGCTCTTGTTTATAGAAATGCATAGGCCCCCGCCCTGTGTCTTACGAGAGGCTGCTGTTCTATTCTGCATATAGAGTGTTTAACCCACCAGCTGTATATTCTTGATGTCATCGTTCAGCCACAACTCGTTGAAACATAAGATATTACAGTTTTTATGTCCTGTTGGTAGGATAAACGTGCTTTCAGTTTGTCCCATTTATTTTCCAGCGATGGAACGTTAGCTAGCAGGAAGGAGGTCAAGGGTAGATTAGCCACTTGTCGCCTGATCCTCACAAGGCACCCTGATCTCTTTCTGCTAAATCTCTGTTTCCTCCAGTTAATAACGCGGATCTGGGCCTGGTCGGGTGTCTGTATTATCTCCCTCCCGTCCGACTCATTGAAGAAGAACTCTTCATCCAGTTTGAGGTGAGCAATCGCAGTTCTGATGTCCAGAAGCTATTTTCGGTCATACGAGACGGTAGCAGCAACATTATGTACAAGACAAGTAACTAACAACGCAAAAAAAATTAAAAATAGCATGGCTGGTTAATTAAAAGCCGATAAGACGGCAGCCTTCCCCTCCGGCGCCATCACTCCAGCCTTCATGGTTGAAATGCTGCAAAGAAACCACTACTAAAGGACACCAATAAGAAGAAGAGACTTGTTTGGGCCATGAAACATGAGCAATGGACATTAGACCAGTGGAAATTTGTCCTTTGGTCTGGAGTCCAAATTGGAGATTTTTTGTTCCAACCACCATGTCTTTGTGAGGCGCGGTGTGGGTGAATGGACGATCTACGCATGCGTATTTCCCACCATAAAGCATGGAGGTAGAGGTGTTATGGTGTGGGGGTGCTTTGCTGGTGACACTGTCAGTGATTTATTTAGAATTCAAGACACACTTAATAACCAGCATGGCTACCACAGCATTCTGCAGCAAATCCCATCTGTCATCAAGGCAAAGGGTGGCTATTTGAAGAATTTCCAATATAAAATATATTTTGATTTGTTTAACACTTTTTTGCTTACTACTACATAATTCCATATGTGTTAATTTATAGTTTTGATGTCTTCGCTATTATTCTACAATGTAGAAAATAGTAAAAATTAAGAAAAACTGTTAAATGAATCAATGTTCTAAAACTTTTGACCGGTACTGTGTGAATGAGGGTGGGAGAGAATGGGTGTGTGTTGGGTGAGGATTAATGAGAATGGATGTGTAAGTTGATGGATGGATGGGTGTAATGTGTCTGAGAGGTCGGGAGGGTGGAAAAAGATGGGAGGTTGATGCAAGCTTAGCTTGGGTGGGCAAGTGTGGGCTAGGATGGGAAGTTGAGAAAAGATTGGCTTGGGTATGGTAAAGGGTGGTCAAAACAGGGAGGGGAAGTGGAAAGGGATGGGTTTGGCTTTGGGAGAGAGAGAAGGAAGGATTTAACAATACTACAATGTAATTGTATTTATTTTTGTAACTTTCAAACCTGCTGTACAAAGAATGAGTTCTGGACAGATTTAGAGAGGATGTTGAGTAATTATTATTCCTTTTTGTCATTATAGCTAAGATTCAATGGTGGTTATTGGTGAGAGTGAAGAGGGGCTCTATCTGAGTGATTGGGATGGGGTGACTGGGAGGGCATCAGACACTTCTCTGAAGTGTGTGTGGGGCCTCCACTCATCTCACTTCAGTCTTTAGGTTGATACACTCTGTAGCTCAGCCAGCATGCTAACATGTTTTATGTAATGCCTTCAGAAAGTATTCATACCCCTTGATTTTTTTCTCATTTTGTTGTGTTGCAGCCTGAATATTAAAATTATTAAATTGAGATTTTGTTTGTCACTGGCCTACACACATTGCCCCATAAGGTCAAAGTGGAATTATGTTTAGACATTTTTACAAATTAATGAAAAATGAAAAGTCTTCAATCCCTTTGTTTATAAGGGCACAGGGCGAGACCCAGATGCAGACATGGGAGGCAGATGGTGGGAGTCTCTGATATTTATTATAATCCAAAGGGGCAGGCAAGAGAATGGTCATGGGCAGGCAAAAGATCATAAACAAGGTCAGAATCAAGAAGGTACAGAGTGGCAGGCAGGCTCGAGGTCAGGGTAGGTAGTATGGTCAAGCAGGCGGGTTCAGAGTCAAGGCAGGCAAGGGTCAAAACCGCAAGGGCTAGCAAAAGAGAGATAAGAAAAACTAGGCACACAGAAAACACGCTGGTTGACTTGACAAGACAAACTGGCAACAGACAAACAGAGAACACCGGAATAAATACCCACGGACTAATGGGGAAAACGGGTGGGTGGAGACAATCACAAAGACAGGTGAAACAGATCAGGGTGTGACATTGTTATGACAAGCCTAAATAAGTAATTTGCTTAACAAGTCACATAATACGTTGCATGGTCTCTGTGTACAATAATAGTGTATAACGTGATTTTTGAAAGACTACCTCATCTCTGTACCCCCTTAATTTGCTGTAAGGTCCCTCAGTCGAGCAGTGAATTACAAACACAGATTCAACCACAAAGACCAGGGAGATTTTCCAATGCCTCGCAGAGAAGGGCACCTATTGATAGATGGGTAAAAATTTGAAAAGCAGACATTGAATATCCCTGGTGAAGTTATTAATTACACTTTGGGTGGTTTATCAATAGTCACTACAAAGATGCACGCGTCCCTCCTAACTCAGTTGCCAGAGAGGACGTAAACTGCTCAGCGATTTCACAATAAGGCCAGTGGTGACTTTAAAACATCACAAAAACTATCAAGCGTTGCACACATATTATCCAAATACTGACTGTCTTGGTGGCCTATAGCAGCACCCCAAAAGAAGAGGCTTGTATGAGGCAGATGAACTTGCAACCACAACACTTCAACAACATTTGACCCTCTCTAAGCTTTACAGGAATATGTCTCTGATCATATACCACAACACCTCCCCCATAGGCATTTCTGTCAATATCTTTGTATTGCTACTGCTGTATCGTCAAAGGTACTAAGTTTAAGAGATGGACAGTATATGAATGTTATCCGATGTTAGTTAGAAACAATGTACCGTTAGCAGTAATTAGTTCATATATCTGTGGGTTTAGCAGTCTGAGTGCTAGAGGCGTCTTTACAGACCCCGATTCGAATCCAGGTTGTATCACAACTGGCCGTGATTGGGAGCCATAGGGCGGCACACAATTAGCCCAGCGTTGTCCGGGTTAGGGTTTGGCCGGGATAGGCCGTCAGTGTAAATAAGAATTTGTTCTTAATTAACTGACTTGCCTAGTTAACCAGTTATAAAGGTTAAATAAAAAAAAAAAAAAATAATGCACATGTCAAACACATTAACCATTTCTGTGTTTATGCATTACACATAGTCCAGTTGAAATGTCTTCTTCATATTGACACTGCTGCTGCAAAACCAATTTTACCCTTGGGGACAGTAACGTTTAGTCTATAATACAGTAACATGCAGTTATCCTAGCTACCTCAAGGTTCCCTCTTAACATTCTCATATATCTAAAGAAGCTGTGAAAGAGGTGATTTCTCATTGTCATGGTGGTAGTGGTGAAGTGAACTCTATAAATTCCCCCGTGTTATAGTGAATTGTCTCCAAGCTCCACTCCGCACCGAGCCCCGCTGAGTGCCAACCTGCTGTATTCTCTAATTGAAAAGACTCTATGCACTCCCACTCTGTGGAATCATTTGGGCAATGACATGGGAATTGACTGGAGAAATATGTGTCCCAGGAATCGTTTCCAAACAGAAGCAATTTCATGCTGCTTTAACACTGAGGAAATAATTTTAATTCAAGAACACAAAGCCGCTCCCAGACTGCCTCTCTCTCTGAACAATGCCATTATGAGAAGAAATTACATCTCACATAATATAAAATATTGACATGCAATGTGCTGTGATTCCTTGAGGTAAACATTGTTGTGGCGTAACAATAAGATGCAGAAACATCCTCTGTACTGAGGTGGTTGATCACGTGGTGTTGTTTATCACATGTGCCTGGGCACATGGCAGAGTAGCTATTATGGTGTCCCTGTTATATTTCAATCGTCACTCCTAACATTCTCCAAACAACCTTTCAGTTGTATGTGCCATTCAAGAGGATTGGGGGTCAATTCCATTTCAATTTAGGAAGTGATTTTTCTTTTTCAAAACAACTGTCAGAATATGAAATAAACACCAAGAAGTATGTGCAAATGTTACAATTTTGTGCAAGTACCATGTATTGTGAAAACAACAATGCCCTTGTAATGTACAGGAATTGTGTTATGGAACACTATGGTATGCCCAGTAGTCTTTCTGCAAAGATAACAGGGTCAGGGTTATGCAGGTCCAGGTGCAGCTCTTTGCCTCTGGCTCTCAGGTTTGCAGTGGGGAAGAGGACTGCAATGTTATGTGTGTGTGTGTGTGTGTGTGTATGAGAAACAAACTCATTATGTTTTTTTCTTCTTCAAAGAAACATTGATGGGAAACTGTAAGAACTTTTGCGGCGTATGTGGGCAACATTTTCTGTATTTCCAAGGTTAACTGAAAGGTTGTCTAACTTACTGCTCAAACTTTTGTGATTGTACTTACCACAGGGCCTTCAGAAAGTATTCACACCCCTTGACTTTTTTCACATTTTATTGTGTTACAGCCTGATTTTAAAATGTATTAAATTGAGATTGTGTGTCACTGGCCTAGACACAATACTCCATAATGTCAAAGTGGAATTATGTTTTTAGATATTTGAACAAATTAATACAAAATTTCAATCTGAAATGTCTTGAGTCAATAAGTATTCAACCCCTTTGTTATGGCAAGCTTAAATAAATCCAGGAGTAAAATTGGGGTCTTAACAAGTCACATGATGAGTTACATAGACTCACTCTGAATGCAATATTAATATTTAACATGATTTTTGAATGACTACAGAATTTCTGTTCCCAACACAAACAATTATCTGTAAGGTGTTTCAGTTGAGCAGTGATTTTGAAACACAGACCAGGGAGGTTTTCCAATGCCTCGCAGAGAAGGGCACCTATTGGTAGAATATTAATTTAAAAAAAAAATGTAAGCAGACATATCTGTTTGAGCATGGTGCAGTTTGGATGGTTTATCAATACAACCAGTCACAACAAAGATACAGGCGTCCATCCTAATTCAGTTGCAGGAGAGGAAGGAAATGGCTCAGGTATTTCACCATAAGGCCACTGGTGACTTTAAAACAGTTTAATGGCTGTTATAGGATAAAACGCAGATGGATCAACATTGTAGTTACTCCACAATACTAATATTAATGACAGAGTGAAAAGAAGGAAGCTTGTACAGAATACAAATATTGCAAAACATGCATCATGTTTGCAATAAGGCACAAGTAATACTGCAGAAAATGTGCAAAAAAATTAACTCTATGTCCTGAATACAAACCAACTTAACAGAGTTTTAAAAAAAGTACAAATGTTGTACAATCCAGGTGTGCAAAGCTCTTAGAGACTTACCCAGAAAGACTCACAGATGTAATCACTGGTAAAGGTTATTCTAACATGTATTGACTCGGGATGTTAATACTTATGTAAATTAGATAGTTCTGTATTTCATTATCAATAAATGTTGTAACATTTCTAAAAGCATGTTTCACATTGTCAATATGGTATATTGAGTGTAGATGAATATATTTAATTCATTTGGAATTCTGTCTGTAACACAAATGTAGAATAAGTCAAGGGGTATGAATACTTTCAGAAGGCACTGTATGTGTGGAATTCTGTGGAGTTGTTTTTTGAAGGACGGAGGGTATAGGTTTTCTACGCAAATATGACTTGAAATTGGAAAATCTGTTTGATATTATAATGTGTCCAACACAGGCTAAAGTGGATCCGTGGATGTTACTTTGTGAGTGTTGAACTCGGAGTGTTGAACATGGGTTTGTAGAGCACTGTCATTACCGTGATGAGCTCTCCCCACTCTCCTTCCTAATGTCGGCCATGACAAATCACCTCATTCAGCTACCATCCACCATCTCAGTCTTCAGCCAACACACACACACATTTCTGCTGATATGATCTTGAAGTCTAAATTAAATGACCAGAAGTCATGATATCTATCAGCATGATTGGCATTTCAGTCATTTGAGTAAAAGTAGTTTCATGTTCCAATAAATGTTTGTCAGTTCTTAATAAAAATACAAATTGAAAATAAAATGTTATCTATGAGCAATTTCTGACTGCTTTGGTCATATTAAGTTGATTGATGACATCTTGACATTTAGATGCAAAATCCATTGAAATCAAGTCAATATATTTTACAGATGTATTTTTGATGGAAGATTTGATCCAATATTAAATTGCATGCAATATCCAATACATTATATTTAATATGTCTGCCGAGATAAACAAATTAAACTATATCAAAGATTTTAAGGTGAAAGATGAATCCAATTTATTACTGATTTGTTTTCAACTGACTTTTCATTATTGAGGTTGATACATTTAATTTTGAGTTGTTGTATGATTTATTTGATAAGATATAGCAGATGTTGTCAATTTAATTAACATATATAGGGCCATTTATATGTGCTATGTTTAGATCCCAATGCTTAAGGTGATATATAAAATCGACTGCCTTTTTGGAACTAGTGTGCTATTCAGAACCAGACTTTCAGCTGCAAATATCTGGACTCTGGACTACCCCTGACATTTACAGCAGGTATGTGCCTGGACTATAGACATGCACAATGACATACAAGCACATTGTATATGTGACTGTCTGTTTTAGCGAACAGACTTTCTTTCCAGGTTGCCAAACATTTTTACATTACACGTTTCCCATTTGTTTTCCACTAGTCTGCTTGCTGTTGAGCTAGTAATCAATTTGCACTAAAGCAATAGTCTGATTAGAAACAATCTCATTTGGATTCTGATGGCTTGCTTGAAGGTGGTGGGATGAGTGACACCCATACAGATTGTGTGTGGGATTTGTAGGGGTTGTGTTGGGGAGGTCCATGGCACTCCGGGTGGCTTGTTACAGGTGGTGACATTGAGCGGAAATCGTTTGCCTCCAGAAATCCCCAGGTTAAGCGTTCAGACCCCTTTCTAATTAACAGTAAACAGCACACCTTCCGGTAATATTTGGTTTCACTCTTTCTCAGGAGGAATATAGGATGATTCAGGCTGTGGACTGAATCCTAACTTGTGTAATGTTTATAGAACTCCGTAATCATTTGCGCAAATCTCATGTTGACATCAATGGATCATTTATGCAAATATTTGATATTTTATCTCAAGGTAGGACAGTCTACAGTATGACAAAAAAAAAGCTTAATCCTGCTATGAAATATACACACATTGGTATCTACCTTTATCTGTCATGATGAAATATCACACAGAGACCATCACTTTTGGTTTGTTGGACACTTGCAGATACGAATGGCCACAAGTGTAAGGTGTGCTGTGTGATAAATCCATACATTATATATATATATATATATTCTCCTTGCACACCAAAAGGCGGATCATCATATTTCTGTGAAACTACCCAATAACTCATTCAGTCTTTATGGTTATGTTTTTTTTAATATTCAGAGCTCTGTATACTGTATAGTGGAAGATCTGTATTCATATACAGTACGGTAATGCATTGCATGTTATATTTATTGCTCCATTGAGAGAAAAAATCCCCCTCTCCCTCTCTCCTTCTCTTCCCAGTGTATCCAGTGTGGAAAGTATTACTACTGATATTCCCTTTCCCCTCTCAAAGCCTTTCCACTTATCAAAAAAATAAAGTTAAGAGTTAATGGAATGGGATGGTAAAGAGCTAATATAAATTTTGTGGCACACTGTGCTGATACCTCGGCTATCAAAAGGGTGTGCCAAGGACAAACATTGAAAAAATGAATTGGAAAAATGCCTCATCTGTGTTTGTTTTTCTTTCTTTTGTCTATTTGTCCTCTGCTCTTGAACAAATATATACTTCACAGAAGATGGAAAAATGGTCAGGTTCACCACAAAAAAACATGTTTAAGTGTGTGTGCTGTCTGCCATGTGTCATGATATGTACTTCTGTCCTGTAGAGACATATCCTGTTCAATCATTGGCTGTTGGACCCTGTTATGATAAGTTCTAAATGCGTCAGGAAATACTCAGTGCTCTCACCTTAAATAACCTGGCAGGTTCGTTGATGCAGATTTTGTTAACGAGTCACAGCAAGGACTTCAACCAAATACAGCACATCTGTTATCTCTATGCCGTAGCAGAGCCTAAGCCTGTCACAGTCTACTCTCTACTGAATATCTCAAAATATCCCTGGAACATCTTAGAAGCCCACATTAATCAAGGGGCTCAGAAATACTGTACCTAGATGTTTGATACATCCCTCTCCAATAGAGCTTGCTCCTCGGTCGGTTCCAGTCCTGGAGAATGTTAATGTTTTAAGCCTCTCCATCATAAATATCCGTGACACTCCTTGCTTTATGAGCTGGGCTTGTCTCTAAACTTTTCAATTAGGCACTAATTAAGGCGCCTCTGAAGAGGCCCCCAAATCCAAGCGTGGCCAGAAAGTGGGTCAATCAAAAAGCTTCATAGCCTGGCCACAGTCCATGAGTAGCTCTGCCTAATGAATCTAAATGTCCACAGCACAAGTGTGGGTAAAAAAGTGATACAGCAGATGTACAACAGTACGGTGAAATGCTTACGTGCAAGCTGTTGCTCAACAATGTAGAATAAAAGTAATAACACAGTTAATTAAGAAAAACACAAGAGAAATAACCTGAGAGGGATACCTGGTGTGATTGAGGTAGATGTGTACATGTTAACAGGGGGAGAAGGGGCTAGCTACAGGATAAACACCAATAATAATCATAATAATAATCAGATAGTCAATATAGCAGCAGCATAATGGTAGAAGTAATGGTAATTGAATTCACCGATAAATTGGTCCACATGGAAAACTAAAGGCATATAAACCGTAAATTATTTGGTAATAGGAAAAACAGTACATTTATTTCCATTTCAGAATTAAAAATCAATTTTGCACTGACCAATGTAGTTATTTTTAAATATATGCAATTCAAAAGTTTCAAATCTTTTGACCATCAGAGCAATCTTGAGGGAATCCTATTTGAGTCAGAAAATGATAGTCATATTTAAAAAAAGCTTTACCTAACTTTCCAGAGAGCCTATCTAATCTAATTATAAATAAATTATAAGCTACTTGAACCACGATTTAAAAATAACTCATATTGACACAGGATGGAGGGAATATTGGAACTTAACAGTTTACAAAAATGTACGCTTAATCCAGTATAAACTAATGTTTGGAATTTATTTAGAATTACACAAGAGACAAAATTCACGAATTCTACAGCAGAATGGCAGAGTCATGTCTTAAGTGTAAAACTAACAAAACTTAACTAACAAAACTAACAATGCCTTCTGTGAATGATATAAAATCTAAAGTTACAAAAATGTGGCTATCAGAAGTACACTACAAGGCCAAAAGTATATGGACACCCAACTCAAATGAGTTGTTTCGGCTATTTCAGCCACACCCGTTTCTGACAGGTGTATAAAACCGAGCACACAGCCATGCAATGTCCATAGCCAAACAATGGCAGTAGCATGGCCCGTACTGAAGAGCTCAGCGACTTTCAACTTGACACCGTCATAGGTTCGAAGTCAGTTCGTAAAATTTTTGCCCTGCTAGAGCTGCCCCGGTAAACTGTAAGTGATGTTATCATGAAGTGGAAACCTTTAGGAGCAATAATGGATCAGCCGCAAAGTGGTAGCACATAACAATCATCTGTCATCAGTTGCAACACTCACTACCGAGTTCTAAACTGCCTCCGGAAGCAACGTCAGCACAATAACTGTTTGTCGGGAGCTAGCTCCATCAAATGGGTTTCCATGGCCGAGCAGCCGCACACAAGCTTAAGATCATCATGCGCAATGCCAAGAGTTGGCTGGTGTGGTGTAAAGCTTGCAGCCATTGGACTCTGGAGCAGTGGAAACGGGTTCTCTGGAGTGATAAATCACGCTTCACCATCTGGCAGTCTGGGCATCTGGGTTCTGCGGACGCCAGGAGAACCAAACCTGCCCCAATGCCTAGTGCCAACTGTAAAGGAGGAATAATTGTCTGGGGATGTTTTTCATAGTTCATTCTCCTTCGTTCCAGTGAAGGGAAATCAGAACGCTACAGCATACAAAGATATTCTAGACGATTCTGTGCTTCCAACTTTGTGGGAATAGTTTGGGGAAGGCCCTTTCCTGTTTCAGCATGACAATGCCCCCATGCACAAAGCGAGGTCCATACAGAAAGGTTTGGTTTGTATAAATCGGTGTGGAAGAACTTGACTGGCCTGCATAGAGCGTTGACCTTAACCCCATCGAACACACATGCTCTAGTTTCTGAATGGAAGCAAGTCCCCGCATCAATGTTCCGACATCTAGTGGAAAGTCTTCCCAGAAGAGTGGAGGCTGTTATATCAGCAAAGGCGGACCAACTCCATATTAATGTCCATGATTTTGGAATGAGATGTTCGACAAGCAGGTGTCCACATACTTTTGTATTACAATGTAAATTTACTTTAAATCCATCTTTCTGCATATTTCAATTTATGGCATATGATGGTGCATTGAGATACGCAATTGTTTGGACAATACTTTTCTCGTTAATCATCTTGCAAAAAAGTATACTTTAAACTGGAAATCATCAAGCCTCCGTCATTAATACAATGGAAAGGCCAAATGATTTATTATCTAAATGTTGAAAGTGTGTGTGCGACGGAGAGAAACAGAATGGTGCAGTTTGAGGCTATGTGGCAGAGAGTGATGCAGGCGCTGGAGATGTGTAAGCAGGTGGGACTGGGCCCGGGTGAGGTGGATGTTTTGGTGCTTCTGTATGTTATGTTTTATGTCGTTATTTAATTATTTAATTAACGGTATAGTACTATAGTCACTATAGCAGAAGCGTATGTGGTGGCTTGTAGTCTCTGTATCATTCCATTTAGGATGTATTACAACTTGTCCGTGAAGTTTTCAGTTGCCCTCTTACTTTTCTATTATTTGTTTAATGGTGTTGAGAATTCTATAGGGAAAGAGTGAAATGGATGATATTATGAATAACAGTGTCTGGATTTCTGATTTGAGTTTGATTATCCAACACCACACATTGTTATCCATTCAACACTCCCTTTAAGTGTGCACGCTCTCTTGTGACTTTCTGTGATGTGTTGTCACATTAAAGGTAGTCTGAGAGCAATAGAGTGTGCCGGCATCTATTGTTGACGTTCAGTGAACAAATAAAAAAGCCATTGTTCCTCTATTCATTCTGTGTGGTCAAGCATAGAGGGAGCTTTGCAGTATAGGGACCATGCCCCCTAGAGAGTGCTGCCCTGATTCCTGGGTAATATTGCAATCTGGGAGTATCATACTGGCTGACAGGGTAAGCATCTTATCTTGGTTTTGACACCAATATGCACGGCCTGGGATAACCGTGTCTTAAGTGAAATGTCAAGATGTTATCGAAATATATATTAGAGAGCCGTTGGCCAGGCACTGGCCTCCTTTCTCTCTGGGTGGAATGTATATATCATATTGTGATACGTGTTCTGACCCTCATAAATCATTCCCCATGCAGCCAGATTCTTTCTGGAGTCTGTTTGTCAGTGAGCGACACACACACACACACACACACACACACACACATATACACATCCTGTGCCCAGCAATGAATAAATAATCTAAGACAGGAAGGAACACAAGTTGAAGCTAGCAGTGTAGCTTGTTTTTTATCCTGTGAAATGTATACTCTCTGTTACTAGTGAGGATAGTGAAATATTGAACACAGGCAAATGAAAACTGAAATACTATTAGTATTAGCAATTCCCACAATAGGTATTGTAAATTGATTAATTCAACTAGCAACTGCATACACCTTCCACATGGTTTTGTGTTTGGCCTGGTAGTTCTCAATCAGAGGCAGGTGTCGTTCGTTGTCTCTGATTGAGAATCATACTTAGGTAGCCTTTTCCCACCTGTGTGGGGTGGGTGATTATTTTCTGTTCTGTGTTTTGCTTGACCGTTCAGGACTGTTCGTTTTGTCGTTTTATTGTTTTTCTTCAGTGTTCAGTATTTTTATTAAAACAATATGGACACTTACCACGCTGCGCATTGGTTCTCCTCTTCTTCCACCCACGACGAGCATTACAGAATCACCCACCAGCCAAGGACCAAGCAGCGTGATATCAGGCTGCAGCAGAAATCTCTGGACTCATGGACATGGGAGGAGATTCTGGACGGAGGAGGACCCTGGGCACAAGCTGGGGAATATCTCCGCCCCAAGGCAGAGCTGGAGGCAGCGAAAGCTGAGCGGCGGTGGTATGAGGAGTTAGCACGGCAGCGCGGCTGGGACGAGAGGCAGGCCCAAAAATGTCTTGGAGGGGGGCACACGGGGAGTGTGGCTAAGTCAGGTAGGAGACCTGAGCCAACTCCCCCTGCTTACCGTGGAGAGAGGTGGACCGGGCAGGCACCGTGTTATGCCGTGAGAGGCACGGTGTCCCTGGTGTGCAGGCATAGCCCGGTGCGTTACATCGTAGCGCCTTGTATCGGCCGGACTAGAGTGGGCATCGAGCCAGGTGCCATGAAGCCGGCTCAGCGCATCTGGTCTCCAGTGCGTCTCCTCGGGGCGGGGTACATGGCACCAGCCCTACGCACGGTGTCACCGGTTCACCAGCACAGCCCAATGCGGTCATGCTCCACCTCGCCACACTGGCCTGGCGACGGGGAGTATCCAGCCAGGTAGGGTTGTGCAGGCTCGGTGCTCGAGACCTCCTGTCCAGCGCTGCCAGTCTCCCTCCTGTCCAGCGCTGCCAGAGTCTCCGTCGTCAGTCAGGAGCTGCCGGAGCCGCCCGTCAGTCAGGAGCTGCCGGAGCCGCCCGTCAGTCAGGAGCTGCCGGAGCCGTCCGTCAGTCAGGAGCTGCCGGAGCGGACCGTCAGTCAGGAGCTGCCGGAGCCGCCCGTCAGTCAGGTGCTGCCGCAATCGCCCTTCCCTCCGGCGCTGTCGGAGTCTCCCGCCTGTCTGGTGCTACCGGAATCTCCAGTCCATTCGGGGCCCGCTGCAGGGGTCCCCAGTCCGAGGTCGGCGGCGAGGGTCGCCGCTCCCAAGGCGCCACTTAAGTGGGCCGAAAATATGATGGAGTGGGGTCTACGACTAGCGCCAGAGCCTCCACAGCGGACAGACACCCATCCAGACCCTCCCCTATAGGTTCAGGTTTTGTGGCCGGAGTCCGCACCTTTGGGGGGGTACTGTCACGTTCTGACCTTAGATCTTTTGTTAGGTCTTTTTTTTATTATGGTCAGTGCCTGAGTTGGGTGGGTAGTCTATGTTCTTTTTCTATGTTGTGGTTTTGTGTTTGGCCTGGTATGGTTCTCAATCAGAGGCAGATTGTTTTCTGTTTTGTGTCTTCACCAGACAGGACGGTTTCGTGTCATTCTCTTTGTTATTTTTGTTTTAGTGTTCTGAGTTTAATAAATATCATGATAAACACGTACCACGCTGCGCATTGGTCCTCCGATCCTTCATACTCCTCAGACGAGGACGACGAGCGTTACAGGTATCTTATGGTTGCTTAATCTATATTAAAACACATAGGTAGATAGGTTATTGTAGTTAAAGGATATATTGAAGTCCTTGGAAAGGCATTCATAAACATGCTAAGCTTCCTCAGTTAATGCTATGATAGAAAAACTGAAGCCCATTTTAATTCGATTTTAGAAATGTTTCACAGTTAAAAGCTTTATTGCAATGGCTTATGTTGAGGTAAAGGGAGAGAGAAAAATACCCCTGGCTACACCCTCTGAACCAGATGAATTACCATTGCTGGGAAAAAGACAATGGCTCTAGCCTGGAACCCTGGCTGTGCTCCCCAGGTGGTGCTTTACCCTCAAATTCCATCTTCAGAGGGGGGATGGAAACCTACAGAGCACAGTCCCCTACAGGCGTTGGCCACATCAGTGTGCAATGACTAAAAGGAAAGTGCATTCCGATAGTGGGAAGTGGGGAGGTGATGGGAACCAGGGTTTGAGCAGTGGCAGTGTAAGCTTGCGAAGTGGAAAGGCATCAGCGTGGTGACTTGTTTTTAAACTTCACAAATACATGCTGTGACTCCATACCTGCTTCGAAGAACTACACCGTGAGATAATGTTTTTTTTTGCCTGCCTCCCCAGCCAACAAGTAATAGACCTGTGGTGTGTTCAGATAAAATTGTGAAATATCATTCAATTACACCATCATTCAAGAAAATTACAAATGTTGTACTAAAGGATCATTTGTTTAACTGCCATTGTAAACAATAACCTATGAGACATTAAGCCACATACCATGTTCAATGTGAGCTGGAATGTACTGGGAGCTGCATGGTCCTCTGGGCTGCACTGTTCCCAGCTGGGCAAGGCCAGGTCAGAACGCTGAGCAGGAGATTGGATCTAAATTGCTCCAATCTCAGCGTCAGATAGCAGAGAGAACAGAGTACACCCCCATCGACACGCTGCATGCTTCAGCATGGCCCACTGTGCTCCAACACAATCACTCCGCCAGTAATGAGAGGGCTATGAGGTCCAGTGTTCATAATTTAGTATTTTAAACGTTGTGCCCTACAGCTCCACATCTACAAAAGAGGGGGCCTGGTCTAAGCAAAGGGAATGTGCTGTGTAAGAGGGTGGTATGGGGTAGCCCACACTCTCCTGCTCTGCTGATAGCAGCCCCCCCCCCCTCCTAACATGGAGCGTGTGTTTATGTAGCTCCGCAGTGGGACATGTTTGCTGTGCTGGTGTCACGGACTCGGGAGATAACCTCGCTCCAACAAGAGGTTTAATTGGTTGGCCCCTGTGTTGTAGGGATCAGGGAGGAGAAGGGGGGGTACCACACTGCTTCTTCTTGGGCTAACACTATCTCAAAGCACAACACTAACACTGATGCAACCCACAGCTAAATAGAACAATTATTGGAATCCTTGCTGGACAGAAACAAATGCATATTACAAATGCCTAATCAGCTAAATTAATTGGGAAATTAATATTCAGAAAGATTTTGCTAATACCCACTCATAAGTTTTAAATAAAACAGAGAGGAAGTGCTCCTAAATTGTCCTACAGAGCATGTGAATCCAAAATTCATCAGATTACCTAAATGATTTGTCGGATGCCTGGAAACTCAAATAAAATTCTAGAAAATGTAGAATGAGAATGGATGCTGTTTCATTATCAGATGCTGTGTCAAATCTCAGATGTGCTTTTGGACAATAACATCCAATCAGTACATTTTAGAGACGTGATACTCCTGCTCTGTGGTTGTAACAGGATCATTATTGGCACACAGTCTGCATGATTTATGCATTTCTGGACAAACACCTTGTTTTTTGCCTTGAAGGAGAAAGACAATTCTCCATAGGATCCTATTTTGTACCATTAAGGTTGTCAGAGAAAGCATTTATATGAACATAAAATAAGTACATCTTAGTCCACATGACCTAGAATCTATTAAAACACTGTCTTATGAATAATATACGAAACAAGACCAACTAGAAAGCATGTTTAATGTACATGCTATACAGGACTAAAGTGAGCTCATCTGTTTTATGTCATTAGCTTGCTCTACATCTCACCGCCCACTGCAAATGGAATACATTAATCACAAAAATGTATTTTGCATTAGCGATCCCTAACGGATTTATGCATGAAGTAAACATACGTTTCCATATCAAATGCTTTAAAACTATACCGAGATACCGTTTGTTTCACAAATACTAGATATTCAATTATGTCTTAATATGCTGGTGAACGTAGTTCAATGATCATATGTCATCAAGACTACGGCATTGGGCATCCAGGATCACTTCTTCGGATCAGAATGGCATAGGAATTCCATTTCATGTGTTCCAATTTCTGTGAGTTCTGATCCAGTTTTTACCCTTTGAAGGAACCCACCAAACGTCATTGTTTGATATGAATGGCTATAATTAACATATACATGGCTGTAATTATTTCAATTATTATATAATTAGTAGGGTAATGATATAAAGACTAATTAAAACTATTACCTTTAAATTAAAGCCCCCAAGCAGGCTTTTAAATTGACATTTTAAACATCACTGTATGCCTAATAAATCACTGTGTTTGTTTATTTCATGAAAATAACTAATTTTTATCATTTCCCTGAGCCTCCTTTTGCCAGTGAAATGCTCAGTCTGGTCGTGTTGGCGTGTTGATATAATTTTTTATATATTTACATACACAGCCCTGATTGACGGATAGGATTGTCTAGACTCTAGAGCCTATGCTTACCCATTCAAAGTAAAAGGATACATATGCAAATAAAAGATGACTGGTCATTGGTCAGAATAATCCGATCAGATAAAACTCCATCCCATCTGAGACAATAAGGGCATTATCATAATTTTCAAAATTTCAGAGTGTTATTTCATCCTCAGTGTGGAAATATCTTGTTTTTGACTGCACTGCTCCTGCAGTCTGCGTCCTGTGGGAGTCTTGGTAGGAACTGTTTGAGGAGCAGAGCAGAAGCTCTTTATGTCTTAAACTTGCTTTATTAGTCACAATTAACGCATTGCTTTGGTTTCATCACTTCACTCGGTTTGTGTTCAGTTCAATTTCATCAGTTATGACAGTTTCCACACATGGCTTGATGTTACTGCTTATTACATCTATGGATACCAACAGGATACTGTAAAGCCCATGGAGCTCACATGGTAGGTTGGCTAGTACCTCTTGAGCTGTAGCTGAAGTCTCTGCTTACACTTCTGGAACTATTAGCAGTGGTGTAAAGTAAAGTAAAAAAGTCCTACTTAAGTAGTTTTTTGGGGTATCTGTACTTTACTTCACTATTAATATTTTTGACAAATTTTACTTTTACTCCACTACATTCCAAAACAAAATAATGTACTTTTTACTCCTTACATTTTCCCTGATTATCTAATTCACACACTTATCAAGAGAACATCCCTGGTCATCCCTGGTCACCTGACTCACTAAACACAAATTATTAATTTGTAAATTATATCTGAGTGTCCTCTTCAGTCGACCCTCTACTTTTTTGAACATTCTGTTAAAAATCGCGCAACATTTCAGCGCCCTGCTACTCATGCCAGGAATATAGTATATGCATTTGCTTAGTCTGTGTGGATAGAAAACACTCAGACGTTTAAAAAACTGGTTAAATCACTGCTGTGGCTTTACCAGAACGGCATTTACATCGAAAAGCACAGGAAAAACTGATCACTGAAAATGGGGAAAATATATCCATGCGCTACTTGAACCCATTGATAAACGTGAACCACAATTAATTGACTGAGGTTGCAGTACCTACAGCTTCCACAGGGTGTCTAGAGTCTTGTCATTTCCCTTCGAGTTTTTTCTTGGTCAAACACATACAGGACACCGTATCTAATCCGGTCTAGGACCGGATATTTTCGTTGAGTTTCTAGCCGGACATTTTTCCAGACGGACAGCTAATGATCTTTACATCGCCTCCTGATGAATTTTATCGCTTATTAACGTTTACTAATACCTAAAGTTGCATTACAAACGTATTTCGAAGTGTTTTATGAAAGTTTATCGTCGACTTTTTTAATTTTAAAAAATGACGTTACGTTTTGAAACAATGTTTTTTTCGTTTATCACACAGTCTACATATAACGATATCTAGGCTTTATATGGACCGATTTAATCGAAATAAAGACCCAAATAGTGTTTATGGGACATCTAGGAGTGCCAACAAAGAAGATGGTGAAAGGTAATGAATGTTTTCTATTTTATTGTGCGGTTTGTGTAACGCCGAAATGCTAATTATTTTGTTTACGTCCCCTGTGGGTCTTTTGGGGTGTTGCATGCTATCAGATAATAGCTTCTCATGCTTTCGCCGAAAAGCATTTTAAAAATCTGACTTGTTGCCTGGATTCACAACGAGTGTAGCTTTAATTCGATACCCTGCATGTGTATTTTAATGAACTTTTGAGTTTTAACTAATACTATTAGCATTTAGCGTAGCGCATTTGCATTTCCAGAGCTCTAGTTGGGACGCAAGCGTCCCGAGTAGAAGCAACAGGTTATTAACCTGTGCCCCTGGCTATCCGTAAAAAAAAATTTTTTAAAGAACATTGTGTAGTCTGATTTGCTTAATATAAGGCATTTTAAATGATTTATACTTTTACTTTTACACTTAAACAAAATAATTTTAGACTTTTACTCAAGTAGTATTTTACTGGGTGACTTTCACATTTACTTGAGTAAAAGTAGAGATACCTTAAAAGAAAATGACTCAAGTATGAAAATTGGATACTTTTTCCACAACTGCCTATTGGTTATTCTGATCAGTTTTCAGCTATACCCTCTGTACGTTTTACAATCAATGCATGAAGTCATTGTCCAATATATCTGCTCCTGTCATGCCATTATAACCTGAAGGCCCAATGTAACTGCAAGTCAATGAAAAAGTCATCATAGAAGTTTCCTGATTTGTATCATCTAACATTTAGATTAGACAAGAGATGCTGCTAGATGTAAACACAGAGGTAGATTATTCCCACAGGCTCTCTGCCATCCAACATAAAATCAGACCAAAGAACGAATGATGCTTGAAAGCATTATACGCATTAAAAACTCCTTTATTTTTTCCATTTAATGCAGATTGCCATCAGAATAAATTACACTTCTGGAACTAAGTACCAGTGTGGGGTTTGTGGAGTAGTTTTACTGACTGTTTTAGCCACCTGAGTAGTCCGAAGGAGTTTTAAATGAGAAAGTCTCAACTTCCACACACAGGGGAAACTCCGTAACACTGTGCCAGTGCTTCAGAGCAATGTCTCAGTGGGCCAGCAGAAGCAGCCATCTCAGGGCTCCCAAAACACAGAGTAGGGTTGACATGGTAATTATTTTACTTTACACTTACAAAGTGAACTAAAGCTCCTGAAGAAGTTGGTAGTCTACAACACAAAGGAAGGTGGTTCACATTGTCAAAAACCCTACTCCACTACCAGTCCATTCATTCTCCAGTCTTGTGTAAACTATGTTACGCTGCGTTCTTACAGTTGTCCATTGCTCATGCAATTCTTTGGTTGTGATTAGTTGAGACCACTGCTTGAAACCACATCACATGATCAACTCCAATCAACTAAATGGAAACATTCAATGGGGATGACTGTACTACTGTCAAAGCCACTTATGTGCTGTGCAACATTTATATTTATCTCAAGTTTATGTGAATGTGTGTGGCACCATGAAAGTGTGTGAGCGCACGTGTGTGCACAGGTAAATATGAATGTGTGTGTGTGTGTGTGTGTGTGTGTGTGTGTGTGTGTGTGTGTGTGTCAGTGTCTTGTTGCCTGGTATGAATTGTTCTCCTTACCTCCCTTGTATATCAAAGTGATCCTGTTCTTTCTGTCTGATTTAGCTGACTCATCCTTAAGGATGTAGCACATCGATCTGTTGTCTGATCTTTCATGCAGTGCACTCAATTCCAGACTGATGGACTGCCCTTGTTATCCCAGGCAGCGTGGAGCGAAAAGCAGATCCACAGAGAGTGTGATGGGCGTGTTATCTTAGAGAAATGTCTGAGAATGCCAGAGGCTTGTGACTAGGACCATAAGGGTCAGATGTACCCCTTCTCTTCTTGATATTTGTTTTTGACCCCTTCATCCCCTCAGATTATTTTCATCCAGTCTGATGTTTTGTTTCAAGTTTTATTTGTCACGTGCACAAATGCAGTGAAATGCTTAACTTACAAGCCCTACGCAACAGCGCAGTATTCAATATCAAAATAGTATAACTAATACAAATAAAATAAGAAACAGGACAATAAGAAATAAGAGAGGAAGCTATATTCAGGGCCAGTGCCAATATCACATTTACAATGTGCAGGGATACTGAAGTATTGAGGTAGGTATGTATATGTAGGCAGGGATTAGGAGAAAGTGACTGGTAATAATAACAAACAGTATGGCAGCAGCATAATAAGTTGTGGGTGGGTGTTTGTGTGAGTTTGTGAGTATGTGAGTGTATGTGCAAGAATGTCAGTGTAGGTGTGATAGGAGGATATACATGTTAAGCTAAATTAGGGCTGAAAAGTGACTGGTAGCAGGAATATATAAATACTTATGGCAATATACTAATGGTATATACTGTACATGTAAACAGGAATAATATTAACCAGTAGCAGGAAAAATAGATAGATACTAATGGTAATGTCAATCAATAATCAATGAAAAGCATTGTAGTGGTAGTAGCAGAAATCAAATTAATAATAATTTTAGCAGCAGTGTAGGTGTGAGGGGTAATGTGTGCATAAGTGTTTGGCTTCAGAAAAGAGTATGTGAGTGAGGGTGTGTGTGTGTGAATATGTGTGTATGTGAGTATTTGTGTTTGCGTGTGAGTAAGAGTAGCAGGGAAGATGTGTGTGTTTGAGTGGGTAGAGACCTGTGGAGGGCATAGAATAGTGTGGATCGTCTGTGGGAGAGGGAGTGCAGTAGTTGTTAGCCATTTAACTGTCTTAAGGCCATAGAATTGAAGTTGTTTTAGGAGTTGGTCTGAACCTTGATGCACCGGTTGATGCACCGGTTGATGCACTGGTTGATGCACCGGTACCGCCTGCTGAAAAGGGAGCATGGGGAACAGTCCATGTCTCGGGTGGCTGAAGTCTTTGGCAATTTTTCAGACACCGCTAAACAACTCGTTGGCTGGCCCTCGCTTCATACTCGTCGCCAAACCCACTGGCTCCATGTCATCTACAAGACCCTGCTAGGTAAAGTCCCCCCTTATCTCAGCTCGCTGGTCACCATAGCATCTCCCACCTGTAGCACACGCTCCAGCAGGTATATCTCTCTAGTCACCCCCAAAACCAATTCTTTCTTTGGCCGCCTCTCCTTCCAGTTCTCTGCTGCCAATGACTGGAACGAACTACAAAAATCTCTTAAATTGGAAACACTTATCTCCCTCACTAGCTTTAAGCACCAACTGTCAGAGCATCTTACAGATTACTGCACCTGTACATAGCCCACCTATAATTTAGCCCAAACAACTACCTCTTTCCCAACTGTATTTAATTTATTTATTTATTTTGCTCCTTTGCACCCCATTATTTTTATTTCTACTTTGCACATTCTTCCATTGCAATACTACCATTCCAGTGTTTTACTTGCTATATTGTATTTACTTTGCCACCATGGCCTTTTTTGCCTTTACCTCCCTTCTCACCTAATTTGCTCACATTGTATATAGACTTGTTTTTTTTTTTGTTTTTTTACTGTATTATTGACTGTATGTTTGTTTTACTCCATGTGTAACTCTGTGTCGTTGTATGTGTCGAACTGCTTTGCTTTATCTTGGCCAGGTCGCAATTGTAAATGAGAACTTGTTCTCAACTTGCTTACCTGGTTAAATAAAGGTGAAATAAATAAATAAATAAAAAAAACTCATTGTGTCCCAGATAAAATAAAATTAAAATAACAGAGCAACACTCAACCATGTATTGATTTAGTGATCAACCTCTAGTTGTGATCAACTTCTAGGTTTGTATAAGCAGACACACTGTATGTCTTGTGAATGTAGATAAGGTGGATGTTTTCCATTGTTAATTCCAAGAGCACTCGATAGATGATAGCCATTGTGTTTGAATACTGAGACACTTACCACATTTCCTCTGACTTTTTAATTCATCTGACAATCTATTATAGCAGACTGCACACTGTAGGCTGCATGTTTATGAAGCAATACAATAGCAAAACTTAAAGCATCATTCATTGAATTTGCTATTTTTATTGAATTTTATTGAATTTAAAGCATTGCATGCATGCAACGTTACCCTGGCGAGTTGCATTATATCAGTTGATAAAGTGTGGGAGTCTGTAACATATGGCATGCTCTAGGCTGTCCCTGTTGTTATGCTTATAATAAGAAGGCCACAATAGTCTAACATGAGAAACAAAATCAAATAGCATGGGCTGCCATCAGGGTCATTTTATTACGGAGCCAAGGAATTTTCATCAGTCTGTAGAATGAGCAGCATCATGTAGAGCTCTGCTTGCGTCTGCACCACTAATGCTACTGATTTGCACCAGTTCATCGCTTGTTGCTATTCTTATTAATGCTGGCTATTTGCCAGTCTGATGGAATTGGACCCACTCACTGACCACAGTCTATCATTCTCTGTACTGCTTGTTCTTCAGTGTTTAAAGCATTTGTCACTATACCTAGAAAGGAAAGGTAGGTGCTTTACCCTACTTTATGTTGATTAAGATGATCTTGATTAGAGTAAAGCACCTTTACTGTGTTTCTCTGTGACCTCTTTTTGAAAGTGTTCTTATTACAATGCCCGTGCAATAGAAACCGATAGTATGAGGATTTGTATTGTAGTTATTTTCTGTTATCTTGTTAAGTGGGTGCTGGTTCTCCATAGTTTCTACAGAATCACAAACTTAGCAAATTACTAGCAATGTTTACATGAATCTCCCAAGGCACAGTACATTTACATAATTAGCTAATAACTAATTAAGGATAGATTCTGTGCATTATTCGAAGGGACGGACGGTATATCAGCACATAAAAACGCAGCGCCTACAATCAAGGTCAGTTTAAAAATGAGTTTAATCTGTTACTGTCTGCGACATGACAGATACAGCGACGTCAGGTAATTGCTTCTTTAGAGAAAACTAAAGAGGCTGTGAAATTATTCACTCGCAAGGCTGATTGTTATAAATTAAGCGAAGGGATAAATTAAGTGGGTTGATCTATCATGTTTGATAGGAGAGTTGCCATCTGTCTGCATACTGCATTTATAGACACTGTTAAAGGTGTTGTATTTGACATCAGGTCGATGTGAAATTTGATCACTCTTTGGTTGCTAAGAATTTCCCTGCACCACAGGAAATGGAGATGAGCTTTGTGATTTACAGTACAACCAATTCGCTGAAAGCCCGCACCAACACACACTAACATATTAACAGTGTTGCAGTTTTCATGTAGCAACTATTAGCCTAATCACTGATCAAGCAATTTTATGGACTAAACGTTCAAATCCTGTTGCTGCAGATTTATTTTGCTACGACATACTTGTCAAATTAAGATCCTACATAAGTCATTTATACACTGTTACGTGCTAAGGTTGGACCCAGGTGCAGACAAAACATCAAACGAGGAATCAGTGGTCAAGGATGAACATAATACTTTAATGAGATACACCCCCTGTCCTGGTGAGCCCTGGCGTTTCCTGTCAGCTCTGGACAGGTAGCACGGAGATGGATGAGACCACCACCGTAGAGGCAGCATCCTTCATGCATTTGCCTGTCATGCTTCTGTGGGCTCAGACATGTGCGACTCAGCTGCATGGGATGCTCCATGCTGGGCTCGGTGAGCTTGGGGTGCTCAGGAAACTGAAATGCTGGAGTGCTCTCAAACGGCCGCTGTCTCACCCGTTCCCGGATTTCGGTTGTCATGCCTGATTTCCAGCGTTATCAGGTACTCGAGGTCCTCCTCTGCCAGTTCCCTAGTGGCCAGTTCATCGTTGATGGAGTTAGACAGACCCTGGTGGAAAGCAGTAACCAGTGCCGCCGTATTCCGACCAACCTCTCGGCGTAGAGGGTGTGGAACTCAATGCAAAAGTCAGCCACTGATCTGGCCCCTTGGCGGAGGTTGAACAGTTGGCTGGCCGCTTCTCACCCTTCGACTGGGTGGTCGAAGACTCGTCGCAGCTTGGCAGTGAAGGCTAATATGGATCTGCAAGATGGTGTCTGCTGATCCCACACCGCTGTTGCCCATGCCAGGGCCTTGCCTGAGAGTAGAGAGATGATGTAGGCGATCATGGCCCAAACAGTGTGGAATGAGGAGGACTGTAAGCTCGAACACCAGAGAACACTGAGCAAGGAACACCTTGTATCTTCCCGGGTGGCCATCATACCGCTCGGGGGCTGAGATCTTGGGTTCCTGGTGCAGGTTCCCTGGAGGAACCCTGACAACATCTGTTGCACTGGGCGATGAGACCCGGGCATTGGCTCCTCCTGGGTTGGGGGTGTGCCGTGGTTGGAGGGACTCGACAAGTGCCCGAAGGGTCCCGAAGATTTTGGACAGCTGTTCTTGCTGCCGTCCTAACATTGCTCCTTGGTGGGCTACCACATTCTGGACCTGGGTGATCTCTGCTGGGTCCATGTTGTGGCAGAAGCTCGCTGTGACGTGGCAAGGTTGGACCCAGGTGCAGAGAAGAGACAATATGAGGAATCAGTGGTAAAGGATTAACATAAACATTTACTGAGATTTGGTAGCATCAGGATCACAGTACACTTGAAAAAACAACAAACACTTTGTCTCGGAAACTCACTCAGGAAACGAACTCACACGGTAAACAATTCAAGCTTCTGCAAAGGACCACAGAAAACTCACCTTTTTTTAACAGGGATACAATCATGAAATAATAATTGACCTGAGTCCAATAAAAGTCTTGAGGAAGGTCTCTGCCGCCCTCTGGTGCAAGGAAGAATTATGACAGACACCGATTTCTATAAGTATACATGTATAGTACCAATCAAAAGTTTGGACACACCTACTATTTTTACTGTATTCTACATTTTAGAAGACATCAAAACTATGAAACAACACATGAAATCAAAAAAGTGTAAACATATCAACATATATTTTATATTTGAGATTCTTCAAAGTAGCCACCCTTTGTTTTGATGACAGCTTTGCACAATCTTGACATTCTCTCAACCAGCTTCATTAGGTAATCACCTGGAATGCATTTCAATTAACAGGTGTGCCTTATTAAAAGTGAATTTGTTGAATTTCTTTCCTTCTTAATGCATTTGAGCCAATCAGTTGTGTTGTGACAAGGTATAGGGTGGGTATACAGAAGACAGCACTATTTGGTAAAATACCAAGTCCATATTATGGCAAGAACAGCTCAAATAAGCAAAGAGAAACAACAGTCCATCATTACATTAAGACATGGAGGTCAGTCAATGCGGAACATTTCAAGAGCTTTTAACGTTTCTTAAAGTATAGTTGTAAAAAACATAATGCGCTGTGATGAAACTGGCTCTCACGAGGACCGCCACAGGAAAGGAAGGCTCAGAGTTACCCCTGCTGCAGAGGATAAGGATTAGAATTACTGCACATGAGATTGCTGCCCAAATAAATGCTTCACAGAGTTCAAGTAACAGTAACAGAGGAGACTGTGTGAATTGAGCCTTCATGGTCGAATTGCTACAAAGAAACCACTACTAAAGGACACCAATAAGAAGAAGAGACTAGTTTGGGCCAAGAAACACGAGTAATGGACATTAGACCGGAGGAAATCTGTCCTTCGGTCTGATGAGTCCAAATTTGAGAGTTTTAGTTCTAACCGCTGTGTCTTTGTGAGACGCAGAGTAGGTGAACGGACCATCTCATCATGTGTGGTTTCCACTGTGAAGCATGGAGGTGTGATGGTGTGGGGGTGCTGTGCTGGGGACACTGTCTGTGATTTATTTAGAATTCAAGGAACACTTAACCAGTATGGCTACCACAGCATTCTGCAGCGATACACAATCCCATCTGGTTTGCGTTTAGTGGGACTATCATTTGTTTTTGAACAGGACAATGACCCAACACACCTCTAGGCTGTGTAAGGACTATTTGACCAAAAAGGAGAGTGATGGAGTGCTGCATCAGTTGACCTGGTCTGCACAATCACCCGACCTCAACCCAATTGAGATGGTTTGGGATCAGTCGGACCGCAGAGTGAAGAAAAAGCAGCCAACAAGTGTTCAGCATATGTGGGAACTCCTTCAAGACCATTTGAAAAGCATTCCAGGTGAAGCTGGTTGAGAGAATGCAATGAGTGGGCAAAGCTGTCATCAAGAAAAGGGTGGCTACTTTGAAGAATCTAAAATATATTTTGATTTGTTCAATACTACATGACTCCATATGTTTGTTTCATAGTTTTGATGTCTTCACTATTATTCTACAATGTGGAAAATAGTAAAAATAAAGAAATACCCTTGAATGAGTAGGTTTACCCAAACTTTTGACTGATACTGTATAGGCACACATACTGCTGCATAAAAAAATACTAAAGCATGCAATGCTGACATGAAATGCACATGCACATGAAAATATGACCTTCATGAGTTGGTCTGAAATGACGATTGCAATATATCTATTGTGTTTTGTGCATCATGCAGCTCTGATATAACAGTCTGATCTGAGCCCAGAGGTGACACAGATAATAGAGAAATGTGTATGGGACAAGTTCAGGAGAGAGGAGGAGGATTTCATAAAATCAAGCCTCTCTGAAGTTTCACTTTGCGTGTCATTTCCACTGTTTCTTTTATTTACAGGCCTACAAAACCTCACACAACGGCATATTTATTTTTCTTTTGAAGACTTTCTTTCAGTCTGTGAAAAGAAAGTATATTGAGACTTCAAGTGTAGTGACAACATTCCATCGGCTGTGACAACTGTTTGTACCAATGCAAAACCTTAAGCTGATGCAACGTAGTGATATTCTTTTCATTTTTTTGTGGAAATAAAAAACAAAGATGTAATGTGATAAAAAATGTAATTTGATATGGATTAAATAGTTACATCCAACAGCAGTTTCAACTGATATGTAGATAAATAAATACATTGAGATAATTTGAATTGCTATTCATTTACATTTTAACTGTCAAATTCATAGACATTCAGCCAGCTAGGCCAGTGAAGTGTGATGGCATTAATTCAAAATGATGTTAGTTGCACAGTGTGATGTGTTAAATACATTTTTGCGGGGACGTTTTTCTCAGGAAAACAGATATTTTCTCATTCCAAGTTTTGAGTCATTATAAATGTTAACTGGCTGGAAAGTAATAATTTGTAAGTGTGATTGAGTGGACCTCTACTGCTGTCCCTGATTTTTGGGGAGTCATAACGCACTTGGCTGAAGAAAACAATATTGCAGCTCCCGGTTGATGGTTGATGTGAGAGGCAATAGCGAGACTTTAACCTTGGCAGCTGTGGTGTGACTAACACATAGCATTTGGGGAGCAGAAAAGAAAATTAAAAGTAAACAAGTCTGTCACCGCTGTCTCACCTGTTGCATCACTTTTTTCCCTTTCTTTCAAACATGTGGTAAATTGCTTTGCCACGGCAAGACATTTCTCTCACAGAGCGACTGCAAACCACTTATTATTCTTGTGTTGCTAGTCAAAAGTTTCAGAGAGTTTTCTTCAGACTGATGCCAATATGTCTCTCTAGTACATCTTTGTGAAATTCATCTCTGTTAGATTGTTTTGTTGATCACATTAAATCAATGTGTATAGGTCTCTCACACATTGTGAAAGTACTTGAATACTTATTGGGTATAAAAAGTATTCTGTCGCTACTTTGCACTTCCAGGAAGAGTTATAGAAAGCAGTAGAAATGGGTGAACATACTTGATGAATTTTCAAATGCTAACTTTAGACTATAACCATATTGTTTGGGTGTCAACCAACAGAGTTGTTTCAATGTCATTTTAAGTGTGCTCTTTACTCCCAGGTTTAGGTCAGGTAGATGGATGCTGCTTTTTGCTTCGTAATTGGCTTCCAAATAGCTGACTGGGGTAAAAGTACTGAGGCTAGCTGGGAAATATAACAAAGTCGGAGAGTCGCATCCGTGGACATGAGGGAAAAAAATTCAAAGTAACGGCTAATGACTGTTTTTATCTGTGGAACAAGCACACCTTCATTTCTCAGAGTTAGATGGATTAAAAGAATGCTTTGATTAATTGTTCTCTCTGAAGCTAGTTTTAATGAACAGCTAGGTCGGACCATCGGGCCAAATTACCTTGATCCTCTTTTTACGGAGCAGAATAATGAAACCTCAGCGGATTAGCTGACGTGTGCCATGTTTTCAAACTCATGTGTGGGGACCAGAAGGCCCTGGTTGCAGCTAGCTCAATATTTGCCTTTTACTGTAGAGGTAAAACTTCAGTGGTTAAACTTGTTAAGCAATAACCGTGTCAACTGTTTTCCCCTGAAAATGCTACAAAGATAAGGTACAGTAGAGTTGTGCTAGCATAATAAACTGTCAATATATGTTTGTAAAATGAGGCCAAATATACGCCATAATAGATGCCTCACCACAAATTAATCAGATTGTGTTCAGTGGGAAACACCATGACATAAAGACTTTGTAAAGAAAAACTAAAACAAGCATTTCTTCATTTCAAGTTCATGTGGTCCTACCTCCCCATTTCCCCTGTTTTGTGCCAACTGAACATGACCCTGGTGTGACCTCCAGGACTGTTTTTTCGGTTTCACCTCCACAGAGAGAGAAGAAACACAGTTTTCACACCAGCTAGCTTCCAAAAACACTCTGACTGCAGCCAGCCACTGCCCACGCTCCCAAGAGTAAAAGAGAGTGTCTACTCAAGAGTTAGTTGTTCCCAGAACTACTCTGGTTCCCTGTCAACCCCCATCCACATCCACAGGAGGCCAGAAACTACCGGAACCACTTAATGGGTCTCAGGCAGGGGACCTTGTCAGGACTCACTTGACTGTCCCTCACCTATGGAGTTGATGGAACACACCTGGGCAAAGTCTCGGGTAATGAGGATGCTAGTGTGTGTGCGTGTGTGTGTGTGTGTGTGTGTGTGTGTGTGTGTGTGTGTGTGTGTGTGTGTGTGTGTGTGTGTGTGTGTGTGTGTGTGTGTGTGTTTGTGTTTGTCTGCACTTAGCTCAGCTCAGCCAGCTCTGAATTTAGAGGAGAGAGTGAGCAAAGGAGCATGCCATACGCCAACAAGCGAAGTCCAATTGTTGTGGTGTAACTGCAGAGTTCGACTGCAGTGCAGGGTTTGATTTTACTGAAAGGGAATTTACTGAGAGGCCGTCATATGGCCCATGAATCGCTGTCCATAAACCTGCACAGTGAACACATAAAGCCCTGTTTTGCTTTAGTGTTGAGAGATCCCCTATTAACTTCCCTTTGATTACGCATAAACACGGATAGACAGGCAGGCTGTGGATAGCTGTCACACACACACACACACACACACACACACACACACACACACACACTGCTATCCAAAACTCCCTGGCTGAGAGCTGCCATACCTGTTGCCAAGAGTGGTTTGTTACATCGCCCATAGCAACACAGCCACAGCTCTGGACAACAGTCTGTGAGGGCCACTGTAAGGTAGTTTTCCAGACTGGCAGAATTTGCAGGGATGTAAAGGGAGGACATTTTTGCCCTTTACCATTGCCCAGTGCTCTTCCATTTACTCTGACATTTCTCTCTCTCTCTCTGTCTTTCTCTCTCTTTCACATACAAACATGCACACACACACACATTTACATTTACATTTAAGTCATTTAGCAGACGCTCTTATCCAGAGCGACTTACAAATTGGTGCTTTCACCTTATGACATCCAGTGGAACAGCCACTTTACAATAGTGCATCTAGGTCTTTTAAGGGGGGGAGAAGGATTACTTTATCCTATCCTAGGTATTCCTTAAAGAGGTGGGGTTTCAGGTGTCTCCGGAAGGTGGTGATTGACTCCGCTGTCCTGGCGTCGTGAGGGAGTTTGTTCCACCATTGGGGGGCCAGAGCAGCGAACAGTTTTGACTGGGCTGAGCGGGAACTGTACTTCCTCAGTGGTAGGGAGGCGAGCAGGCCAGAGGTGGATGAACGCAGTGCCCTTGTTTGGGTGTAGGGCCTGATCAGAGCCTGGAGGTAGTGAGGTGCCGTTCCCCTCACAGCTCCGTAGGCAAGCACAGTCAAACTCAAGGACACACACACACACACACACACACACACACACAGAGAGAGAGCACATCCAACCCATTCGTCCCACGCTGTTCAGACAAATTACTGGTGTAAGCCAGGGGCTGGGTGCCCATCTGGCCAGTCCTGTTCCACGGGGCCCCAGCATGGAAGGCCTAATCCCCAGCCTCACACACAGTATACAGAAGGGCCCGCACAGCCTCACAGTTCCCCAGTCAAACTCAAGGACATTGGCTAAACCTTCAAACTGCACTGCCACCATGCAGACAACAAGGTCAACACATGCCAGCCCAGCCCTCTCCCATTCTAGGCCAAGCCACAGAGAACCTACCCCATGGAGGCCTGATTGGGAAAAACTCCAGAGGGAAAAGCCCATCATTTGCAGAAACAGAAGCCAATGTACTCCAATGTAATTAGTTGCCAGCTACTGTAGCATCCAGAGAAATGGGTAGGCTACATCATCGGTCAAGCATGGGGCGGCAGGGTAGCCTAGAGGTTAGAGAGTTGGACTAGTAACCAGAAGGCTGCAAGTTCATATCCCTGAGCTGACAAGGTACAAATATGTAGTTCTGCCCTTGAACACTGTTCCTAGGCCATCATTGAAAATAGGAATATGTTCTTAACTGACTGCCTAGTTAAATAAAGGTAAAGGTAAAAAGCAGTGGGAAAAAAGCTATTGTACAGGCTACAGTAAAATTGAATTGTGATTGTATGAGTAGTTTAATAGATTGGTAATTGCAGAAGTGGATGAGAGTGGATTCCGATACAACAGGGATTGTAGAAGTGCTTTGAGATAGAATGGCAATTGTTGAATGGTTTACTTATTTAAGATAGGGATCAGACCCTTTTTTTCCCCAATTTTCGCCTAAAATTACACCCAAATCTAACTGCCTGTAGCTCAGGACCTGAAGCAAGGATATGCATATTCTTGATACCATTTGGAAGGAAACACTTAGAAGTTTGTGGAAATGTAAAATGAATGTAGGAGAATATAACACATTAGATCTGGTGAAAAAAATGTATCATCTTTGAAATGCAAGAGAAAGGCCAATATATAACTTCAGAATCTAGGCACAATTTAGATTTTTGCCACTAGATGAACCATTGCATTTATGTTCAAAATGTTGTGTCAAGACTGCCCAAATGTGCCTAATTGGTTTATTAATATATTTTCAAGTTCATAACTGTGCACTCTCCTCAAACAATAGCATGGTATTATTTCACTGTAATAGCTACTGTAAATTGGACAGTGCAGTTAGATTAACAAGAATGTAAGCTTTCTGCCCATATCAGATAAGTTTATGTCCTGGGAAAATGTATTGTTACTTACAACCTCATGCTAATCCCATTAGCCTACATTAGCTCAACCGTCCCGCTGGGGGGACACCGATCCTGTAGAGGTTTATTATTGTCAGCAACAAACAGTGACTGAACTCAGTGACACTGGAATAACACTGGGGAATAACCGTGAAATTAATTTTCAAAAATCATAAAGTAAGGAAGCTACAGAGAGAAATTATATTTCAAACATTCAAACCAAGCTTCGGACTTCAACTAAGTAAGTATGAAAGGCAAAAGGAAAAGCAATAGTGACTCCTGGCTGCATGTTAAACACACTTTTGGTCTGATGACCAAACAAGCTTGGCATTGTGACTGAATAGAGTTCATACCCTTATGTGAGACTGAATCAAACTTCACTGCTGGAATTGGTCTTATAGGAGTGGGCCGTTGTTCGATGACTTAGACCTGCGGTACACTGTGGATTTAATTCAGCCTACTCTGGTGTGAAATTACATAGGCAACCTTGAAATGATTCCCACAATAACAGATGGTCCTAACACCGCAAAAAAAATTGATTTCCCCCCTTGAAGGAGGAATAAGGTGGCATTAAATGGAACTTTGATTAAAAAATGACACCTGAGGCTTGGTGACGGGAGACTGAAGCTTCACAAACTGAGGAAGAGATGGATTCTATCACTGGCTGAATCAGAATGGAAACTTTGTGTTGTAATGAGCTCAGCTTCTCAAATGGAGTACTCAGTGCTCGATCCAATAAAATATAATTAGGTCATTTACAATGGAGTTCAGGATGGCTCTGTTTTGCTTTTCTACAGTACCAAACAATATGTGTCAATACCATTATGTAATTTCTGTCCTTGCTGACTTAAAGGCAGTGAATGTTAAAAATCAAGTGCATTAAAAGGATTTGGTCTTCAAAACAGTAGTCTTTAGAGTGTGTTAGTGATTTATCCAGCATATTGAGATGGAGAAGTATTCTCGTTAAAGAGGGAGCATCAGACCAACCCCCTGCTTATAAGATGGTGAACTATCCTACAGTGATTGATAGGGACCCTGATAGGCTTAGGGGAGAGTGGGGTAAGTTGAGACATTTTTTACATTCAGCACCACTCCAATTATTTCCTTGTATCCCTGGAAATAATCAGAATTCATGTAAACATTGCAGTTTTGAAAACATAACTTGTACCAAAAAGGTGGTCCCTTGGCACAACTTACCCCGGCTATGGGGTATGTGGAGCAGCAGGACATGGTAAGTTAAACAGCCTACACATTTCTGTGCTGAATTAAATATTACCACTACCTTTTTAAAAACCATGTTTATCTATATTTCAAAAACACAATTCAACACAATCACAATTGCTTTCTTTATTTGAATAACGTTAAGCATCTTTTAACACAAGCTTAACACCTAACAAACACATTGTACTTAAAAAAAAAACTTTAACATAGGACATGCCCTGTTGTTACCTCATATGCCAGTGATAATACCTTGCATTATGTCCGGGAAGAAAACACTTCAATATGCTCAACTTGTCATTAGCTCAACTTTTGGCTCAGCTTACCTCATGGCCATTGGTTCAACTTACCCTAAGGCAAACATTTAGACTATATTAGATCACACGCTACAATGATGTGCATTCATGCTAGGTTTAGGACCTCATATGGAAGCTTATAGAGACCTAAACTGATGTATAGAACAATCTTACAATTATATACTTTAGTTTAGATTCAAGTATTATGAAATCTCTACATCTAAATTCATTTGACTTGGTGAAAATCTGTTTTTTGGACCTAACTTGCTCACCACTTTTTCCATGTTGTTTCTTCCTTCACAGACTCCATGAAATGATGACATCTTCCTAAATAATTGGTCTAATTATACATTTTGTTTATGGTTTCTTAGAATCAAGGGTGGCTCAACTAACCCCTTTGGCTCAAATTACCACACTTTCCCCTACAACACAGTATGGCTCAGAATCTGAAATGCAGATGGCATATCACTGTGCATTATAAGGATTTGTAGTCTTCAGAGTGTGTCTGTGATTTATGCAGCACATTGAGATGGAGCAGTATCATCGTTAAAGAGAGAGCATCAGACCAACCCCCTGCTTTTTAAGATGGTGAACTATCCTACAATGATTGATAGTGACCCTGATAGGCTTACAACACAGTATGGCTCAGAATCTGAAATGCAGAGGGCATATCACTGTGCATGAATAGGAATATTCTACGTACGAATATTCACCTGCTCATCGAACAACTCATTCCAAAATCAAGGGCATTAATATGAAGTTGGTCCCCCCTTTGCTGCTATAATAGCCTCCACTCTTCTGGGAAGGCTTCCCAATAGATGTTACAACATTGCTGCAGGGACTTGCTTCCATTCAGCCAGAAGAGCATTAGTGAGGTCAGGCACTGATGTTGGGCAATTAGGCCTGGGGTTGAGGTCAGGGCTCTGTGCAGGCCAGTCAAGTTCTTCCACACTGATTTCAACAAACCATTTATGTATGGACCTCGCTTTGTACATGGGGGTATTGTCATTCTGAAACAGGAAAGGACCTTCACCAAACTTTTACCACAAAGTTGGAAGCACAGAATCGTCTAGAATGTCATTGTATGCTGTAATGTTAAGATTTCCCTTCACTTGAACTAATGGGCCTAACCCGAACCATGAAAAACAGCCACAGACCATAATTCCTTTGCCACCAAACTTTACAGCTGGCACAATGCATCTGGGTAGCGTTCTCCTGTCATCCACCAAACCCAGATTCGTCAGTCTGACTGCGCATGGTGATCTTAGGCTTGCGTGCGGCTGCTCGGCCATTGAAACCCATTTTATAAAGCTCCCGACGAACAGTTCTTGTGCTGACGTTGCTTCCAGAGGCAGTTTGGAACGCTGTAGTGAGTGTTGCAACCGAGGACATATCATTTTTATGCCCTACGAGCTTCATCACTCGGCGGTCCCATTGTGTGAGCGTGTGTGGCCTACCACTTCACGACTGAGCCAGTGTTGCTCCTAGAAGTTTCCACTTAAAATAAAATGTTATTAGTCACATGGGCCAAACACAACAGGTGTTGACCTTACAGTAAAATGCTTACTTACAAGCCCCCAACCAACAATGCAGTTTAAAAAATATGAATAAGAAATAAAAGTAACATGTAGTTAAAGAGCAGCAGTAAAATAACAAAAGCGAGACTATATACAGGGTGTACCGGTACAGTCAATGCGCGTGAGCACTGGCAGGGGCACCTGTTCACAATAACAGCTCTAGCATGACAGAAATTTGACGAACTGACTTATTGAAAAGGTGGTATCCTATGACAGTGACATATTGACAGTCACTGAGCTCTTCAGTAACACCATTCTACTGTAAATGTTTGTCTATGGAGATTGCATGGCTGTGTGCTTGATTTTATTAAACTTATCAGCAACGGATGTGGCTGAAACAGCCGAATCCACTAATTTGACGACGTGTCGACATACTATATAAAGTTTTAGGGAAGAACCAGATGCAGACAGTGTCGAAGTAACAGAAGTTCATTACTAGAACAGGGTGCAGGCAAAATGACAGGTCAAGGGCATACAGAGGTCGATAATCCAGATCAGAGTCCAAAAGGTACAGAACTATTGGCAGTCTCAGAGTCAGGGTAGGCTGAAGTCAATAATCCAGTGTGTTGTGACAAGGTACAGAATGGCAGGCAGGCTCAGGACAGGCAGAATGGTCAAAACTTGGAAAACTAGAACACAGGAACTAGAAACAGACAGGAGCAAAGGGAAAAACTATGGTAGAATTGACGAACCAAACTAACTGGCAACAGACATACAGAGAACACAGGTTTAAATACACTGGGGATAATGGGGAAGATGGGCGAAACCTGGAGGGGGGGTGGACAAGCACAAAGAAAGGTGAACCAGATCAGGGATTGACATATACACTACCTTACAAAAGTTTGGGGCCACTTAGAAATGTCCTTGTTTTTGAAAGAAAAACACGTTTTTTTGTCCATTCAAATAACATCAAGTTGATCAGAAGTACAAAAAAAAAAAAAAACTGTTTTAGGTCCATTAGGATCCCCACTTAATTTTAAGAATGTGAAATGTCAGAATAATAGCAGAGAGAATGATTTATTTCAGTCTCATTCCCAGTGGGTCAGAAGTTTACAAACACTCAATTAGTATTTGGTAGCATTGTCTTTAAATTGTTTGGGTCAAACATTTCAGGTAGCCTTCCACAAGCTTCCAACAATAAGTTGGGTGAAATTTGGCCCATTCCTCATGACAGAGATGATGTAACAGAGTCAGGTTTGTAGGCCTCCTTGCCCCCACACAATTTTTCAGTTCTGCCCACAAATTGTCTATAGAATTGAGGTCAGGGCTTTGTGATGGCCACTCCAACACCTTGACTTAGTTGTCCTTAAGCCATTTTGCCACAACTTTGGAAGTCTACTTGGGGTCATTGTCCATTTGGAAGACCCATTTGCGACCTTCCTGACTGATGTCTTGAGATGTTGTTTCAATATATCCACATAATTGTCCTGCCTCACGATGCCATCTATTTTGTGAAGTGCACCCCCACAACATGATGCTGCCACCCCCGTGCTTCACGTTTGGGATGGTGTTCTTCAGCTTGCAAGCGTTCCCCTTTATCCTCCAAACCTAATGATGGTCATTATGGCCAAACAGTCAGAGGACATTTCTCCAAAAAGTACGATCTCTGTCCCCATGTGCAGTCGCAAACCGTAGTCTGGCTTTTTTAATGGCGTTTTTGTCACGTTCTTTCAAAATCGAACCCAGAAGCAGACCAGGACAAGGAGAGTAGGAAGAAGGTGAGTATTTATTTACAAGTGAATGTGAATGGGTAGATATATCCAGGTGGCGTAGCGGGCAGAGGTGGTGAGTTGATGGGAGTAAATAGGTGGATCCAATGGGGTAGCGGAATCCTCCGACGACCAGGCGGGAATGGGGTAAATGATCCGGGTGAGTAACTGAAGACAGAACAAACGGAGGTAAGTTTAAGGCAAGCAATACGTAAAAAACAACAAAACAAATTCTATCCAACTTGAGGCTGATACTATGGCACAACATACTGTTCATGGCTAACGATCCGGCAGGGAATGGATGTCAGGTCAGAGCTTTTGAAGGGGAGAGGTGATGATCAGGACAGGTGTGCAGATTACTGATGGGATACAGGTGCGGGTGAACATCGATCTCCCAACAAGCTAATTCGCCCGGCAACCAGACAGGGTGCGTTCCAGGACACCGGAAACACACTCCAGGACAGAAACACAGGCAAACACAGACTCAGGAAGCGGGATTCGTGACAGTACCCCCCTCCGACGAACGCCACCGGGCGGACTACCTGGAGCGCCAGGGTGGAGGCGGTAGAAGTCACGAAGCAGGTCGTCATCAAGGATCTGACGCCGAGGAATCCAACTCCTCTCCTCTGGACCATATCCTTCCCAATCCACGAGATATTGGAAACCTCGACCCCGCCGTCTGGAATCCATTATGCGGCGCACCGTGTAGGCAGGACCACCTCCGATCATCCGAGGAGGAGGAGGACGAGGAGGAGGGGGCAACAGAGCAAACTTGGTGAATCTGTCCACAATGGTCAGAATGACCGTGTTCCCAACAGAAGGGGGCAATCCCGTTACAAAATCCAGGGCCAGATGCGACCAAGGTCGCCGAGGAATAGGTAGGGGGTGAAGAAGCCCAGAGCTGGGCCGATTGGTACTTTTGTTCTGAGCACAAACAGGACATGCGGCAACAAACCTCCGGGTATCTTCTCCCATGGCAGGCCACCAAAATCGTCTGCGCAGTAGCGCCATAGTCCAAGCAACGCCAGGGTGACAAGCTATCTTGCTGGCGTGGGACCACTGAAGAACAGCAGAACGGACCGACTCAGGCACGAACAACCGACCGGGTGGACCGTTACCGGGGCCGGGCTGCGTCCGAAGGGCCGCCATCACATCCTCCTCAATCCTCCATGTAACGGCTCCCACGAAAAGGTTCTGGGGAAGAATCGTCTCAGTCTTGGCCCCACTCTCATCCGTCTTGGAGAACATCCAGGACAAGGCGTCCGCTTTGCCGTTCTTCGACCCAGGTCGGAACGTCAGGGAAAAATTGAAGCGTCCAAAAAACAAAGCCCACCTGGCCTGACGGGAGTTGAGACATTTAGCCGATTGCACGTAAGCCAGATTCTTGTGGTCAGTCCAGACCACAAACGGTTGCTCCACTCCCTCCAACCAGTGACGCCACTCCTCCAAGGCAAGCTTCACAGCGAGAAGCTCCCGGTTACCCACATCGTAGTTTCTCTCAGCTGGTGAAAGACAACAAGAGTAGAAGGCGCAGGGATGGAGTTTACCGTCAGTGGAGCTACGCTGGGACAGTATGGCGCCCACTCCCACATCAGACGCGTCCACCTCAACAACAAACTGACGGGAAGTGTCAGGTTGAGAGAGAATCGGCGCGTTGGTGAATCGGCTCTTCAAGTTCAGAAATGCTCGGTCTGCCTCAGGAGTCCAACAGAAAATTCTGCTGCAAGATGTCAGAGCAGATAAAGGGGCGGCCACCCGGCTGTAATCACGGATAAACCTCCGATAGAAGTTTGCAAATCCCAGGAATCTCTGGAGCTGCAATCTCGTACCGGGCCGGGCCCAATCCCGAACCGCCCGAACCTTCTCTTGGTCCATCTTGATCTCACCCCTGGAGATGATGTACCCGAGGAAGGATGTAGTGTGGGCGTGAAAATCACACTTCTCTGCCTTCACAAACAGACTGTTCTCCAATAACCGCTGCAGGACCTGCTTAACATGCTGGATGTGGCTGGAAAGCTCCTTGGAGAAAATCAGGATGTCATCCAGGTAAACGAACACAAACAGACCGATCATATCCCTCAGCACGTCATTCACCAAACTTTGGAACACTGCTGGAGCGTTGGAAAGTCCAAACGGCATCACCTGGTACTCGAAATGTCCCATAGGTGTATTGAATCCAGTCAACCACTCGTCCCCCTCTTTGATCCCAACCAGATTATACGCATTGCGTAGATCAAGCTTCGTAAACACAGTAGCACCCTGTAAAGAATCGAAAGCAGAGCTCATCAAGGGCAAGGGGTACTTGTTCTTGACCGTAATATCATTCAACCCCCGATAATCAATACACGGTCGAAGAGAGCCATCCTTCTTACTCACAAAAAAAAAATCCAGCTCCCAGGGGTGATGACGAGGGACGAATGAGACCTGCAGCAAGAGACTCCTTTATGTAGGTCTCCAGGGCTTCCCGCTCAGGTCGAGAAATACTATATAACCGTCCTCTGGGAAAGGCAGCTCCAGGGAACAGCTTAATTGTACAATCATAAGGTCGGTGTGGAGGAAGTGACTGAGCTTTCTGCTTACTGAACACCTCACCCAACTCGTGATATGTTTCAGGAACCAGGGACAAATCAGGAGGAGCAGACTCACTGACCCGACTGGGGACAGCATGAGAACAGGCAGTCCTGAGGCAGTTAGCATGGCACTCAATGCTCCAACTAGTTACCTTACCAGTCACCCAATCGAACAAAGGATTGTGTTCTCTTAGCCAGGGGTATCCAAGAACCAGAGGAACATGGGGGGAAGGCAAAATGAAAAAAGAAATAACCTCTGAATGATTCCCCGACAACAACATCTTAACCGGTTCAGTCCTCATAGTGATCCGTGCCAGACTACTGCCGTTCAGAGTGGTTGCTTCAATGGCTTCCGGTAATTGCTCCTTGGAAAGCCCCAGCTGTTCCACTAAGTCGGCATCAATGAAGCTGTCATCGGCACCTGAATCGATGAAAGCGTTAATCGCTAAAGTCTGATTCTTATTTATGAGGGTAGCAGGAAAACAAGGTCTGACAGGGCTCTTGAGAGGTTGAAACTGGCTCGCTAACAAACCTCCCAAACTTAACGAGCCGAGCAGTTTAACGGGCGCTGAGGACAAACGGAGATGTAATGTCCCGAGCTACCACAGTAGAGGCAGCTGTTGGTCTCACGTCTACGTTGGCTCTCGTCCTTAGTTAACCCGTGCCACCCCACTTGCATAGGTTCAGGATCTGGCGGCAGGACTCCTCCACTAATCCCGTGTGAGGGAAAATGATCAACCCGTTCTGGTCCACTTCCTGACCCAAATGGTAACCGAGTCTCAGATTGATTAGATGGACCCCACTGCTTCTCCCTCCTTCTCTCTCGGACTCTATTATCTACCCGAATAGCTAAGGTGACCAAACTATCTAGGTCACTAGGCTCTGGATAGGAGATCAGCTCGTCCTTGAGTTGCTCCGACAACCCCTGGTAAAAAAACGCTTGTAGTGATTCCTCATTCCAACCACTCTCCACAGCCAATGTCCTGAATTCTATCACAAAGTCTGCCACACTGCGAGCTCCTTGGCGAAGAGATAACAAACGTTTAGCTACGTCCTTACCTCGGACTGGATGGTCAAAAAGCTTTCTCATCTCTGCCGTGAAACCCTGGTATGACGTCATGCATGTGTCCCGTCGTTCCCAAACAGCTGAAGCCCATTCCAGAGCTCTACCACGCAGCAGCTCAATAACAAAAGCTACCCTAGCCTTATCTGTGGCGTAAGAGTAGGGCTACAGATCAAAAACTAACCCACACTGTAAAAGAAATTAACGGCATCCTCCCAGATCTCCCTCGTACTTCTCCGGTGTCAGAACCTTGGGCTCACGGAAGGAATCCGCACCAGACACGGCAGGTGAGATGGGTGAAACAGGTGGTGAATGAATCGCCGGCAAACTGAGCTGATCCTGGATTTGTGTCAAGCTAGCAGATAAGTTCTGGATTGAACTCGCTATCTCCTGTAGCGCCGTCTTGTGTTGTCCCAATGTCTTCCCCTGCTGGGTAATGGCATGGCAAACGGAGTCCAGGTCCGCTGGGTTCATCCTTGGCCGGATCGTTCTGTCACGTTCTTTCAAAATCGAACCCAGAAGCAGACCAGGACAAGGAGAGTAGGAAGAAGGTGAGTATTTATTTACAAGTGAATGTGAATGGGTAGATATATCCAGGTGGCGTAGCGGGCAGAGGTGGTGAGTTGATGGGAGTAAATAGGTGGATCCAATGGGGTAGCGGAATCCTCCGACGACCAGGCGGGAATGGGGTAAATGATCCGGGTGAGTAACTGAAGACAGAACAAACGGAGGTAAGTTTAAGGCAAGCAATACGTAAAAAACAACAAAACAAATTCTATCCAACTTGAGGCTGATACTATGGCACAACATACTGTTCATGGCTAACGATCCGGCAGGGAATGGATGTCAGGTCAGAGCTTTTGAAGGGGAGAGGTGATGATCAGGACAGGTGTGCAGATTACTGATGGGATACAGGTGCGGGTGAACATCGATCTCCCAACAAGCTAATTCGCCCGGCAACCAGACAGGGTGCGTTCCAGGACACCGGAAACACACTCCAGGACAGAAACACAGGCAAACACAGACTCAGGAAGCGGGATTCGTGACAGTACCCCCCCTCCGACGAACGCCACCGGGTGGACTACCTGGAGCGCCAGGGTGGAGGCGGTAGAAGTCACGAAGCAGGTCGTCATCAAGGATCTGACGCCGAGGAATCCAACTCCTCTCCTCTGGACCATATCCTTCCCAATCCACGAGATATTGAAACCTCGACCCCGCCGTCTGGAATCCATTATGCGGCGCACCGTGTAGGCAGGACCACCTCCGATCATCCGAGGAGGAGGAGGACGAGGAGGAGGGGGCAACAGAGCAAACTTGGTGAATCTGTCCACAATGGTCAGAATGACCGTGTTCCCAACAGAAGGGGGCAATCCCGTTACAAAATCCAGGGCCAGATGCGACCAAGGTCGCCGAGGAATAGGTAGGGGGTGAAGAAGCCCAGAGCTGGGCCGATTGGTACTTTTGTTCTGAGCACAAACAGGACATGCGGCAACAAACCTCCGGGTATCTTCTCCCATGGCAGGCCACCAAAATCGTCTGCGCAGTAGCGCCATAGTCCAAGCAACGCCAGGGTGACAAGCTATCTTGCTGGCGTGGGACCACTGAAGAACAGCAGAACGGACCGACTCAGGCACGAACAACCGACCGGGTGGACCGTTACCGGGGCCGGGCTGCGTCCGAAGGGCCGCCATCACATCCTCCTCAATCCTCCATGTAACGGCTCCCACGAAAAGGTTCTGGGGGAAGAATCGTCTCAGTCTTGGCCCCACTCTCATCCGTCTTGGAGAACATCCAGGACAAGGCGTCCGCTTTGCCGTTCTTCGACCCAGGTCGGAACGTCAGGGAAAAATTGAAACGTCCAAAAAACAAAGCCCACCTGGCCTGACGGGAGTTGAGACATTTAGCCGATTGCACGTAAGCCAGATTCTTGTGGTCAGTCCAGACCACAAACGGTTGCTCCGCTCCCTCCAACCAGTGACGCCACTCCTCCAAGGCAAGCTTCACAGCGAGAAGCTCCCGGTTACCCACATCGTAGTTTCTCTCAGCTGGTGAAAGACAACAAGAGTAGAAGGCGCAGGGATGGAGTTTACCGTCAGTGGAGCTACGCTGGGACAGTATGGCGCCCACTCCCACATCAGACGCGTCCACCTCAACAACAAACTGACGGGAAGTGTCAGGTTGAGAGAGAATCGGCGCGTTGGTGAATCGGCTCTTCAAGTTCAGAAATGCTCGGTCTGCCTCAGGAGTCCAACAGAAAATTCTGCTGCAAGATGTCAGAGCAGATAAAGAGGCGGCCACCCGGCTGTAATCACGGATAAACCTCCGATAGAAGTTTGCAAATCCCAGGAATCTCTGGAGCTGCAATCTCGTACCGGGCCGAGCCCAATCCCGAACCGCCCGAACCTTCTCTTGGTCCATCTTGATCTCACCCCTGGAGATGATGTACCCGAGGAAGGATGTAGTGTGGGCGTGAAAATCACACTCTCTGCCTTCACAAGCTAATTCGCCCGGCAACCAGACAGGGTGCGTTTCAGGACACCGGAAACACACTCCAGGACAGAAACACAGGCAAACACAGACTCAGGAAGCGGGATTCGTGACAGTTTTTGGAGTAGTGGCTTCTTCTTTGTTGAGCGGCATTTCAGGTTATGTCGATATAGGACTTGTTTTACTGTGGATATAGATACTTTTGTACCTGTTTCCTCCAGCATTTTCACAAGGTCCTTTGCTGTTGTTCTGTGATTGATTTGCACTTTCCGCACCAGGAGACATCTCTAGGAGACAGAACGGGTCTCCTTCCTGAGCGTTATGACAGCTGTGTGGTCCCATGGTGTTTATACTTGTGTACTATTGTTTGTACAGATGAACGTGGTACCTTCAGGCCTTTGGAAATTGCTCCCAAGGAGGAACCAGACTTTTGGAGGTCTACATTTTTTTTCTGAGGTCTTCTGATTTCTTTATATTTTCCCGTGATGTCAAGCAAAGAGGCACTGAGTTTGAAGGTAGGCCTTGAAATATATCCACAGGTACACCTCCAATTGATTCAAAAAATGTAAATTAGCTTATCAGAAGCTTCTAAAGCCATGACATAATTTTCTGGAATTTTCCAAGCTATTTAAAGGCACAGTCTTCTTAGTGTATGTAAACTTCTGACCCACTGGAATTGTGATACCGTGAATTATAAGTGAAATATTCTGTCTGTCAACAATTGTTGGAAAAATTACTTGTGTCATGCACAAAGTAGATGTCCAATCCCGACTTTCCAAAACTGTAGTTTGTTAACCAAAAAATTGTGGAGTGGTTGAAAAACAAATTTTAATGACTCCAACCTAATTGTATGTAAACTTCAAACTTTAACCGTGCATAGGCGTACAGAGGCCCATTATCAGCAACCATCACTCCTGTGTTCCAATGGCACGTTGTGTTAGATAATAAGTTTATAATTTTGAAGGCTAATTGATCATTAGAAAATCCTTTTGCAATTATGTAAGCACAGCTGAAAACTGTTGTCCTGCTTAAAGAAGCATTAAAACTGGCCTTCTTTAGACTAGTTGGAGCATCAGCATTTGTGGGTTCGATTACAGGCTCAAAATGGACAGAAACAATTAACTTTCTTCTGAAACTCGTCAGCCTATTCTTGTTCTGAGAAATTAAGGCTATTCCATGCGAGAAATTGCCAAGGAACTAAAGATCTGGTACAACGCTGTGTACTACTCCCTTCACAGAACAGCGCCAACTGGCTCTAACCAGAATAGAAAGAGGATTGGGAGGCCCGAGTGCACAACTGAGCAAGAGGACAAGTACATTAGAGTGTCTAGTTTGAGAAACAGACTCCTCACAAGTTCTCAACTTGCAGATTCATTAAATAGTACCCGCGAAACACCAGTCTCAACGTACCTTCTCCGCTGTGCAATCTGGTTTCCGAGCCGGTCACGGGTGCACAGGCCAGTTTTAATGACTGCCTTGCCTGGTTCACCAACTACTTTGCAGACAGAGTTCAGTGTGTCAAATCGGAGGGCATGTTGTCCGGTCCTCTGGCAGTCTCTATGGGGGTGCAACAGGGTTCAATTCTCAGGCCGACTCTTTTCTCTGTATATATCAATGATGTTGCTCCACCTCTACGCAGACGACACCATTCTGTATACTTCTGGCCCTTCCTTGGACACTGTGCTATCTAACCTCCAAACGAGCTTCAATGCCATACAACACTCCTTCTGTGGCCTCCAACTGCTCTTAAACGCTAGTAAAACCAAATGCATGCTTTTCAACCGTTCGCTGCCTGCACCCGCACGCCTGACTAGCATCACCACCCTGGATGGTTCCGGCCTAGAATATGTGGACATCTATAAGTACCTAGGTGTCTGGCTAGACTATAAACTCTCCTTCCAGACTCATATCAAACATATCCAATCTAAAATCAAATCTAGAGTCGGTTTTCTATTCCGCAACAAAGCCTCCTTCACCCACGCCACCAAACTTACCCTAGTAAAACTGACTATCCTACCGATCCTCGACTTCGGTGATGTCATCAACAAAATAGCTTCCAATACTCTACTCAGCAAACTGGATGCAGTTTATCACAGTGCCATCCGTTTTGTTACTAAAGCACCTTATACCACCCACCACTGCGACCTGTATGCTCTAGTCGGCTGGCCCTCGCTATATATTCGTCGCCAGACCCACTGGCTCCAGGTCATCTACAAGTCCATGCTAGGTAAAGCTCCGCCTTATCTCAGTTCACTGGTCACGATGGCAACACCCACCCGTAGCACGCGCTCCAGCAGGTGTATCTCACTGATCATCCCTAAAGCCAACACCTCATTTGGTCGCCTTTCCTTCCAGTTCTCTGCTGCCTGTGACTGGAACAAATTGCAAAAATTGCTGAAGTTGGAGATTTTACCTCCCTCACCAACTTTAAACATCTGCTATCTGAGCAGCTAACCGATCGCTGCAGCTGTACATAGTCCATCGGTAAATAGCCCACCCAATTTACCTACCCCATCCCCATACTGTTTTTATTTTTTTTACTTTTCTGCTCTTTTGCACACCAGTATCTCTACCTGCACATGACTATCTGATAATTTATAACTCCAGTGTTAATCTGCAAAATTGTAATTATTCACCTACCTCCTCATGCCTTTTGCACACAATGTATATAGACTCTTTTTTTCTTTTTTTCTAGTGTGTTATTGACTTGTTTATTGTTTACTCCATGTGTAACTCTGTGTTGTTGTCTGTTCACACTGCTATGCTTTATCTTGGCCAGGTCACAGTTGTAAATGAGAACTTCTTCTCAACTAGCCTACCTGGTTAAATAAAGGTGAAATAAAAAATAAAATAAAACAGTGAAGTGGCGACTCTGGGATGCTGGCCTATATATCAGTGATTGGGGTCATTACCCTGATTAGGGTGCCTCCTTTCGGAAGGGACGTTAAACAGGTGGCCTGACTCTCTGTGTTCACTAAAGATCCCATGTCACTTATCATAAGAGTAGGGGTGTTAACCCGGGTGTCTTGGCTGTATTCCATCATGGCCACCTAATCATCCCTAGCTTCCAATTGGCTCATTCATCCCCCCTCCTCTCCCCTGTAACTATTCCCCGGATTGTTGATGTAAATAAGAACATGGTCTAAGTCAACTTACAGGGTAAAATAAAAACAAAGGACTGGACTACCCCCCCTCCCGTGCACTCCTTCTCTTGCTCTCTCTTCAAAAGCAACATTCCCTCAAACAACCCGATAACTTTTCCATTGAGGGGGGATGGTGTGTGTGCGGACAAGCCAAGCCTAATGATCATTAGTGTAGGAGAAAGGCAACAAGAAGAGAGGATTCCACAAAGGGCCTATTTCTGGATCCTCCTGGTCTGCAGGCCCTCCTCTCCTCTGCCTCCCCTTTACTCCCCCGTCTCCCCCCTCTCCCCGGGGAGCCAAAACAAAGTCATAGATCTGCCAGGGGGAGGTAATTAGGACAGATATTTAATTTGAATAATGCAGGCCTGCTGAAGTATTGAAACCACCTAAGGTTTATTAATGAAGTGATAATCTGGTGAATAGGTTGCTACGTGTCTCTCTTATTCTCCAGCTAAATCATTCACCAGGGCAGAGGAGGCATACAGGAAGAGATAACATTCTCTCCTACCTGTCGTCATCAGTATGCTCGTTAAGGAGACATTAAAGCTGGGTGTACAGTGTGCTGTGTTATCTCCTCTATGGTAACGGTAAGGAGTACACTACCCGGACACCACAGGAGGTTGCTGGTGCTTTAACTGGGGAGGACAGGCTCGTGGTAATGGCTGGAGTGGAATTAGTGGAATGGTATCAAGGGGGGGGGGGACATGGTTTGTTCAGACGTGTCTGTCCTATATCTGAGAGATATAAGAATGATCAGGAAACAATTTTAATTTAAGTTCTAAACTATCTCCATATATACTTCCATATTTTTTTACTGGCACCAGGGACATTCAGACAAGTCTTGTTAGGCTTGTGGGCCCCCTAGAGCAAAACGGAGAACATCATCATGTTAGTGAGCATCAGCTGTCCACAGAGATGTCATATTAGTGTGTAGCCCAAACGGAGAATGCAATTGTGAGAGTCTCATCTTTTAATAGAGTGGTCATAATACTTTCTAGGCCAAACATTTCGGACGCTACAGACGTTTTTTTGAGAATACTAATTTTTGAGTTGTCTCATGTTCTAACAAACATTGCTCTAGCTCTGCCACCTTTCACTGCAGATGCAGAAGGGCGATATCGGCGGATGTGGTGGATTGAGACTCAGCCCATGCAAATCAACAGATATCCCTTGCTTAAACAGATGGATTTTGATGGGAATGTTTGATTATGTTAATTATATTTCCGTGTGGGGCTTGGAAATTATAGGTCAAGGGCAGTGGTGGAAAAAGTGCTAAATTGTCATATTTGAGAAAAAGTAAAGATAACTTAATAGAAAATGACTCAAGTAAAAGTGAAAATCACCAGTAAAATACTACTTGAGTAAAAGTCTAAAAGTCTAAATTCCTTATATATATATATCCATATTATTTTTTATACATTTTTTTATGGATAGCCAGTGGCACACTCAGACATAATTTACAAACAAAGCATTTTGTTAAGTGAGTCTGCCAGATCAGAGACAGTAGGAATGACCAGGGATGTTCTCTTGATAAGTGTATGCATTTGACCATTTTCCTGTCAAAATGTTATGAGTAATATTGGCTGTCAGGGAGAATGTATGGAGTAAAAAGTACATTATTTTCTTTAGGAATGTAGTGAAGTATAAGTAAAAGTTGGTAAAAAATATAAATAGTAAAGTAAAGTACAGATACCCCAAAAAACAAATTAAGCAGTACTTAAGTATTTTTACTTAAAACATCTTTGAGATAGAGGGCAGCATTTTCACTTTTGGATGAATAGCGTGCCCAGAGTAAACTGCCCCCTACTCAGTACCAGATGCTAATATATGCATATTATTATTAGATTTGGATAGAAAACACTCCGAAGTTTCTAAAACTGTTTGAATTATGTCTGTGAGTATAACATAACTCATATGGCAAAAATCCAAACAGGAAGTGGGAAATCTGAGGTTTGTAGTTTTTGAACTCAGCCCCTATCGAATACACTTCCTAATGCTTCCACTAGATGTCAACTGTCTTTAGTACGTTGTTTCAGGCTTCTACTGTGAAGGGGGGCCGGATGAGAGCTGTTTGACTAAGGGGTCTGGCAGCAGCCTCGTTCTCAGTCATGCGCACTTCACATGAGAGGTAGCTCTCATTCCATTGCTTTTCTACAGACAATGGAATTCTCCAGTTGGAACATTATTGAACATTTATGATAAAAACATCCTAATGATTGATTCTATGCTTTGTTTGACATGTTTCTACGGCCTGTAATATAACTGTTTGAACTTTTCATCCGATGTTCGGCTGGACAGGTTCACACGCGTTTGGATTTGTTTACCAAACGCCATAAAAAAAGAAGCTATTTGGACATAATTGATGGACTTTATGGAACAAATCAAACATTTGTTGTCAAACTGGGAATCCTGGGAGTGCATTCTGATGAAGATCATCAAAGGTAATTGAATATTTATAATGCTATTTCTGACTAATGTTGACTGCGCAACATGGCGGATATTTATTTAGACTGTTTTGGGCTCTGAGCGCCGTACTCAGATTATGCTTTTTAAATCTGACACAGCGGTTGCATTAAGGAGCAGTTTATATATATTTCCATGTATAACACATGTATTTTCATCAACATTTATAATGAGTATTTCTGTAAATTCATGTGGCTCTCTGCAAAGTCACTGCATGTTTTGGAACTACTGAACATAACACGCCAATGTAAAATGAGTTTTTTGGATATAAATATGAACTTTACCTAACAAAACAAACATGTATCGTGTAACATGAAGTCCTATGAGTGTCATCTGATGAAAATCATCAAAGGTTAGTGATTCATTTGATCTCTATTTGTGCTTTTTGTGATTCCTCTCTTTGGCTGGAAAAATGGCTGGGTTTTTCTGTGACTTGGTGGTGACCTAACATAATCGTTTGTGGAGCTTTCGATGTAAAGCATTTTTGGAATCAGACACTGTGGCTGGATTAATGAGAATTGTATCTTTAAAATGGTGCCTAATACTTGTATTTTTGAGAAATTTGATTTATGAGATTTCTGTTGATATGTATTTGGCGCCCTGTAATTTCATTGGCTGTTGGCGAGGGGTTCCGCTCCCAGACAGGTTACGTAGTTCACACCATTAGTCAAGGATTAAAAGCCAAAGAGAGTGGCGAGTATATAAAGCCTTAAAAACAAACTCAAAGCTAAAATCAATCAAGTCAATTAATGTCAGTTCCTACAAAACATCATTAACAACTTGGAGAAACGCTTGCCTTTTGACAATGAAATAATCAAAGATCTCAGCATTCTGGATCGGACTAAATGGCCATCAGTCCATGGTGAAGAGGAAGTAAGACGATTTTAACTTGTGCAAAGACCAATCACTGAACGGGATACGTGTTCTAAGAGAAGATCCTAACAGTGAGCCCAAGGACTGAAAACCGCTTATGAACCGTATGCAAACATTCCCTGTCAGCACAGCAGAGTGTGCGAGGAACTTTTGCATCATAATTTGCAAATAAATTCATAAAAAATCCTACAATGTGATTTTCTGGATTTTTTTCTCTCATTTTGTCTGTCATAGTTGAAGTGTACCTATGATGAAAATTACAGGCCTCTCTCATCTTTTTAAGTGGGAAAACTTGCACAATTGGTCTCTGACTGAATACTTTTTTGCCCCACTGTATGTACAGTGCCTTGCGAAAGTATTCGGCCCCCTTGAACTTTGCGACCTTTTGCCACATTTCAGGCTTCAAACATAAAGATATAAAACTGTATTTTCTTGTGAAGAATCAACAACAAGTGGGACACAATCATGAAGTGGAACGACATTTATTGAATATTTCAAACTTTTTTAACAAATCAAAAACTGAAAAATTGGGTGTGCAAAATTATTCAGCCCCCTTAAGTTAAAATTTCAGTCTCTCGATGTGCAAAACTGATAGAGACATACCCCAAGCGACTTACAGCTGTAATCGCGGCAAAAGGTGGCGCTACAAAGTATTAATTTAAGGGGGCTGAATAATTTTGCACGCCCAATTTTTCCGTTTTTGATTTGTTAAAAAAGTTTGAAATATCCAATAAATGTCGTTCCACTTCATGATTCTGTCCCACTTGTTGTTGATTCTTCACAAAAAAATACAGTTTTATATCTTTATGTTTGAAGCCTGAAATGTGGCAAAAGGTCGCAAAGTTCAAGGGGGCCGAATACTTTCGCAAGGCACTGTATATATATATATATATATATATATATATATATATATATATATATATATATATATGTATATATGTTCAGACCCTTTGCTGTGAAACTCGATACTGAGCTCAGATGCATCCTGTTTCCGTGTATCATCATTGAGATGTTTCTGCAACTTGATTGGAGTCCACCTGTGGTAAATTCAATTGATTGGACATGATTTGGAAAGGCACACACCTCTCCATATAAGGTCCCACAGTTGACAGTACATGTCAGGGCAAAATCAAGCCATTAGGTCTAAGGAATAGCCCGTAGAGCTCCGAGACAGGATTGTGTTGAGGCACATTGAAGGTCCCAAGAAGACATTGGCCTCCATCTTAAATGGAAGAAGATTCGAACCACCAAGACTCTTCCTAGAGCTGGCCGCCTGGCCAAACTGAGCAATCAGGGGAGAATGGCCTTGGTCAGGGAGGTGACTAAGAACCCAATTGTCACTCAGAAAGAGCTCCAGAGTTCCTCTCTGGGGATGGGAGAACCTTCCAGAAGGATAACCATCTCTGCAGCACTCCACCAGTCAGGCCTTTATGGTAGAGTGGCCAGACGGATGCCACTCCTCAGTAAAAGGCACATGACAGCCCACTAGGAGTTTGCCAAAAGTTACCTAAAGGAATCTCAGACCATGAGAAACTCTAGTCTGATGAACCCAAGATTGAACTCTTGGCCTGAATGCCAAGCGTCACATCTGGAGGAAACCTGGCACCATCCCTACGGTGAAGCATGATGGTGCCAGCATCATGCTGTGGGGATGTTTTTCAGTGGCAGGGACTGGGAGACTGGTCAGGATCGAGGGAAAGATGAACAGAGCAATGTACAGAGAGATCCTTGATGAAAACCTGTTCCAGAATGCTCAGGACCTCAGACTGGGGTGAAGGTTCACCTTCCAACAGGACAATGCAGGAGTGATTTCGGGACAAGTCTCTGAATGTCCTTGAGTGGCCCAGCCAGAGGCCTGACTTGAACCCAATCGAACATCTCTGGAGAGACCTGAAAATAGCTGTGCAGCAATGCTCCCCATCCAACCTAAGAGAGCTTGAGAGGTTCTGCAGAGAAAAATGGGAGAAACTCCCCAAATACAGGTGTGCCAAGCTTGTAGCGTCAAGAGTCGAGGCTGTAATCACTGCCAAAGGTGCTTCAACAAAGTCCTGAGGAAAGGCTCTGAATACTTTTTAAAAATGTGATATTTCAGCTGTTTAAAAAAAAAACATTTGTAAACATCTTTGTCATTATGGGGCATTGTGTGTAGATTCATGAGGTGAAAAATCCCCACTTTGATCAATTTTAGAATAAGGCAGTAACGTAACGAAATGTGGAAAAAGTCAAGGGATCTGAATACTTTCAGAAAACACTGTACATCACAAACACACAGATGTTGTGTCAAACAGGACACTGTTTTGACCAATACTTAGCAACTGGATATCGATGTTTGTTGAAAATGTATTTTAATAGATACACCATACGCTGAGATGTACAGTAAAAATGCACTGTTTTGGGGTAATCTTTCATCTTTTTAATACCATAACAGTTGTGGTGTTTACATGTGTCAAACTACCTAATCTGTCTGAAAGTCCATTATTTGTCTCTTGAATACATCTTGGTAGATTCATGCATTAAGCCTAATGTGTGTTCTGTAATTTCAAATAAAAGTATTTTATCTCCAATTATTCAACTTAAATTATTTATACAAGGGGAAGAGTACAGTTTATTAGCCTATATTATGCAGTAATGTCTCTGAACCCCTTTACACACATGTTCAATTTCAGCACAGTTCCAGGCTTCCAGCAACTGTGTTGAATGACTAACCAGGCCAGCCTTGTTCAGCTTGGCTATATAGTGTGAAGAGAGGTACTGTAGGAACTCAGAACATAAGAACACAGTGATGGTTTACACACTGCAGGACTAAGCTTACACTGAGCCATGCCAAGCCAAACACAGATGAGTTGGCCTGGATATGTATCCACCATAATGGCTTGATCCATGTTAGAAAAGTCTGTGTGAATAAAATATCCAGGCTTGCACATTGCAGCTTGGGTTAGTGTTGGCCTGACTGTGAAAGATCAATATGGGATAATCATTTTAGGTCATTCAGAGGACATGTCATTGTTTTTCATATAATCTTTTTTACACAGGGCACCTTTCAAACAGGCCGTATGAATTAGAGTTTACCCACTTCTTCAGGCACCACTACACCACTGGTTGTTGTTGGAAAAAACGAGTGAATTCTACTAGATCAAACGCCAAAATGATTTTGCAGTTTAGGTACGTAGTACGCTAGTATGGGTATTCAGACATGTCAAGTGACACACAGATTTCTTGAACATTGAGCATCTGGTAATTGTTTGCAGTAAGTGTGTTTTTGTTGTTACTGACTGGAAAACTACTGAACACCAGAAATGCAGAAATCACTCTACCATTTCCTGGTTGCTAAAATTTGAATAGTTCACCTAATTTCAGTTTATGTGACAAAACAAGCAATGTATAGTGTAGAGAATCATGATAGCATCTAAATCGCTGTGAAATATACCTGGCTAGATCATAAATGAACAATTGTCCAGACAGAAAATTGATTTTATGAATTCCCCGTTTATTAACCAAACTCAACACAGGCTACTGTTTGGCCATAGCCCACGCCAAATAAACCAAGGATAAGACCTGACGTAAGAGAGAAAACAATGGCTTAATATAGCCTTAAACTTGTGATGCTCCACCCCCTAAGAGTCTGTCTGTGTGTGTTTTTTTGTGTGTTTGTGTTTGTGCGTGGGTGGGTGAGTGAGTGAGTGTGTGCGCGTGTGCATGTGTTCTTTTGTTTATGCTGCTGTTCAGAAGCAGATGGAATGACTTGAGGCAATAGAGGTTAAGTAAAAATCTGTCAGTGCAAAGATATTCACATTGCCCAAATTACAAAAAACACAGAGACAGATTACACTGTAGTCTGTCATGGAAAGCAGAGTTCCTTCTGCTGTGTTGGAAATCACTTTTCAGGTGCCGGATTTGAATGTTTTGAAAGGAAGCTCAGGAGCATCTGGTTCAGCTGAATGCACTCTTCTGTATGCACGACTATGAGAACAAATATGATGTACAAAATATACTGTAGCAATGGAGAAAATGGTTTTCTTATAAATCTTTATGCAAACAGATAATGACAGTACTGCCATACAGTCAGGCTTTGACAGAAAGACTGGATAGGTTAAACAATCATTGAATCATGGCATGCTGAGATGGGAAGAGGGTGGATATGGCCTTGGCTCCAAGTGGGATTGAAGCTTTTGAAATATGTATGGGTTATTTAGGCTGGGGTTCAATCAAACTTGCACTGCAGAAACTGTTCACGCACATACATACAGTATACAGTCAGGCACACCCTTATTGGCACCCTTGATTAAAAAAAATACTACAAAAAAATAATACAAATACTGAGCTATGTTGTATGCTCAAAAAAACGTGATAATTTTTATCTCAAAAAGATACAGTAAGGGTCAACATTATTGGCACACCAAGACGATAACCCCAAGCACACATTAGCATCCACAAAGACAATGTTTAATTGACAACTAAATCAACATTTTCAGTCTCCCTGGATTTGAACCTTATTGAAAACCTCTGGTTTTAATTGAAAAGGGCAGTCCGTAAGCTCAGATGAAGGATATCAAGAATTGGGAAAGATTCTGTACAGAGGAATAGTCTCCATTCTCATAAAACATTTTAGAAAAAGCTCAATTCCATTATCCTTGCAAGGTGCGGTATTTAAAGGTAGTGAAATAATCATTTTGACTCCTATCTTTTTTAGAGAAAAAATGATTACTTGCTAAACAACATCTCTTTCTCTGAGCAGTTGCATTAGTACAAAATAATATAATTTCCCAATTTCTTGACATTATTTTCCACTGGTAAAACCGTATGGAATAATGTCAGACTAGACCAGTGGCTAAATGGTCTGATTTGAATACTGCCAACTTAGTCAAAACCGACTCTGTATTGTCAAAATTTCATGTTGCTTCATGGGTCCAGTCTTGACGACTACAGTACAACGCTTAATTAACATTAGTACAGACAAGGTCAATCAATACTGCTGGATCTGTCCTTTTAGAGAATGCAGATGTGTTCTAAATCAATAGTCCTGTGTCATCACCTCTCATTTCAATCAAAATGCTGAGATATGATGCTGTGGCAGGTCTCCAGGGGATATACAATGTCTGGACTGCATCTCAATTCTTTAAATCTGTTTCCTTTCCTCATCTCCTTTCCTTCATCTACTAATGTGTGGACAGGTACTGGATAGGTGAAAATAAAGATGAGGTGTGTCACTTCACACACCCTTCTGTATTTATCAGTAGAATGATCTTAATCCGTAGAAGGTGACTAGACCCTCTGCACTCTCTTTGGGCTTGTCTCTGTGTTAGAATGTGTTTTGTGTTAGTTGACCAAGCGTTGACAGGGGTCAGGACCTGTTCTACCTCCATCGTAACTCCTTGCCCTGCTCTCTGTAACTTCCTGAAGATCTGGTGGACAGCTCTGGGATTGGTGAGCTGGAACCCTACTCTCTGTTAGTCACTGAAAGGCCTGGTGGACAGCTCTGGAGGTGGTGAGCTGGAACCCTACCTACCAGGTACTGATTTATTTTCACTCCATGATTTGTTTCTAATTGTGTGTGTTTGGGTTGGTGCGTGTGTGTGTGCGTGTGTGAGTGCTTGAGCATCAAATCAAATCAAATTGTATTTGTCACATACACATGGTTAGCGGATGTTAATGCGAGTGTAGCGAAATGCTTGTGCTTCTAGTTCCGACCATGCAGTAATATCTAACAAGTAATCTAACAATTTAACAACAACTACCTTATACACACAAGTGTAAAGGAATGAATAAGAATATGTAACTAAAAATATATATGGATGAGCGATGGCCGAACGGCATAGGCAAGATGCAGCAGATGGTATAGAGTACAGTATATACATATGAGATGAGTAGTGTAGGGTATGTAAGCATTATATAAAGTAGCATAGTTTAAAGTGACTAGGAATACATTTATTACATTCAATTTTTGATTATTAAATTGGCTAGAGATGAGTCAGTATGTTGGCAGCAGCCAATCAACGTTAGTGATGGCTGATTAACAGTCTGATGGCCTTGAGAAAGAAGCAGTTTTTCAGTCTCTCGGTCCCAGCTTTGATGCACCTGTACTGACCTCGCCTTCTGGATGATAGCGGGGTGAACAGGCAGTGGCTCTGGTGGTTGTTGTCCTTGATGATCTTTATGGCCTTCCTGTGACATTGGGTGGTGTAGGTGTCCTGGAGAGCAGATAGTTTGCCCCCGGTGATGCGTTGTGCGGACCTCACCACCCTCTGGAGAGCCTTACGGTTGTTGGAGGAGCTGTTGCCGTACCAGGCGGTGATACAGCCCGACAGGATGCTCTTGATTGAGCATCTGTAAAGGTTTGTGAGTGATTTTGGTGACAAGCCGAGTTTCTTCAGCCTCCTGAGGTTGAAGAGGCACTGTTGCGCCTTCTTCACCATGCTGTATGTGTAGGTGGACCATTTCAGTTGGTCCATAATGTGTACGCCGAGGAACATAAAACTTTCCACCTTCTCCACTACTATCCCGTCAATGTGGATAGGGGGGGTGCTCCCTCTGCTGTTTCCTGAATTCCACGATCATCTCCTTTGTTTTGTTGACGTTGAGTGTGAGGTTATTTTCTTGACACCACACTCCGAGAGCCCTCACCTCCTCCCTGTAGGCCGTCTCGTCATTGTTGGTAATCAAGCCTACCACTAGTGACGTCTGCAAACTTGATGATTGAGTTGGAGGCGTGTATGGCCACGCAGTCATGGGTGAACAGGGAGTACAGGAGAGGGCTGAGAACGCACCCTTGTGGGGCCCCAGTTTTGAGGATCAGCGGCGTGGAGATATTGTTTCCTACCCTCACCACCTGGGGGTGGCCCGTCAGGAAGTCCAGGACCCAGTTGCACAGGGCGGGGTCGAGACCCAGGGTCATCATTAATGATGAGTTTAGAGGGTACTATTGTGTTAAATGCTGAGCTGTAGTCGAAGAACAACATTCTTACATAGGTATTCCTCTTGTTCAGATGGGTTAGGGCAGTGTGCAGTGTGATTTCAATTGCGTTGTCTGTGGACCTATTGGGGTGGGGAGGAAAATTGGAGTGGGTCTAGGGTGTCAGGTAGGGTGGAGGTGATATGATCCTTGACTAGTCTCTCAAAGCACTTCATGATGACGGAGGTGAGTGCTACGGGGCGAGAGTCATTTAGCTCAGTTACCTTAGCTTTCTTGGGAACTGGAACAATGGTGGCCCTCTTAAGGCATGTGGGAACAGCAGACTGGGATAAGGATAGATTGAATATGTCCGTAAACACACCAGCCAGCTGGTCTGCGCATGCTCTGAGGACACGGCTAGGGATGCCGTCTGGGCCCACTCAACTCATGTTGCCTGCGATGAAGGAGATCCTGCAGGTTTTGGTGTCGTTGGCACTGTATTGTCCTCAAAGCGAGCAAAGAAGTTGTTTAACTTGTCTGGGAGCAGGACATCGTGGTCTGCGATGGGGCTGGTTTGCTTTTTGTAGTCCTTTATTGACTGTAGACCCTGCGACATACCTCTCGTGTCTGAGCAGTTGATTTGCGACTCTATTTTGTCTCTATACTGACGCTTAGCTTGTTTGATTGCCTTGCGGAGGGATAAGCTACACTGTTTGTATTCGGTCATGTTTCCGGTCACTGCCCTAATTAAAAGCAGTGGTTCGCGCTTTCAGTTCTGCACGAATGCTGCCACCAATCCACGGTTTCTGGTTGGGGAAGGTTATAATAGTTGCTGTTGGTACAACATCACCGATGCACTTGCTAATAAACTCGCTCACCGAATCAGCGTATTCATCAATGTTATTGTCCGACGCGATGCGGAACATATCCCATTCTATGTGATCAAAGCAATCTTGAAGCATGGAATCAGATTGGTCGGATCAGTGTTGAACAGACCAAAGCACGGGCATTTCCTGTTTTAGTTTTTGTCTATAGGCTGGGAGCAACAAAATGGAGTCGTGGTCAGATTTTCCGAAAGGATGGCGGGGCAGGGCTTTGCATGCATCGCGGAAGTTAGGGTAACAATGGTCCAGGATTTTTTCTGCCTGGGTAGCAGATTAGCCTTGTTAAAATCCCCAGCTACAATGAATGCAGCCTCAGGATATATGGTTTCCAGTTTACATAGAGTCCAATGAAGTTCATTCAGGGCCATCGATGTGTCTGCTTGTAATATATATATATATATATATATAATTGCTGTGATTATAATCGAAGAGAATTCTCTTGGTAGATAATGCGGTCGACATTTGATTGTAAGGAATTCTAGGTCAGGTGAGCAAAAGGACTTCAGTTTCTGTATGTTGTTATGATCACACCACATCTCGTTAATCATAAGGCATATCCCCCCCAGCCCTTCTTCTTAGCAGAGAGATGTTTTTTTCTGTCGGCGCGATGTATGAAGAAACCAGGCGGCTGTACCGACTCTGATAGCGTGTCTCGAGTGAGCCATGTTTCCGTGAAACAAAGAAAGTTACAATCTCTGATGTCTCTCTTGAAGGCAACCCTTGCTCGGATTTCGTCTACCTTGTTGTCAAGAGACTGGACATTGGCGAGTAGTAAACTCGGGAGCAGTGCGCCCGTCTACGGAGCCTGACCAGAAGACCGCTTCTTCTGCCCCTCCTGCGGCGCTGTTGTTTTGGATCGCCGGCTGGGATCCGATCCATTGTCCTGGGCAGTGGACCAAACAGAGGATCTGCTTCGAGAAAGTTGTATACCTGTTCGTAGTGTTGGTAAGTTGACGTTGCTCTTATATCCAATAGTTCCTCCCAGCTGTATGTAATCATACTTAAGATTTCCTGGGGTAACAATGTAAGAGATAATACATTAAAAAAACAAAAATACTGCATAGTTTCCTGAGAACGCTAAGCGAGGCAGCCATCTCTGTCGGCGCCAGATGTTCACGCGATCGTGTGCGTGCATGTCTGTGCGTGCGTGTTTGTATCTGTATGTAACTGTATCTCTACTTGTATCGACTATTCCTCTTATATTCTCTCTATGTAAGACATGTCTTTGAAAAGTCCGTTGTAATTCTGCACATTCTGAAATAACCAACCTTTGCCATAACTGCAGGCATCAGAGATTATGGAGTGTGTTGCTCTTTTAATTATGGAGTACGGTGTCGTCTGTGCCATATGTAGATGTTGAAGTGTGTTGCCCTTTTAATTACGGAGTATTTTCAAACCTAAAATTAAGTTTAGGAGTTAATTCAGAGTGCTTAAGATTAAGGTTAAGGTTTGCGATATAGGGTTCAAACAGAAAACAATCTATACAAAACGAATGCCTAGCACTGGGATTTAACCCAGTGGACAATGGGCTTGGAAATAGCACATACTGTACACAAACTAAACATTAACATGTGACACAACATGACTTCTGAAGAATGCAATTTAAATCAAAGGGTTAACATCCTGGATAAACTCAAGCCTAAGGAAGAGCCTGTTTAAAGTGGGCTTAATCAGGGTCACACAGAGTGTTTCTTAGTAGCCTTAAACAAATAGACTTTGAAACAAAAGTATAAACCTCACCCCCATGGTTACAGGCTTACAAAAAAGAATACACCTGTACTATGTCAAATATAGAGTTGAAATGTATTACATTTTGAGTTTGCATCCCAATATTACACTTTCTATATACTGAACAAAAATATAAACTCAACATGTGAAATGTTGGTTCCATGTTTCATGAGCTGAAATAAATTATGCCAGAAATGTCCAATACCCCAAAATAGCTTACTTCTCTCACATCTTGTGCACACATTTATTTACATCCTTGTTAATGAGCATTTATCATTGTACAAGTTAATCCATCCACCTGACAGGTGTGGCATAACATAATCATTACACAGGTGCACCTTGTGTTGGGACAATAAACACCACTCTATAATGTACAGTTTTGTCACACAACACAATGCCACAGATGTCTCATGTTTTGAGGGAGCATGCAATTGGCATGCTGACTGACTGTTGTAATAAAGCCCTTTTGTGGGAAAAAACTAATTCTGATTGGCTGGGTCTGGGTCCCCAATGGGTGAGCCTGGCTCCCAAGTGGGTGGGCCTCTGCCCTCCCAGGCTCACCCATATCTGTGGCCATGCCCAGTCATGTGAAATCCATAGAATAGGGCCTAATGAATGTATTTCAATTTACTGATTTCCTTATATCAACTGTAACTCAGTGAAATCATTGAAATTGTTGCATGTTTTATGTTGCGTTCATATTTTTGTTTAGTACATCACAGCAGACTGAAATATAACAAAACCGTTTGTCATAGAAACACCGGACTCTCCTGCTGGTTCTTCCAATAAAACAAACACCAGTTAATGTGTCCTGTGCTAATATCAGCATTTAATAAAGCCTCATAGGTTGCTCTCCACTTCTATCTCACTGCTTATACTACATGGTTCCCAATGTTCTATTTCAGATGCCAGAGACGTATCAGTGCATGTACTTTTTGCATGGTGCAGTAGGTGTGTGGTGGACTGATGGCAATCATCAGAGTTAAATGACATCAAACTTTGGGCTTCATACCTTTGTTTATATCCTTTTGAGAGAGAGGGAACTGACGGGGTTAGGCCTGTAAGGCGCCACCCACTATGCTAACACTGGCAGTGATTCAAAACCAACTGGAGATAATCCCTGTATCTCAATGATAGCCGGCCTCCATTGCGTCTCAGAGATACATGACTTACAGAGGGATACACAAGATGGATGCCAGCCAAATGACAGCGTGAGAGAGAGAAAGGGATTGAGAGAGAGGCAGAGAGGGAGACGTGGCTGGCTACTATTGACGGATTCTGTCCTGAGGGTCGGTGAAGTCAGCATATCATCATATAGTTTGTTCTTCTGCAAACTGACCATGTAGCAAGAGAACAATCATTTAAACATTGGGGTGTAAGCTGTAATTGATCAAATAATTACCATCAAGTGTCAAAGAGCTCTGTGTCTGTTGGTAAAAGTTGTTTAGTATTTCAGCGACATGACAATCCAATTCTGGGGTTGGGTTATGATTTCTGTGACAACTGGTGCCAGTGTTTTTGTTATTCTTTTCTTCTCCATATTTGTTGACACTTTTTCTCCATTCCAAAGTTCCCAAGGCTGGGTGGGATCTGTTCAGCATGGATCTGTTTGATTTGTGCCAGCTTCAATCATAGAGGAGAATTTGTTGACTGTTGCTATAAGCCTTACTTTAACATCCCCGGCCCATGGGCGATACCACCAACCATTTAGAGGCATTACTGAATTAACAAGGGCCAATCGATGTACTGTAGATGGTGATAGACTAGCTCCTTGTCTTAGCATGAAATTATTTTCCTTTTCAATGAGATTGGCTGACCCCTGTATCACTTAAACTGATTGTATTGTTCTGGGGATACATATTTTGTAATCAACACCCATCTGAGTCTGCAACAAATGGCTACAGAACTCCATCTCATCTGCAGCCACTTTATACCCTGTTAAATAGGGGGGTCATTCATGCTCAGTCGATTATGCAATATTTCAAAGGGCCCTGCAATTTCATTTTGTTAGAATCGGAAAATAAACAAATATTTGGTTAACATCCAAAATTAAAGTAGGGCTAATGTAAATTATACTTCTGAGGCAACATTTCAGAGAAATAATTAGATTGAAGCAACAGTGTTAGTCTAAGAGAGAGCAAGAGAGAGACAGAGAGAGAAAGACAGAGTGAGAGAGAGACAGAGAGAGAAAGAGAAAAAGAAAGAGAAAAAGAGAGAGGGAGAAAGAGAGCGATAGAGAGAGAGCTCCGGATGGTATACTATCTGAATTAACTTGAACTAAAGTCATGATGTGTCTTCTCACAAGTAAGTTGAGTGTTCACTTAAACAAACCAATAAAGCAACCAAATAAGTGATCTTTTCATTTTGGATAAATACAATGGCTTTGTACCGAGTCCAATGTACATGTTTTTGGTGGATATTATTCATATGACTTAGTTTGCTCACTTTGTGAGACTTTGGAAATATTGCACTGACAACAGAGAGGTTCACAGTCTAGGAGATAAAACATTGCCAAATCTCTCAGAATGCAACCCTGCTCGTCTGGGCTAAGCTCTATTTTCTACTCTTTCAAACTTAATAGCATCATAACAGAAATTGAAAACAAAACCGATCCAATAACATTCCTTTATTGAATCTACCATGATGGAGGCTGATGAAACTTTTATTGTCTTCATGCCCATTACGGAAAAGAACAAAGGGAGGGAGGGAAGGAAGGAGGGAAGGGGGAGAAAGAGAGAGCGAGAGAGTGATTGAAAAATCTTATTCTACTTTCCCCAAAGCACAAGTGGTTATCTCCACCTTGCTACCACATAAAGACTTCCACCCTGCTATCATACAGCGGGTAAATGCCAGTATTTCCTGTGACTCACACAGGAGCAACAGATCAATAGACACCACGCCCAGACCAGCAAGACACTCTCCCAGACCCCCCCCCCCCCCCCCCCCCCCCATGGGACTTACATCTAGACCACAGCACCACCAGCCACATCCACACCCCCACCCCAACCAATCAACACCCAGTCAATCATGCCCATTCACCATTTAGGCCCCCTCAGATCTGATCTATGGCACTCCTGCCCTCCTGCACACCCCATTCCCTCCACTCCCGTAAAGAGAGTGGAGGGAACATGGAGGTCACACGTAAGCCCAGGCCGTGAGCAGGCCCAGCCCCCCCCTCTTACACTAGCACAAGCTATAGGCATGTACCAGATGCTCAGCAGGCTCTACTCACACTTACTGGTCTGAGGCCAAACCACACAACTAACAACATTGGACACTTTATGGAACACAAAGTCTTCACTGTCTCATCCTGGAATATCCAAGGCCTGAGGTCATCTGCCTTTGGCCTAAAGAGCAGGAACCTGGACTTGACTAAAGAAATCAGAAATACAGACATTGTCATCCTACAATAAACATATAGAGTTATAGAGGACATGGACCCACTGGTTGCCCTCTAGGTTACAGAGAGCTAGTAGTCACATCCACCAAACGTCCAGGTGTGAAATAGGGAAGGGACTCAGGGGGTATGCTAATTTGATATAGAGCAGACCTAACTCATTCTATTTAATTAATTGAAACAGGAACATTTTACATTTGGCTAGAAATGAATAAGGAAATGATCTCAACAGAGAAAAATGTCCTCCTGTGTGCTACCTATATCCCCCCACCAGAATCCCTATACTTTAATGCAGGCAGCTTCTCCATCCTGGAGGGGGGAAATCAATAATTTAGTACTAGTCTGTGGCAAACTAAATGCCAGAACTGGGCAAGAACCTGACACCTTCAGCACACAGGGGGACAAACACCTACCTGGAGGTGACAGCATTCCCTCCATCATATGTCCCCCTAGGAACAACTACTTAAACATAACCAACAAAAACGGGTCACAACTCCTTCAGCTCTGTCGCATGCTGGGTATGTACATAGTCAATGGTAGGCTTCGAGGGGACTCCTATGGTAGGTGCACTTATAGCTCATCTCTTGGCAGTAGTACTGTAGACTACTTTATCACTGACCTCAACCCAGAGTCTCTCAGGGTGTTCACAATGAGCCCACTGACACCCCTATCAGGTAACATCAAAATCGCAGTCTACTTGAACAGAGCAATACTCAATCATGAGCCATAAAAGCTAAAGGAACTGAATAGTATTAAGAAATGCTATAGATGGAAGGAAAGTAGTGTGGAACCCTACCAAAAAAACAATTAGGCAACAACAAATTCAATCCCTTTTAGACAACTTCTTGGACAAAACGTTCCACTGTAATAGTGAAGGTGGCAACTTGGCAGCAGAAAACCTAAACAGTATATTTGACCTCTCGGCTTCCCTATCAAATCTAAAAATTTCAAACAGAAAACCGAAGAAAATTAACAACAATGACGAAAAATGCAAAAACCTAAGAAAGAAATTGAGAAACCTATCCAACCACAAACACAGAGACCCAAAAGCGTTAGTCTATGCCTTCACTATGGTGAATATACATGATCAAATACAAATCTTAGAATCAACAATTAAGACTACCAGAACCCACTGTATTCTCCAATTACATTGAATGAACTACAGGACAAAATACAAACCCTCCAAGATTCCCAAAGACCCTCCAAAAGGCCTGTGTTGTTGATGGTATCCTAAACTATATATATTTAATATGAATTAATATGATTTAATAATATTTGGATCCAAGGACTGATCACCCCAATCCACAAAAGTGGAGACAAATTTGACCCCAATAACTACCGTGTGATATGCATCAACATCAGCCTTGAGAAAACCATCTGCATTATCATTAACAGCAGACTCATACTTTTTCTCAGTGAAAACAATGTACTGAGCAAATGTCAAATAGGCTTTTTACCAAATTACCGTACGACAGACCACATAATCAACCTTGCACACTCTAATTCACAAACAAACTAAAACAAAACTGTTTGCTGATGATCTGGTGCTTCTGTCCCCAACCAAGCAGGGCCTACAGCAGCACCTAGATCTTTTGCATAAATTCTGTCAGATCTGGGCCCTGACAGTAAATCCCAGACAAAAATAATGGTGTTCCAAAAAAGGACCTGTTGCCAGGACTACAAATACAAATTACAACTAGACACCGTTGCCCTAGAGCACACAGAAACTATACATACCTCGGCCTAAACATCAGCGCCACAGGTAACTTCCACAAAGCTGTTAAGGAGCTTAGAGACATGACAAGAAGTGCCTTCTATGCCATCAAAAGGAACATAAAATTTGACATACCAATTAGGAACTGGTAAAAAATACTTGAATCTGTTTTCCGCTCACCAACCAAGAATTCACTAAATGGGACAAACACCAAATTGAGACTGCATGCAGAATTCTGCAAAAATATCCAAGTGTACAATGTAAAAGACCAAATAAAAATCCAGGAAAGAGCCATTAAATTCTAAAACCACCTTAAAGGAAGTGATTCCCAAACCTTCCATAACAAAGCCATCACCTACAGAGAGATTAACCTGGGAAAGAATCGCCTAAGCAAGCTGTTCCTGGGGCTCCTCTCACAAACACAGACAGACCGCACAAGGACAGCAACACAATTAGACCCAACCAAATCATGAGAAAACAAAAAGATAATTATCAAATCAAATTGTATTTGTCACATGCGGCGATGACAACAGGTATTCCTTACAGTGAAATGCTTACTTACAGCTCTTACTTGACACATTGGAAAGAATGAACAAAAAACAAGGCAAACTAGAATGCTATTTGGCCCTAAACAGAGAATACACAGTGGCAGAATACCTTACCACTGTGACTAACCCAAACTTAAGGAAACTTTGACCAGGGTGGCTCCCTGGGAGCCATACATTTCTTTTTGTGCAGGCGCCCCGTGCCGCCCCCAGCAAGATGTTGCTCAGGGCGGCTGCCCGTTTCGCCTATACCTAAATCCGCCACAGGCTGAGACTATGTACAGACTCAGTGAGCATAGCCTTTTCTTTTGAGAAAGGCCACCGTAGCCAGACCCGGCTCTCAAGAGAAGACAGGCTATGTGCACACTGCCCACAAAATTAGGTGGAAACTAAGCTGCACTTCCTAGCCTCCTGCCAAATGTATGACCAATTTATTTATTTTTATTATTATTATGTTTCTTCTTGGGCCTCTATAACTATATCTATTGTTTTTATTTTTTTGTTGTTGTGTGATTTGGATCAATCCCCTCTACCACACGGAACCCCACTAATCTACTGACGGAACGCAAGAGGTGGCTAACAACAGACCTCCATCCTATGCTAGCTTGCTACCGATGGCCTGGCTAGCTGTCTAAATCGCCGTGACCCCCAACCAATCCTCTCCACTCACTGGACCCTTTTGATCACTCGACTAAGGATGCCTCTCCTTAATGTCAATATGTCTTGTCCATTGCTGTTCTGGTTAGTGTTTATTGGCTTATTTCACTGTAGAGCCTCTAGTCCTGCTCACTATACCTTATCCAACTTATTAGTTCCACCACCCACACATGCAATGACATCTCCTGGTTTCAATGATGTTTCTAGAGACAATATCTCTCTCTTCATCACTCAATACCTAGGTTTACCTCCACTGTATTCACATCCTACCATACCTTTGTCTGTACATTATACCTTGATGCTATTTTATCGCCCCCAGAAACCTCCTTTTACTCTCTGTTCCAGACGTTCTAGACGGCCAATTCTTATTGCTTTTAGCCGCACCCTTATTCTTCTCCTCCTATGTTCCTCTGGTGATGTAGAGGTGAATCCAGGCCCTGCAGTGCCTAGCTCCACTCCTATTCCCCAGGCGCTCTCTTTTGATGACTTCTGTAACCGTAATAGCCTTGGTTTCATGCATGTTAACATTAGAAGCCTCCTTCCTAAGTTTGTTCTATTCACTGCTTTAGCACCCTCTGCCAACCCGGATGTTCTAGCTGTGTCTGAATCCTGGCTTAGGAAGACCACCAAAAATTCAGAAATTTTTATTCCAAACTACAACATTTTCAGACAAGATAGAACTGCCAAAGGGGGCGGTGTTGCAATCTACTGCAAAGATAGCCTGCAGAGTTCTGTCCTACTATCCAGGTCTGTACCCAAACAATTTGAACTTCTACTTTTAAAAATCCACCTCTCTAAAAACAAGTCTCTCACCGTTGCCGCCTGCTATAGACCACCCTCTGCCCCCAGCTGTGCTCTGGACACCATATGTGAACTGATTGCCCCCCATCTATCTTCAGAGCTCGTGCTGCTAGGCGACCTAAACTGGAACATGCTTAACACCCCAGCCATCCTACAATCTAAACTTGATGCCCTCAATCTCACACAAATTATCAATGAACCTACCAGGTACCCCCCCAAAGCCTTAAACACGGGCACCCTCATAGATATCATCCTAACCAACTTCCCCTCTAAATACACCTCTGCTGTCTTTAACCAAGATCTCAGCGATCACTGCCTCATTGCCTGCATCCGTAATGGGTCAGCGGTCAAACGACCTCCACTCATCACTGTAAAACGCTCCCTGAAACACTTCAGCGAGCAGGCCTTTCTAATCGACCTGGCCGGGGTATCCTGGAAGGATATTGATCTCATCCCGTCAGTAGAGGATGCCTGGATATTTTTTAAAAATGCCTTCCTAACCATCTTAAATAAACATGCCCCATTCAAGAAATTTAGAACCAGGATCAGATATAGCCCTTGGTTCTCCCCAGACCTGACTGCCCTTAACCAACACAAAAACATCCTATGGCGTTCTGCATTAGCATCGAACAGCCCCCGTGATATGCAGCTGTTCAGGGAAGCTAGAAACCGTTATACACAGGCAGTTAGAAAAGCCAAGCCTAGATTTTTCAAGCAGAAATTTGCTTCCTGCAACACTAACTCAAAAAAGTTCTGGGACACTGTAAAGTCCATGGAGAATAAGAACACCTCCTCCCAGCTGCCCACTGCACTGAAGATAGGAAACACTGTCACCACTGATAAATCCACCATAGTTGAGAATTTCAATAAGCATTTTTCTACGGCTGGCCATGCTTTCCTCCTGGCTACTCCTACCCCGGTCAACAGCACTGCACCCCCAACAGCAACTCGCCCAAGCCTTCCCCATTTCTCCTTCTCCCAAATCGATTCAGCTGATGTTCTGAAAGAGCTGAAAAATCTGGACCCCTACAAATCAGCCGGGCTAGACAATCTGGACCCTTTCTTTCTAAAATTATCTGCCGAAATTGTTGCCACCCCTATTACTAGCCTGTTCAACCTCTCTTTCGTGTCGTCTGAGATTCCCAAAGATTGGAAAGCAGCTGCGGTCATCCCCCTCTTCAAAGGGGGGGACACTCTTGACCCAAACTGCTACAGACCTATATCTATCCTACCATGCCTTTCTAAGGTCTTCGAAAGCCAAGTCAACAAACAGATTACCGACCATTTCGAATCTCACCATACCTTCTCTGCTATGCAATCTGGTTTCAGAGCTGGTCATGGGTGCACATCAGCCACGCTCAAGGTCCTAAACGACATCTTAACCGCCATCGATAAGAAACATTACTGTGCAGCCGTATTCATTGATCTGGCCAAGGCTTTCGACTCTGTCAATCACCACATCCTCATCGGCAGACTCGACAGCCTTGGTTTCTCAAATGATTGCCTCGCCTGGTTCACCAACTACTTCTCTGATAGAGTTCAGTGTGTCAAATCGGAGGGTCTGCTGTCCGGACCTCTGGCAGTCTCTATGGGGGTGCCACAGGGTTCAATTCTTGGACCGACTCTCTTCTCTGTATACATCAATGAGGTCGCTCTTGCTGCTGGTGAGTCTCTGATCCCCCTCTACGCAGACGACACCATTCTGTATACTTCCGGCCCTTCTTTGGACACTGTGTTAACAACCCTCCAGGCAAGCTTCAATGCCACACACCTCTCCTTCCGTGGCCTCCAATTGCTCTTAAATACAAGTAAAACTAAATGCATGCTCTTCAACCGATCGCTACCTGCACCTACCCGCCTGACCAACATCACTACTCTGGACGGCTCTGACGTAGAATACGTGGACAACTACAAATACTTAGGTGTCTGGTTAGACTGTAAACTCTCCTTCCAGACCCATATCAAACATCTCCAATCCAAAGTTAAATCTAGAATTGGCTTCCTATTTCGCAACAAAGGATCCTTCACTCATGCTGCCAAACATACCCTTGTAAAACTGACCATCCTACCAATCCTCGACTTTGGCGATGTCATTTACAAAATAGCCTCCAATACCCTACTCAACAAATTGGATGCAGTCTATCACAGTGCAATCCGTTTTGTCACCAAAGCCCCATATACTACCCACCATTGCGACCTGTACGCTCTCGTTGGCTGGCCCTCGCTTCATACTCGTCGCCAAACCCACTGGCTCCATGACATCTACAAGACCCTGCTAGGTAAAGTCCCCCCTTATCTCAGCTCACTGGTCACCATAGCATCTCCCACCTGTAGCACACGCTCCAGCAGGTATATCTCTCTAGTCACCCCCAAAACCAATTCTTTCTTTGGCCGCCTCTCCTTCCAGTTCTCTGCTGCCAATGACTGGAACGAACTTCAAAAATCTCTTAAACTGGAAACACTTATCTCCCTCACTAGCTTTAAGCACCAACTGTCAGAGCATCTTACAGATTACTGCACCTGTACATAGCCCACCTATAATTTAGCCCAAACAACTACCTCTTTCCCAACTGTATTTAATTTATTTATTTATTTTGCTCCTTTGCACCCCATTATTTTTATTTCTACTTTGCACATTCTTCCATTGCAAAACTACCATTCCAGTGTTTCATTGTGCTATATTGTATTTACTTTGCCACCATGGCCTTTTTTGCCTTTACCTCCCTTCTCACCTCATTTGCTCACATTGTATATAGACTTGTTTATACTGTATTATTGACTGTATGTTAGTTTTACTCCATGTGTAACTCTGTGTCGTTGTATCTGTCGAACTGCTTTGCTTTATCTTGGCCAGGTCGCAATTGTAAATGAGAACTTGTTCTCAACTTGCCTACCTGGTTAAATAAAGGTGAAATAAATAAATAAACAATTAGAGACACATATTTTCCTCAGATTACACAGATCCACAAAGAATTTGAAAACGAACCCAATTTTGATCATCTCTGATATCTATTGGGTGAAAAAGCACAGAGTGCCTTCACAGCAGCAAGATTTGTGACCTGTTGCCACACGAAAAGGGCAACCAGTGAAGAACAAACACCATTGTACATACAACCCATATTTATTTTCCCTTTTGTACTTTAACTATTTGCAAATAATATGACATTTGTAACGTCTTTATTCTTTTGGAACTTTTGTGAGTGTAATGTTTACTGTTAATATGTATTGTTTATTTCACTTTTGTTAATTATCTAGTTAACTTGCTTGGCAATGTTAACATATGTTTCCCATGCTAATAATGCAATTTGAATTGAAATTAATTGAATTGAGAGAGTACGAACCCAAAAAAAGATTGGAAGAAAAAATCAAATGGCCGCCCATTCAGATAAAGCAAATTTATAGGTTAATGGGTTTGGTGATTTGGGCTCTTTAGTGCTTCTCTCTTCCAACACTGCCCCATAAGGGCCTTCTGTAGCCCCCACATCCTGCAGCCCTGTAATCAATGTGTTGTCTCTAAGTAAATGCTCGTAAAGCTGTTAGCCGGAATTTATGGATCAGGCAACATACTCTCATCAGGTTTGGGTCCGGGGAAAGAATTAATGGATATTTCTGTCCCTGTCTGAATGAAAGAAAGCAAGTGCAGTGATAATTAGGTAACTAGTAGTTATCTGGCATCCTTCACATAAGCACAGTGGCAGATAATGATGTGAACTGAGCAAGACTCTTTTCTTGTTCATTTAATTGAGGTTTGGGATGGATCTTAGTTACAAGTTTGCTTTTGTATGTAAAGTAATCTTGATGCTTCAGGTCATTTGTTAGAAGCATTATGATGGTGTATTCTTCCTTCATTATTGTTGATTTCACAGTGGCAGTGATAACCTAAAGTAGCGGGCATCAAATAAATGCCTGAAACTATATACCCTACATACTGGCCTTGACAAAAACAAAAGAGTTTCTCTTCTGCACTGATCAACCAATCCAGTAAAGGAGTTAAGATGGAGTGTTGCCTTGTTAACGTCCAAAAGTAGAAGTTGCGTCACAAGCTCTCTTTCTCTTTCTCTCTTTGGCAGTGTTCTCCAGTGGTGGAGTAAAAGTAAAGATATCGTCATAGACTCAAGTAAAAGTGAAAATCCCCCAGTAAAAAAATGACTTGAATAAAAGTCTAGAAGTATTTGGTTTTAAATGTACATTTGTCTAAAAGTAGCTGTAATTGCTAAAACATACTTAAGTATCAAAAATAAAAGATAAAGGAATTTAGGAGTAAAATTAAAAGTTACAAAATATAAATAGTGAAGTACAGATACCCCTCCAAAATACTTACAGTACAAGTTTGGACACGCCTACTCATTCAAGGGTTTTTCTTTATTTTGACTATTTTCTACATTGCAGAATAATAGTGAAGAAATCAAAACTATAAAATGAGAAAATGCCAAGAGTGTGCAAAGCTGTCATTGAGGCAAAAGGTGGCTACTTTAAAACCTCTTGAACCTCTGGGGGCAGTATTGCATTTTTGGATGAAAAACGTTCCCGTTATAAACAAGATATTTTGTCACGAAAAGATGCTCGACTATGCATATAATTGACAGCTTTGGAAAGAAAACACTCTGACGTTGCCAAAACTGCAAAGATATTGTCTGTGAGTGCCACAGAACTAATGCTACAGGCGAAACCAAGATGAAACTTCAAACAGGAAGTGAGACAGATTTTTGAGGCGCTGTGTTCCAATGTCTCCTTATATGGCTGTGAATGCGCCAGGAACGAGCCTACACTTTCTGTCGTTTCCCCAAGGTGTCTGCAGCATTGTGATGTATTTGTAGGCATATCATTGGAAGATTGACCATAAGAGACTACATTTACCAGGTGTCCGCCTGGTGTCCTCCGTCGAAATTGGTGCGTAATCTCCAGCTGCATGTAATTTTCCATGTGATTCAGAGGAGAAACCAAACTGCCACGAATGACTTATCATCGAATAGATATGTGAAAAACACCTTGAGGATTAATTCTAAACAACGTTTGCCATGTTTCTGTCGATATTATGGAGTTAAATTGGAAAAAAGTTTGGCGTTTTGATGACTGAATTTTCTGTTTTTTTTCTCAGCCAAACGTGATGAACAAAACGGAACGATTTCTCCCACACAAATAATCTTTTTGGAAAAACTGAACATTTGCTATCTAACTCAGAGTCTCCTCTTTGAAAACATCCAAAGTTCTTCAAAGGTAAATGATTTTATTTGAATGCTTTTCTTGTTTTTGTGAAAATGTTGCCTGCTGAATGCTAGGCTTAATGTTATGCTAGCTATCAATACTCTTACACAAATGCTTGTTTTGCTATGGTTGAAAAGCATATTTTGAAAATCTGAGATGACAGTGTTGTTAACAAAAGGCTAAGCTTGAGAGCCAATATATTTATTTCATTTCATTTGCGATTTTCATGAATAGTTAACGTTGCGTTATGGTAATGAGCTTGAGGCTATAATTACACTCCCGGATACGGGTTTTTTTCTTAGCCAAGCGTGATGAACCAAACGGAGCGATTTCTCCTACACAAATAATCTTTTTGGAAAAACGGAACATTTGCTATCTAACTGAGAGTCTCCTCATTGAAAACATCCGAAGTTCTTCAAAGGTAAATGATTTTATTTGAATGCTTTTCTTGTTTTTGTGAAAATGTTGCCTGCTGAATGCTAGGCTTAATGCTATGCTAGCTATCAATACTCTTACACAAATGCTTGTTTTGCTATGGTTGAAAAGCATATTTTGAAAATCTGAGATGACAGTGTTGTTAACAAAAGGCTAAGCTTGAGAGCCAATATATTTATTTCATTTCATTTGCAATTTTCATGAATAGTTAACGTTGCGTTATGGTAATGAGCTTGAGGCTATAATTACGATCCCGGATACGGGATTGCTCGTCGCAACAGGTTAAAGAATCTAAAATGTTAAATATTTGATTTGTTAATTAATAGTTTCTTGGTTACTACATGATTCTGTATGTGTTATTTCATACCTTTGGGGTCTTCTCTATTATTCTACAATGTAGAAAATAGTAAAATAAAGAAAAACCCTTCAATGAGTACGTGTGTCCAAACATTTTAATGGTACAGTAAGTACTGCTTTAAAGTATTTTTACTAAAGTACTTTACACCAGTGGTGTTCTCATGATCATGCTTGTTTTGGAGCCAAAAAGTTAGATATTAATTGCTATGATACTTATACAGTATTTAACAACAAATTTAACTGAACAAATTAAATGTTTTCCATTTGCTATCTAGGTGATCAAAACATGTTTCTGGTGATTCGAAATTACTGTCCCGCTTTAAATTACGTCAGTAAAACCCTACATAAATGTGTTACAAATCATCTATAACAGTATGTCGTGCTTAATAAAGGGTTCATAAATGTGGAATAAATGTGTGGCATATCACCACCAATGTCAAATGTGACATAACCCACTATGTCAAATATGACAGAAATCTGTGCTTCATCAAGGGTGGCATAAGCACCGCTTAATAAAGGCCATATAAATCATGTTAAATTCAGGCTTCTTAAAGCATTTATAATCCTGTCATGCATCTTGGTAGAGGATTGCAACGGAAGGATATTGGGTTCGATTCCCATGACCACCCATAAGTAAAAAATCTAAAGTGCAGTCAGGCACAGCAAAAAACATTGGTTGGGCCGTTTAAAATTAATTTGTATTTTTTGCCTACTTCTGTTTTTTTCCTCAATTTTTCTGGTTTACCTCAGTTCTTTCACACTTTTTAATAGAAAAATAACAACATTTGATTTTCCATGTTCACAACCATGCTTAAATCACATCAGGTGATGACTTTTGAGGTCTGGGAATAATCTAAGAAATGTAGATTTTTGAGTGTAGTTGCCCTTTAATTCAGTGAGCATGCCCTGCACTGTTGTTTGGTTAGTGAGTTTTCTGTAGTGCAGTACTGTACTCGCACATGTGATGTGATTCGGCCGCAAATGGAATTGGTGGAGTGAAAGGGCAGCAACACTCTTTATTAGTCATATCCCCATGAAATGACACCATATACATTCTACAAACCCTACTGAATATTCCCCACAATACACAGAATAATTATTGCTCTAAGCCATTAATTTATTCCATATACACTGCAAATTTCACTTAAGTAAGAACAAATATGAATCATTATTATTGTTTATACCCTTTTTTTGTATATACGTATAATGAATGGTTATTTACACAATTTTTACTATGACGTGGGGGAGTTTTATTTAGAAAATGTCCAAGATTTCTTCACCCGGAAGTACTTTTTTAGTGTTAGTGACGAGACACGGATTATGTGATGAATTCGCAAATGAAATGCCCACCTGTGCTGCCACTGGACAGCAAATAACAAGTAAAGTGAACCTTTATTTATTGTAATTTACATTTGTTTGTAGTAGTTAAGTGTTGGGTTAGATTACATACTGTAGCTACCTTAATCATTATTTCAAAGAATTACAGTAACTTCACAGCAATTGCTAACTAGCTGAAGTGTAGCTAGCTATCAGGCTCAGCTAAATACAAATGCCCCTAGATACAGCCACGTCTCATAGTCAGTCACATCATAAGATTTGTGTTTCCCATCTTCCCATTTAGAGTTTCTGGCACAGCACAGAAATGCACTTATCCAGATGGTGTGACAAAGGCATTTCCTAACAGACCTGCTAACTTTCTTTGTTGTTACAGCTCAACTAAAAGTTTTGCGATTATGCTGCGGGACTTACAGGTAATTTGAGGCTTAGTACGGAACCCTGCATCACTACTTCATTGCTTCAGACCAGTGCAAGGGGGAGTTAGAGCACTGATTATGCTTTTGGGTCCGAAAGTGCTACAGTGTCTCTAACTGACAATGAATGGGCAACATTTAAAAAAATTAACTGATAATTGTGCACAACTTCAAAATAGAATTGAAATGAAGTGAATGATGAGGATGAAGAAGGTGATGGAGTTTAGAACAACAGTCTAGGAATTGTGATTCCTCTGTCCTGCACACACATCATTGCCGGCAGATGGTAGGCTTTTGTTTTCTCTCCCTCTAAAAACATAAATAAATCATTCTAAATAACAAACTGGATTTATTTAAAAATTAGCAACAATATCTCACCCCATGTTCAAGAATTTCTCGCTCACTTTAGTTTATTTGAAAACTAAATCATCCCCAAATGATCGTTATTTTTTAAACAAGCCATAGAAAGTTGGTTGCAATTTCAGTTTTATCCACCAGAAAAGAAAAAAAATCAAATCACATTTTATTTGTCACATTCGCCGAATACAAAAGGTGTAGACCTTACCGTGAAATGCTGACTTACAAGCTCTTCACCAACAATGCAGTTCAAGAAATAGAAAATATTTACGAAATAAAATAAAGTTATTTATTTTTAAAGTAACACAAGAAAATTACATAACAATAATGAGGCCATATACAGGGGGTACCGGTACCGAGTCAATTTGCGGGTGTACAGGTTAGTCGGGGTAATTTGTAAAGTGGCAATGCATAGATAATAAACAGTATAAAAACAAAGGGGGGTTAAATGTAAATAGTCCTGGTAGCCATTTGATAAATCGTTCAGAATTCATAAGGCTTGGGGGTAGAAGCTGTTACGAAGCATTTTGGTTCTAGACTTGGCACTCTGTACCGCTTGCCGTGCGGTAGCAGAGAGAACAGTCAATGACTTCAATGACTGGAGTCTTTGACCATTTTTGGGGGACTTCCTCTGACACAGCCTACTATATAGATCCTGGATGTCCGAAAGCTAACGCACTACCCTCTGTACCGTGTTACAGTCAGATGCTGAGCAGTTGCCATACCAAGTGGTTACGCAACTGGTCAGGATGCTCTCGTTTGTGCAGCTGTATAACTTTTTGAGGATCTGGGGACCCATGCCAAGTGTTTTCAGTCTTCTGAGGGTGAAAAAGTGTTGTCGTGCCCTCTTCACAACTGTCTTGGTGTGTTTGGACCATGATAGTTCATTTGTGATGTGGACACCAAGGAACTTGAAACTCTCGGACTGCTCCACTTCAGCCCCATTGATATTAACTTATTTTGGCTGGGGGCAGCATTGAGTAGCTTGGATGAATAAGGTGCCCAGAGGTGCCCAGAGTAAACTGCCTGCTACTCCGACCCAGTTGCTAATATATGCATATTATTAGTATTGGATAGAAAACACTGAAGTTTCTAAAACTGTTTGAATGATGTCTGTGAGTATAACAGGACTCATATGGCAGGCAAAAACCTGAGACAAAAACCAACCAGGAAGTGGGAAATCTGAGGTTGGTCGTTTTTCAACTCATTCCCTATTGACGATACAGTGGGGTATTGGTCATGTTGCACTTCCTAAAGCTTCCACTAGATGTCAACAGTCTTCAGAACCTTGTTTGAGGATTCTACTGTAAAGTAGGGGCTCATAAGGGCTCTTTGAGACAGTGGTCTGGCAGAGTGCCACAAGCTCGTGATGCTTGTTCACGTGAGAGTTAGCTTGCGCTCCATTGAATTTCTGAAGACAAAGGAATTCTCCGGTTGGAACATTATTGAAGATTTATGTTAAAAACATCCAAAAGATTGATTCTATACATCGTTTGACATGTTTCTACGGACTGTAACGGAACTTTTTTGACATTTCGTCTGCTCCTAGTGAACGCGCTTCGTGCATTTGGATTTGTTTACAAAATGCTCTAACAAAAGTAGCTATTTGTATGAATCCCTGCGTGTGGAGTAAAGGTGGTCTAGAATGTTCTTTCCTCTGGTTACACATGCAGGTATAATTACATTTGCCTGCATTAAACTCTCTCTTAGATAGTGTGGTCTATAGCTTATCATGAGGTATTCTACCTCAGGTGAGCAATACCTCGAGCAATACCTCGAGACACACACACACGCCCCTCGTCTTACCAGATGTAGCTGCTCTGTCCTGCCAATGCATGGAGAAGCCAGCCAACTCTATATTATCCGTGTCTCGGTGAAACATAAGATATTACAGTATTTAATGTCCCGTTGGTAGGATAGTCTTAACCGTAGACCATACAATTTTTTTCCCAATGATTGCACGTTGGCCAATAATACTCTTCGGCAAATTCTTACAAGGTACCCCGCCCTCCAACCTCTTTTGCTCTGTCTTTTCTTCATGCTGATGATGGGATTTGGGCCTTGTCTTGACAAAACAGTGTATCCTTCGCGTCAGGCTCATTAAAGAAAAAATGTTAGTCCAGTTCTATGTGAGTAATCGCTGTTCTGATGTCCAGACGTTATTTTCGTTCATAAGCGACGGTGGCAGCAATATTGTGTACAAAATTAGTTTCAAACAATGTGAAAAAACAAACAAATAACACAGTTGGTTAGGAGCCCATGAAATGGCAGCCATCCCCTCCGGTTCCAATATATGTTCATTTTTGTATGTATGTGTATGTGTTATGAATTACCAAAGGTGTCGGACTTTAAAGTAAGTAGAGCGTCATATGATACAAATAATTTATGTATTTGTTATAAATTACCAAAGGGGTCTGACTTTAAATTAAGTATAGCAGCATACAATATAGAGTCTTTATGCATGTGTTATGAATGACTGAAGATATCTTACTTCAAACTAAGTATTACAAGACACTACATAAAGTGTCAATAAATAGATTATTAACTTTCTTCTGATTTATGAATGTTCTCTCATGATCCACAGGTTACTGTAGTGTGTAAGATGTATTTAAATGGGTTGATGGACTTGCAAAGCCTGCGTTTGTGTATGTGTCAGAACCAAAATTATTTGGAGTAGTCCTACCTGAGACTACGGCACCAGGTATTCCTCTTCTGTTCCCATGCTGGAGACCAGGGCTTGATTAAAACCTATTACAGTGGTGCCAACATTTTACAATGGTGGCAACATTGGCTGATCTTTCAGCGGGGGGTGAATGTGTTATAGACCCCTTTATATATCCTCTTTATTGTTATTTTATTGTGTTATTTTTTAATTATTTTTTACATTAGTTTATTTGGTAAATATTTTATTAACTCTTTCTTGAACTGCACTGTTGGTTACGGGCCTGTAAGTAAGCATTTCACAGTAAGATCTACACATGTTGTAATAGGCGCATGTGACAAATTCAGTTTGATTTGATTTGAAGATCTGACTGGAGCCAGCACTGTGCGGTATGGCTCAATTTTGTTGTGTGTGTGTGTTTGTGTACTGAGGAACATGTAACTTGGTTCCAGATGGAAGACACTTTCAATTTCTTTAGGTTTCATCACGGTAAGTGTTTCTTGGTGTAACGTCGTCCCCAGGCTATTGCACACACAACATAGCCTGGGATAACAACCCTTCAAAGTTAACTTTAGTGGGAGTGACCTTATTGAGTAAAGTTTTTTGTCATTGTCACTACTTAACACAGTCAAAAATCATAATTATTAATTAACCTTCCCATTTCCACAATTTATCTTCTTTAAAAAATGTAATAAACTAATGAAGGCCAAGTTTGATGCTCTGGTCCATCAGACCTTCCTCGCACTTGGGTGGAAGTGTCTGGGAATGAGATTTCAGTGTAATGTGACTAACATGACATCACGTTAGAGCATATGCCAACCTTCCCCAGACCATGTCACCATTTATAAAGAAAATGTTTATATCATATTCGACATAGTGAGTCATGTCACACAGTTATGCCACATTTATGAACCCTTTATAATGACATACAATTATAGATGTTTTGTAACACATTTATGTAGTGCTTATGAAGGCTTTATGAAGCCTTTGTAAGCTGAATGTCAATTAAAGCAGGACCAAAATTACATTACAGGTATACATGACCAAATTACCATCAGACACCAGAAACCGATCAAGGGAGAGCTAATTTAAAAATAAGGGTTGATTTCACTTCTTCCTAATCTATAGCACCCCTCGCTGTTAGAGTCTACATTTCATCAGTTCGAATTGTTATACAGGGTGAGGTTTCTACTGAGACCCAATGCCAAGTTTAGCTTCTCATCAGCTAGCCCAAGTATTCTCCAGCGAACTAAACTAATGTATTGCTAGTCTGGCATGAAAATAAATGTGATGCCAATAATAAAAAATGTATCATGAATATTTCCTCACAGCAGCCATTGAATGTATCTAAATGTATTATCATTATTATTTTGTAGGGATTTTTCATACTCTTAGGTAAAGTATTTATTTGTAGGGAAATCTCGGTAGAAATGGTACAAATTGACATCATAGTAAAATAGAAGGATGTATTGCAAAAGGGAAATAGAAAAATGGTAGTGTACTTAGGAAAAATGGGTTAGTCTGTGGACATCTGAGGGTTAGAATTAAGATTAGAGTGTAATGTATATGTGAGCAAAAATAGCTGTAAATAGCAGTAGAATATGTATTGTTGTGAGTTAATTTACTCCAATCAGGGGTCTACTGGTGGTAGGGGTTGGGGAACAATAAAAAAATATTTTGAATTAGAAATTATCCCAAACATTTGTTTGATAGAACCAAAATCTATCTACAAGCAGTTGCTGAGGGAATTAACAGATTCATTTCCGATTCCTATTGTTGAGATACATAATGCATTAAAAAAAATCCAGAAAACAAGCACAAATGTAAATGCCGATGTAAAACTATTATGCTGACCTCGCAAAGCAGTAAAAACAACAATCTTCACAAAGTTTTAGGCCCCTGAAAATATTCCCAATTCAAGCCTGTGACTCAGAAAACAGAGCTGGCAGCTTGGATGGCAGCCCGGATGTGTGCTTCTCAGACAGACAACAGATCAAGTTGTGCCATGAGCAGGTTTCTTTACATATTAATTGCATCCTCCAGCTGGTGTGAGAGGAGATGTTCCTAGACCCTCACCCTAACAATCTCATTCATTTTATATCCAGATATCTCAGATCTGTGTTTTCTAAAAGCATGTTTTAACAGCACTTCAGCCTAATGATGCAACCATGTTCCCCAAGACCACCAGGCAGGCCTGCTGAACACTTCTAGACGCTGTTGAATTAACTCATATCCACTCTCACATTGGAGATGTCTTCTTCACATTGTTATTGTTTGGATAGAAAATCAACGATGCAGAATGAAAAAGCATTCTCTCTGTGCAAAGTGTCTGGAGACAGTCTGAAGGATATTGTTTAATAAAAGAAAAACAATAAACATATACACTGCCTTCAGAAAGTATTCTCATACCCCTTCACTTACTCAACATTTTGTTGTGTTACAGCCTGAAATCAAAATATAGTAAATATATTATTTTTACACACAACACCCAATAATGACAAACTGAAAACATTGCACATTTATTGAAAATGAAATACAAAAGTAGTCACACCACTGAGTCAATACATGTTAGAATCACCTTTAGCAGTGATTAAAGCTGTGAGTTTTTCTGGGTAAGTCTCTAAGAGCTTTGCACACCTGGATTGTACAATATCTGCACAATATTATTGTTTTTATTCTTCAAGCATGACGCTTGCAATGCCAGGGTTTTCAGTTTGCTTCCCACGGGGGACAATATAGAAAAATGTATGCACTCACTACTGTATGTCGCTCTGGATAAGAGTGACTGTTAAATTACAAAAATGTAAATGTTCCAGCTGTTAGTACCTTGTCTTATTTGGTGGAAACAATAGATAGTAATACAGGATTTACAAACTCTGTTTTCAAGAGTACAACTTCCTTCACAAGTCTTTGTTACAAGTCTCCCCGTATACTAGTTTATGTTAAGTTATGCTAAATGCACAATATTTACATGTAATGTTGACAGATCTCCTGAGAGAATTGATTGATTGACATGTCGGGGGATATAAATTCCGATATGAGTTTACGTAGCAGAAGGTGACGCCATTATACAAATTCATGTTGTGGAGGAGGCAGTAGGCATATGCCTGGTACAGCTGGTTGCACTCAGGGGAATTTTTCTCTGTACTTACAGTGTAGTGTGCCCCCATGCAAATCAGACAGCTGCAAAACAGAACACTTTCATATCCATACACAAGACAATGGCAGGGTGACAACTCACAAACACCATGGGGGTTTTAAACAACACAATATCCAAAGAAAATGCCCTGCCTTGTCATAACTGCAGCAACAGAGATATGACATGGCTGGTTGTGGGGCCGTCTGTGGTGCAGTCTGTAGGTTATGGAGTGTGTTGCCGTTTTAACAACCTAGCTCATCGCCAGCCTACTAGATGGTAAAAGGAGCTCATGTTGGATCTAGTGGATGGTAGGAAATTGCAATGGAAATAAAACTACACCCCATGCCTTAATTTCACCAAATACTACAAAATATGCCATAATACACCAGAATTTTGCCTGGTTATATATCAATACAATGGCAAGGTGACAACTCGCAAACATTTTGGACATGTTGGTTGCCAATAATGTTTTGGGGTGATAGTTAACTTACAATAAGAGGCCAGTATCTGAAGAGTTGATTGGACAAATCGCAGGTCTACTGGGGAAAAAATCTGGTAATCAGTATCCTAGATGACATCTCCTGCCGTTGTGCCCTTGAGAAAGGCACTTAACCCCTAAAACAGCTTCAGGGGCTGCACTTTGGCTGACCCTGTGCATCCCACCTCTCACTGAGTGTGTATGTGTGTGTTTTGGTACAGCAAAAACGGTCTGCTAAACAGATTGATATTTGAGTGTATTCTCATATATTATTCAAGCTTTGTCTGACCCCACCCACACAGAATTCTGCCCATGGTTGATGTGAACCTAACATTTGCCTTAGATCTATAAACTATAACAGATTACAAAGGGAAACCCAGCCGTGAGCTGCTAAGCAACGCGAGCCTACCAGATAAGACTAAATGCTTTCAATGTTCGCTTCGAGGCAATACAACAGGTGTTGTATTACATGCGCCGAATACAACAGGTGTAGACCTTACTGTGAAATGTTTACTTACAAGCCCTTAACCAACAACGCAGTTTTAATCAAATAAGAGTTAAGAAAATATTTACAAAATAAACTAAAATAAAACAATTAAAACAATAATATAACGATAACAAGGCTACAGTTAAATTCAGTTAAATATTTTTATTTATTTATTTATTTCACCTTTATTTAACCAGGTAAGCAAGTTGAGAACAAGTTCTCATTTACAATTGCGACCTGGCCAAGATAAAGCAAAGCAGTTCGACACATACAACGACACAGAGTTACACATGGAGTAAAACAAACATACACTCAATAATACAGTAAAAAAAACAAGTCTATATAAAATGTGAGCAAATTAGGTGAGAAGGGAGGTAAAGGCAAAAAAGGCCATGGTGGCAAAGTAAATACAATATAGCAAGTAAAACACTGGAATGGTAGTTTTGCAATGGAAGAATGTGCAAAGTAGAAATAAAAATAATGGGGTGCAAAGGAGCAAAATAAATAAATAAATTAAATACAGTTGGGAAAGAGGTAGTTGTTTGGGCTAAATTATAGGTGGGCTATGTACAGGTGCAGTAATCTGTAAGATGCTCTGACAGTTGGTGCTTAAAGCTAGTGAGGGAGATAAGTGTTTCCAATTTAAGAGATTTTTGTAGTTCGTTCCAGTCATTGGCAGCAGAGAACTGGAAGGAGAGGCGGCCAAAGAAAGAATTGGTTTTGGGGGTGACTAGAGAGATATACCTGCTGGAGCGTGTGCTACAGGTGGGAGATGCTATGGTGACCAGCGAGCTGAGATAAGGGGGGACTTTACCTAGCAGGGTCTTGTAGATGACATGGAGCCAGTGGGTTTGGCGACGAGTATGAAGCGAGGGCCATCCAACGAGAGTGTACAGGTCGCAATGGTGGGTAGTATATGGGGCTTTGGTGACAAAACGGATTGCACTGTGATAGACTGCATCCAATTTGTTGAGTAGGGTATTGGAGGCTATTTTGTAAATGACATCGCCAAAGTCGAGGATTGGTAGGATGATCAATTTTACAAGGGTATGTTTGGCAGCATGAGTGAAGGATGCTTTGTTGCGAAATAGGAAGCCAATTCTAGATTTAACTTTGGATTGGAAATGTTTGATGTGGGTCTGGAAGGAGAGTTTACAGTCTAACCAGACATCCAGGTATTTGTAGTTGTCCACGTATTCTACGTCAGAGCTGTCCAGAGTAGTGATGTTGGACAGGCGGGCAGGTGCAGGCAGCGATCGGTTGAAGAGCATGCATTTAGTTTTACTTGTATTTAAGAGCAATTGGAGGCCACGGAAGGAGAGTTGTATGGCATTGAAGCTTGCCTGGAGGGTTGTTAACACAGTGTCCAAAGAAGGTCCAGAAGTATACAGAATAGCGTCGTCTGCGTAGAGGTGGATCAGAGACTCACCAGCAGCAAGAGCGACATCATTGATGTATACAGAGAAGAGAGTCGGTCCAAGAATTGAACTCTGTGGCACCCCCATAGAGACTTCCAGAGGTCCGGACAACAGTCCCTCCGATTTGACACACTGAACTCTATCAGAGAAGTAGTTGGTGAACCAGGCGAGGCAAACATTTGCGAAACCAAGGCTGTCGAGTCTGCCGATGAGGATGTGGTTATTGACAGAGTCGAAAGCCTTGGCCAGATCAATGAATACGGCTGCACAGTAATGTTTCTTATCGATGGCGGTTAAGATATCGTTTAGGACCTTGAGCGTGGCTGAGGTGCACCCATGACCAGCTCTGAAACCAGATTGCATAGCAGAGAGGGTATGGTGAGATTCGAAATGGCCGGTAATCTGTTTGTTGACTTGGCTTTCGAAGACCTTAGAAAGGCAGGGTAGGATAGATATAGGTCTGTAGCAGTTTGGGTCAAGAGTGTCCCCCGCTTTGAAGAGGGGGATGACAGCAGCTGCTTTCCAATCTTTGGGAATCTCAGAAGACACGAAAGAGAGGTTGAACAGGCTAGTAATAGGGGTGGCAACAATTTCGGCAGATCATTTTAGAAAGAAAGGGTTCAGATTGTCTAGCCCGGCTGATTTGTGGGGGTCCAGATTTTGCAGCTCTTTCAGAACATCAGCTGACTGGATTTGGGAGAAGGAGAAATGGGGAAGACTTGGGCGAGTTGCTGTGGGGGTTGCAGTGCTGTTGACCTTGGTAGGGGTAGCCAGGTGGAAAGCATGGCCAGCCGTAGAAAAATGCTTATTCAAATTCTCAATTATAGTGGATTTATCAGTGGTGACAGTGTTTCCTATCTTCAGTGCAGTGGGCAGCTGGAAGGAGGTGTTCTTATTCTCCATGTACTTTACAGTGTCCCAGAACTTTTTTGAGTTAGTCTTGCAGGAAGCAAATTTCTGCTTGACAAAGCTAGCCTTGGCTTTTCTAACTGCCTGTGTATAATGGTTTCTAGCTTCCCTGAAAATATCACGGGGGCTGTTCGATGCTAATGAAGGATGCCATAGGATGTATTTGGGTTGGTTAAGGGCAGTTAGGTCTGGGGAGAACCAAGGGCTATATCTGTTCCTGGTTCTACATTTCTTGAATAGGGAATGCTTATTTAAGATGGTTAGGAAGGCATTTAAAAAAAACAGGCATCCTCTACTGATGGGATGAGATCAATATCCTTCCAGGATACCCCGGCCAGGTCGGTAAGAAATGCCTGCTCGTTTAAATGTTTCAGGGAGCGTTTGACAGTGATGAGTGGAAGTAGTTTGACCGCTGACCCATTACGGATGCAGGCAATAAGGCAGTGATCGCTGAGATCTTGGTTGAAGACAGCAGAGGTGTATTTAGAGGGCAAGTTGGTTAGGATGATATCTATGAGGGTGCCCGTGTTTACAGCTTTGGGGAGGTACCTGGTAGGTTCATTGATAATTTGTGTGAGATTGAGGGCATCAAGCTTAGATTGTAGGATGGCTGGGGTGTTAAGCATGTTCCAGTTTAGGTCGCCTAGTAGCACGAGCTCTGAAGATAGATGGGGGGCAATCAGTTCACATATGGTGTCCAGAGCACAGCTTGGGGTAAAGGGTGGTCTATAGCAGGCGGCAACGGTGAGAGACTGGTTTTTAGAGAGGTGGATTTTTAAAAGTAGAAGTTCAAATTGTTTGGGTACAGACCTGGATAGCAGGACAGAACTCTGCAGGCTATTTTTGTAGTAGATTGCAACACCGCCCCCTTTGGCAGTTCTATCTTGTCTGAAAATGTTGTAGTTAGGGATGAACATTTCAGAATTTTAGGTGGTCTTCCTAAACCAGGATTCAGACACAGCTCGAACATCCGGGTTGGCAGAGTTTGCTAAAGCAGTGAATAAAAGAAACTTAGGGAGGAGGCTTCTAATGTTAACATGCATCAAACCAAGGCTATTACAGTTACAGAAGTCATCAAAAGAGAGTGCCTGGGGAATAGGAGTGGAGCTAGGCACTGCAGGACCTGGATTCACCTCTACATCACCAGAGGAAAAGAGGAGGAGTAGGATAAGGGTATGGCTAAAAGCAATGAGAATTGGTCGTCTAGAACGTCTGGAACAGAGAGTAAAAGGAGGTTTCTGGGGGCGATAAAATAGCTTCAAGGTATAATGTACAGACAAAGGTATGGTAGGATGTGAATACAGTGGAGGTAAACTTAGGTATTGAGTGATGATGAGAGAGATATTGTCTCTAGAAACATAATTGAAACCAGGAGATGTCATCGCATGTGTGGGTGGTGGAACTAATAGGTTGGATAAGGTATAGTGAGCAGGACTAGAGGCTCTACAGTGAAATAAGCCAATAAACACTAACCAGAACAGCAATTGACAAGGCATATTGACATTAAGGAGAGGCATGCTTAGTCGAGTGATCAAAAGGGTCCAGTGAGTAGTGAGGTTGGTTGGGATCACGGCGATTTAGACAGGATTTTTTTTAATTTTCAGAATTAATAGGCTGACACATTACCTTTAGGTACAGAATATCTCACCACCATGCATTTACATCTCCTCCTCACTTTCTTTCATTCCTTTCTCGAGTGCGCAGAGAGAGGGGCTGTCAACAGTTTTATGAAATGGTGTGAAATGTGTTCTTATAGTCTCAGACATTTCTATACGCATTTCTGTGTGAAAGCAGAGCTTTGATGGTTGCCACTAAAAAGCAGAGAATCCCAGCCTTCTACTGCTACTATATTTATTTCTCAGCTCCTAATATTAAGCATTGCTCTGCTATAAAACTGGAGTAGCCTACCGGGCATGATTGAAAAACGAACTGTGGGAAAGTGGCCTAAATTCGCTATTCAAGTGCATATGATTGACATGTATTTTTTCCCCTGCCGCTGTTCCTGCCCATTTGATATAATGGCCCATTCTAAAGATAAGATTAAATTGAGAATAGTCTGATGGGTGAAAATATGATCGTTTGATGAGAGAACAGTGTTTACAGTCTGAGGCAAGGAACAGAGCGCAATCTTTTTTTGCTACTTTCTCAAATCATCAATAGCCCATAGTCACATCATGCAGCCTATATGTTTTTATTTATAAGACATTCTATGGTTTTTACCATTCACAACTAAAGTTTCCAAATAACTCTAAATCTAGCATATAGAACCTGTTTCAAATGATCACTTTTACTGACAACATAGCCACTTCATATGCGCACTCGCTCTGGGATGGAAAATAAATTCCCATTATTTTGTATTAAACTAAGTTCAATTATATTCTTCTTACAATAAAAACATATAATTTAAAATAATGACAGGGGATTTATAAGTAAATCTGGTCTGCTAAATGAACAAGCCTACAGCCTATTTTACGGCGCACAGCCAGATAACATACAGTAGGCAAACTCATATTCTGTTCTTCTGAAATACATTTTCTTCATATTGTTTCTTTAATCTGCCTAAAATAAATAATGGATTTATTGTGATGGTGTATATTAAATTAATTTCTTCAACTTTTTAAATGTAGATGTTCCAAAGGCGTGCATCAGCGGCTTGTATGAGTGGAGGCCTGGAAATGGAAAATGTGTTTATGCTAATTAACAGTTAATTACTGTGGGACTAGCAGCCATAGTCCTATCCATGACCCGGTCTTTAATATCAACTTATTTCAAGTAGACCACCATAGTCCCTGTGACCAGGAATGCCAAGCTAACCTGCCTAAATTATTGTCGCCTGTAGCACTCACATTTATAGTCATGAAATGTCTTGAAAGGCTGGCCATGGCCCACATCAAAACTATGATCCCAGACACCCTGGACCCACTCCAATACGCATACCACCCCAACAGATCCACAGATGATGCCATCTCTATTGCACTCCACACTGCATGTGTGAATGTAAGAAAGCTGTTCGTTGACTGTAGCTCAGCATTCAAAACCATAGTCCCCTCCAAGCTCATCACCAAGCTCAGCACCCTGGTAATGAACATCTCCCTCTGCAACTGGATCCTGGATTTTCTAACGGGTAACGTCCAGTCGGTGAGGGTAAGCAACAACACATCCGCCACGCTGACCATCAACATGGGGGCCCCTCAGGGGTGTGTGCTTAGTCCCTTTATGTACTCTCTGTTCACCCATGACTCCAACATCATCATCAAGTTTTCTGAAGACACGACGGTGTAGGACTGATCACCGACGAAGATGAGGTAGCTTATAGGGAGAATATCAGAGTCCTGGCAGTGTGGTGCCAGGACAACAACCTCTCCCTCAATGTCAGCAAGACAAAGGAGCTGATCACGGACTACCGGATGCAGAAGGACGAGCACACCCTCATCAGCTGTAATGGAGCAGGTCGAGAGCTTCAAGTTCCTGTTGTCACCTTAGAGCCTTTTTGATCTTCTATTTGGTTAGGTCAGGGTGTGACTTGGGTGGGCAAATCTATGTGTTGGCCGGGTATGGTTTCCAATCAAAGGCAGCTGTCTATCGTTGTCTCATACTTAGGCAGCCTGTTTTCCACCTGTGTTTGTGGGATATAGATTTTGTTAGTTGCTGTATAGTCTGCAGAACATTACGTTCATTCATCTTTTGTTGTTTTTTGGTGATGTACGCTTAACACGCTGCACCTTGGTCTCATTCCAACAACGGCCGTAACAGCTGTCCACATCACTAAGGATTTAACATGGTCCACACACACCCACAGATTTGTGAAGAGGGCATGACAGCACCTCTTCTCCCTCAGAAGGCTGAAAAGATTTGGCAAGGCCCTCAGATCCTGAAAAAGTTATACAGCTGCACCACTGAGAGCATGTTGACTGGCTGCATCACCGCTTGTTACAGAAACTGCAGGTACCTGACTGCCAGGAGCTACAGAGGTAGGTGAGTACATCACAGGGGCTGAGCTCCCTGTCATCGGCAGGGTAGCCTAGTGGTTAGAGCGTTGGACTAGTAACTGAGAGGTTTTCAAGTTCAAATCCCCGAGCTGACAAGGTACAAATCTGTCGTTCTACCCCTGAACAGGCAGTTAACCCACTGTTCCTAAGCCGTCATTGAAAATAAGAATTTGTTCTTAACTGACTTGCCTAGTAAAAAAAAAAAAACAACCCAGGACCTCTATTTCAGGCGGTGTCAGTGGAAGGCCCAAAAATGGTCAAATACTCCAGCCACCCAAGCCAAGGACTGTGATGTGTTATGTTGGATTTTCCCCAAACACAACGCTTGGTAGTTTTACTCCTGAATTTATTTAAGCTTGCAATAACAAAGGGTTTGAGTACTTATTGACTCAAGACATTTCAGCTTTTCATTTTTAAATAATTTGTAAAAATGTCTTAAAACATATATCCCCTTTGACATTATGGGGTATTGTGTGTAGGCCAGTGTAACAAACCTCAATTAAATCGATTTTAAATTCAAGCTGTAACACAACAAAATGTGGGAAAAGTCAAGGGGTGTGAATACTTTCTGAAGGCATTGTAAATAGCTAATCAAATGACTACTTTGGACTACCTGCATTGACTCTTTTTGCACTAATTCTCTTGCACTGGCTCTATGCACACACAGGATTTTATCCACACACACACAGTACTTACATACACACACACACACACACACACATTACCTGTGCACAGATGCATACTGACGCCACATACCCATTAGCACATCCCCACACACACACTTTCACATACACCACTTACACTGCTGCTACTGTCTATTATCGATCCTGTTACCTAGTCACTTTACCCCTAGCTACATGTACATACAGTAGCTGCCACAATTACCTCATTACCTTGCACATTGACTCAGTACTGGTACTCCCTGTATTTTGACGTTTACTCGTTTTTGTTATTCATTGTATATCTATTCCTTGTGTCACTATTTCCATTTTTTTATTCCATTTGTAAAATCTTAAGATTTAACTCTGCATTGTTGGAATTTCACCATTAGTCTACACATGTTGTTTACGAAGCACGTGACAAATATTATTATTTTTTAATTGATTTGATCTGTATTAAGAGATGTCAGAATCCAGATTGCACTTCTCTCCATAAAGCACAGGCAAACAAAGGGAGGACATTCTGCAGCATTGGTCTGTGATTGATTACCAGTTAAAACCAAGTCTCAGTTTGCTGAATCAGGTGCAAGGTCTTTGACAGATCCCTAAAAAGATAATTTAACTTCGAGAGTTGCTGTTTTTCATCTCCCCCTCTTCAACAAGCACCAATGTGCAATGGTCTGTAATCACATACACCCACTCACAGCCACGCACCCACCCAAGCGTGCATGCACACACACAAACACACACACATACCCTTCTCGTCCCTATTGTGCCATTTAAATCAAACACAATGCTCACCCATTCAAACAATTTGTTAGCTGCATTAATTCTGCCAAGAACAGTGGTTTGCCAAGACATTTGGATTGGAATACCATGGAGTTGGTCTGGGTCCAAACCTGATTTAAATAAAACAGCAGGCAGAATGTTTGTAAACCGAGCATAACAGGGGATTAGTAGAGACAATGTGTGTACTGTATCTGGCTGTTCTGTCATACTGCTACAACCAGTATGTGTGCTGTGTATATAATAACTAGGTAGTACTTTATAATAACACTTTGTGATAAAGCAGTTACTGTATAACGGATTATTAAATAGTTTATTTATAATTTTTTGATCATTACTCCCACATTTGTAAATGATAGTAAGCTAGTGATTCATACATTTATAAATAACTATTCATTAATACTATTTAAGGTGAAACCAGGCTACCTAAGTATGGTTCTCAATCAGGGACAACGATTGACAGCTGCCTCTGATTGAGAACCATACCAGGCCAAACACAGAAATCCCAAATCATAGAAAAAATAACATAGACAACCCACCCAACTCACGCCCTGACCATACAAAAACAAAGGTGCGGACTCCGGCTGAACCTATAGGGGAGGGTCTTGGTGGTTGTCTGTCCGCGGTGGCGGCTCTGGCGCGGGACGTGGACCCCACTCCACCATAGCCTTTCTCCGCCTCGTTAAGCGCCTCCATAGCCTCTTTAGAGCAACCCTCGCCGCCGACCTCGGACTGGGGACCCTAGCAATGGGTCCCGAATGGACGGGAGATTGCGGCAGCACCGGACAGGCGGGAGACTCCGGCAGCTCCGGAGTGAAGGGTGATTCCGGCAGCACCGGAATAACGGACGGCTCTGGCAGCTCCTGACTGACCGGCGGCTCTGGCAGCTACTGACTGGTGGGCGGCTCTGGCAGCTCCTGACTGGCGGGCGGCTCTGGCAGCTCCTGACAGACGGGCGGCTCTAGCAGCTCAGGACAGACGGGCGGCTCTGGCAGTTCAGGACAGATGGGCAGCTCTGGCAGCTCAGGACAGACGGGCGGCTCTGGCAGCTCAGGACAGACGGGCGACTGGCAGCTCAGGACAGACGGGCAACTCTGGCAGCTCAGAACAGACGGGAGACTCTGGCAGCTCAGGACAGACGGGAGACTCTGGCAGCTCAGGACAGACGGGAGCACCTGTAGGGAGGAGACGGAGAGACAGCCTGGTGCGGGGGGCTGGTGCGTGGAGGATGCACCGGATAGACTGGACCGTGGAGACGCACTGGAGGTCTCGAGCACCGAGCCTGCCCAACCCTACCTGGCTGGATGCTCCCCATAACCAGGCCAGTGCGGCGAGGTGGAATCGACCGCACTGGGCTGTGCTGGCGAACCGGGGACACCATGCGTAGGGCTGGTGCCATGTACCCCGGCCCGAGGAGATGCACTGGAGACCAGATGCGCTGAGCCGGCTTCATGGCACCTGGCTCAATGCCCACTCTAGCCCAGCCGATACGAGGCGCTGCTTTGTACCGCACCGGGCTATGCCTGCGCACCGGGGACACCGCGCGCCTCACGGCATAACACGGTGCCTGCCCGTCCCCCTCTCTCCACGGTAAGCACGGAGAGTTGGCTCAGGTCTCCTACCTGACTTAGCAACACTCCCCGTGTGCCACCCCCCAATAAATTTTTGGGGCTGCCTCTCGGGCTTCCAACCGCGCTGTCGTGCTGCCTCCTCATACCACTGCCTCTCGGCTTTCGCTGCCTCAAGCTCTGCCTTGGGGCGGCGATACTCTCCCAGCTGTACCCAGGGTCCCTTGCCATCCAGGATCTCCTCCCATGTCCAGGAGTCTGGAGATCGCTGCTGTTGCCCATTACCACGCTGCTCGGTCCTTTGGTGGTGGGTTATTCTGTCACGTTCATCGTAAGTGGAAGAAGAGGAGGACCAATGCGCAGCGTGGTAAGTATCCATATTGATAATTTATTATCATGAACACAAAACAAAATAACAAGAACGAAACGAAACAGTCCTGAACGGTGAATACAAAAAACACAGAACAGAAAATAATAACCCAACAACTCCAAGGTGAAACCAGGCTACCTAAGTATGGTTCTCAATTAAGGACAACGATTGACAGCTGCCTCTGATTGAGAACCTTACCAGGCCAAACACAGAAATCCCAAATCATAGAAAAAAGAACATAGACAACCCACCCAACTCACGCCCTAACCATACTAAAACAAAGACATAACAAAATAACTAAGGTCAGAACGTGACAGGAGACATTACCATCTCGTCACTATATCCAAATCTCTGCTAGGGCCTTAGGCCTGTTTCTATAGCTTATTCCAACAGACTAATTGAGATATTTTAAAAAATAAACTCAGGCTGAAGATGTGAACTAAAGGGAATTCATCCATCCATAAATGTGCACACAAATAATTTGTGCAGAGTTCAACTGGAAACAAATGTGCAAGCTTGAAAAAGATCAAGTACAAAGTAACTTTAACCCCTGTGAATTCCAACTACATCTAACAACATGGAAAAATAGACATTTGTCACTACACATGAATATAGCAGAACATAATACAATACACTCAACATCTTGATTGCATTATGTGCGTGATTATTTCACCATTTTTGTTTAAAGGTTCACAGTAGGTCCAAACCAAATTTGAGAGCACAAAATAGGCCTAGTACCTGTGTAATGAGTGTGAAAGAAAGTGAGAGTGTGTGCACGAGTCTATCACCCCACTCACTGTTTACATGATCACTACAATTGCATAGCATAGTCTGTGCTGTCAATAGTGACCTTAGATTTAGTGTCACTAGCAGTGTGTGCCTCAACATGAGAGAGCACAAGAGGGAGTGCGCGGGAGAGAGCACACGTGCATCAATAGATCACTCTTCAAGAACTGGAGACCGCCTTCAGCTTACTACCATCTACGCCCCATCACATAACTTTTTGGATGAATTCAAAGGTGTTGGTGAGTTCCTTTGAGTACCTCAAATGTAGGGTGTATACCATACTGAACAAACCAATGAATCCCTCAGCAAGAGTGGAGAGGAAAGTCAACACAACTTCACCCTCCAGGACAACGGCGATCTTGACAGGGTTGAAATGGACTGGACTTGGTATGATAATTTTTTTATTGAACCTTTATTTAACTAGGCAAGTCAGTTAATTAAGAACAAGTTCTTATTTACAATGACGGCCTACCAAAAGGAAAAAAGGTCTCCTGTGGGAACAGGGGCCTGGGATTAAAAATAAAAAATAAATACAATATAAATATAGGACAAAATACACATCACAACAAGAGAGACAACACTACATAAAGAGAGACCTAAGACAGCAACATAGCAAGGCAGTAACACATGACAACACGGCATGGTAGCAGCATAAAACATGGTACAAACATTATTTGGCACAGATAATTGCACAAATAGCAAGAAGGTAGAGACAACAATACATCACGCAAAACAGCCACAACTGTCAGTAAGAGTATCCATGATTGAGTCTTTAAATGAAGAGATTGAGATAAAACTGTCCAGTTTGAGTGTTTGTTGCAGCTCGTTCCAGTCGCTAGCTGCAGAGAACTGAAAAGACGAGGGATGTGTGTGCTTTGGGGAGCTTTAACAGAATGTGACTGACAGAATGGGTGTTGTATGTGGAGGATGAGGGCTGCAGTAGATATCTCAGATGGGGGGAGTGAGGCCTAAGAGGGTTTTATAAATAATCATCAACCAGTGGGTCTTGTGACGGGTATACAGAGATGACCAGTGTCAAATCTGATAGCTAAAGAATGGCTAAAGAACATCTAGCCGCTCAATCTAAAAATTATGTCTCCGTAATCTAGCACAGGTAGGATGGACATCTGAATCAGGGTTAGTTTGGCAGCTGGGGTGAAAGAGAAGCGATGACGATAGAGGAAACCAAGTCTAGATTTAACTTTAGCCTGCAGCTTTGATATGTGCTGAGAGAAGGACAGTGCACCGTCTAGCCATACTCCCAAGTACTTGTATGAGGTGACTACCTCAAGCTCTTAACCCTCAGAGGTAGTAATAACACCTTCTTCATACCAAACCACATAACCTTTGTTTTGGAGGTGTTCAGAACAAGGTTAAGGGTAGAGAAAGCTTGTTGGACACTAAGAAAGCTTTGTTGTAGAGCATTTAACCCAAAATCCAGGGAGGGGCCAGCTGAGTATAAGACTGTATCATCTGTCTGTAAATGGATGAGAGAGCTTCATGCTGCCTGAGCTATGTTGTTGATGTAAATTGAGAAGAACGTGGGGCCTAGGATCGAGCTTTGGGGTACACCATTGGTGACAGGCAGTGACTGAGACAGCAGATTCCTGACATTATACACTGCACTCTTTGAGAGAGCTAGTTAGAAAACCAGCCCAAAGACCCCTGAGAGACACCAATACTCCTTAGCCGGCCAACAAGAATGGAATGGTCTACCGTATCAAAAGCTTTGGCCAAGTCGATAAAAATAGCAGCACAATAATGCTTAGAATCAAGGGCAATGGTGACATCATTGAGGACCTTTAAGGTTGCAGTGACACATCCATAACTGAGCGGAAACCAGATTGCATACCCAAGAGAATACTATAGACATCAAGAAAGCAAGTCATTTGATTATTGACATGTTTTTCCAACACTTTTGATAAACAGGGCAAAATAGAAATAGGCCTATAACAGTTAGGATCAGCTTGATCTCCCCCTTTAAATAAAGGACGAACCGTGGCTGCCTTCCATGCAATGGGAACCTCCCCAGAAAGGAGAGACAGGTTAAAAAGGTTGGAGATAGGCTTGGAGATGATAGGGGCAGCAACCTTAAAGAAGAAAGGGTCTAAACCATCTGACCTAGATGGTATTTTGGGGTCAAGTTTAAGGAGCTCCTTTAGCACCTCAGACTCAGTGACTGCCTGCAGGGAGAAACTTTGTGGCGGGCAGGGGAAAAAGAGGGAGAAACATTGGGGATAGTCACATTAGAAAGGGTGGGAGATAAGGAAATGTTGGACGGGTAAGGAGGCATGGCTGAGTTAAATAGGAAGACTGACTTAATGAAATGGTGATTAAAGAGTTCAGCCGTGTGCCTCTTGTCAGTAACAACCAAATCATCAAGATTAAGGGACATGGGTAGCTTTGAGGAGGAGGGATATTCTCCAGGTCTTTAACCGTTTTCCAGAACTTCTTGCAGTTAGACCCAAAGAGAGAGAACTGCTCCTTAAAGTACCTAACTTTGGCCTTCAGGATAACCTGATGTCTCTGGTGACTGAGGATGGCTGCCGCTGCATCTCCCACATCTGGTTTACATTTACATTTAAGTCATTTAGCAGACGCTCTTATCCAGAGCGACTTACAAATTGGTTAATCTGAATCCTGCAGCTGGAATAGATCAACAGGAAAAGAACATTCAGAAGACATGTGAAGTAGTGCATCATACAAACATTTCCCCAAATATACTAGTGACTAGATATACATTTTCTTGCCATATTGTTTTCATCCAACAATCACAGGTCTCCTTATATATCTAGGATTTAAATCAAGACGTTTAATGGGAAAGACATAAATGTACAGATAAACAACTATACCCTGCATGTCTTGAAAATTCCTGAGGCATCGTCAAGCAGAAATGAAGGAATGTTGCGGAGGACAGTGGTTTGTCTAGTGTTGACTTCAACTTGTTCCTATAGAAATAAGCACTTTCGATTTTGTGACATTGCAGTCTAATCTGATTTTGTACATTTGGGCCAGGTATCCCAGACACAGATTAAACCTAGGCCAAGACTATAACAGGATGTGAATGGAGATTCTCCATAAAAAATGGGGCGGCAGAGTAGCCTAGTGGTCATTGGACTAGCATTGGACTAGTAACCGGAAGGTTGCAAGTTTAAACCCCCGAGCTGACAAGGTACAAATCTGTCGCTCTGCCCCTGAACAGGCAGTTAACCCACTGTTCCTAGGCCGTCATTGAAAATAAGAATTTGTTCTTAACTGACTTGCCTAGTTAAATTAAAGGTAAAAATTTTTAAAAATGCTTCTTAGTTCTTGAATAGGCTTAATCTGTACCTGGGAAACATGCCCTTAAATTTCAGTGTGGATTAAAATGAAAACTGACCTACATTTAGATCATAAATTCTCAGGATGTTAGTCCATCCCTCTACCGTCATTCCAGTCCATAATGCCCTCTGTCTACACAAGGTCAGGAAACGGGGAGTGTGGCGGTCAAGTTTAGCTGAAAAGGTATTTGGCATGTCCTGGTTTGTAATCCTGTTGATCTCTGCATAGACCTACAACCAAAAATGGGACGGGACATTAATAAATAGTATTAACATCAATCATTTGTTTGCATATTGTACACTCATGTAAGGCCATTCTATGGAACCTGTGACTCCCAAACACAGAGTGGGCCAGAGGTCAAAGAAATCCTTCACAGGTCAAGGAATTCCTTCACTTCTCCTGTTGTATTACATGTAGAATAGACTGCATTTCAGAAATAAATAGGTTCAAATATGACTTTTTTTAACTAGGCAAGTTGGTTAAGAACAAATTCTTATTTTCAACGACGGCCTAGGAACAGTGGGTTAACTGCCTTGTTCAGCAGCAGAACCACATATTTTACCTTGTCAGCTCGGGGATTCGATTTTGCAACCTTTCTGCTATTAGTTCAACGCTCTAAGCACTAGGCTACCTGCTGCCACGGCCCTAAGCTGTGTCCTCAATTGACCAGTGTCACTCAGATTCTCAGGAGCCTCACGTGTATCTGAGCTCAGGCCAGGACATTGCTCTGGCACATCATCTACATCTATAGAGGGAGGGGTATTTACACTTTTCTGACAGACCACATCACAGAAGTCTGCTGACTAAACATTAGCTGGGTGTGTCCTAGACTTGTGGGCGTTAAAGGATGAGTACACACTGGTATAATAATCGCAATTCTTAAATGTACATTTTACATCCTAATGGTTCTTTAAGTGCCTCCTTAAGTGACTGAAGAGAGTTGATTCAGAATATGGTTGCTTGAAGGCCAACAAGGGACAAATAAAATACACCTGCTGCTGACCTGTAACAACCCTGGTCTGCTCAGTGTGAAACCGTGACAGGTAAGTGTTGAGGGCATTTGTTGACTGGAATGTGTAGAAACAATCATTTAAGAGACACAGAAGTGGACTGATCCTAGAATAATGACTGTGCTGCAAACGATTGTGTTTCAGCAATCCTGTCTTGGAGTGAGATGAAGCTTATAGTTCCAACCTATTCTTCAATGGCACTGTAATAATACCACAAGGAAAGAGATAATAGAAATACAAAGGATAGCTAAATGTGATAGAAAAATGCTCCACTGTAAACAATTTTGTATCACAGGCTTACCTTTAGCCACTTGTTAGCTGGACCCAGCCATGTAGTTGAAGTAATGTTGTTTAGCCAAATCTGTGGAAAAGATTAAAAATGACAATTATCAGATGCTACAGATTTAACTCGTAGTTGTTCAGGATATAAAAGGGAATGAAGCTAAGCATAGCCAAAATCCGAGAGGAAACCCTGGTCCAGTCTGCTTTCCACCAGACACTGGGAGATTAATTCACCTTTCAGCAGGACAGTAACCTAAAACACAAGGCAAAATCTACACTGAAGTTGCTTACCAAGAAGGCATTGAATGTTCCTGAGTGGTCGAGTTACAGTTATGACAACAACAAAAAAATTGAAAATATATGTCAAGACCCTGAAAATGGTTCCCTGGCAATGATAAACAACCAATTGTTTAAAGAATAATGGGCAAATGTTGCACAATGCAGGTGTGGAAAGCTCTTAAGAGACATACCTAGAAAAACTCACAGCTTTAATCCCTGCCAAAGCTCATTCTAACATGTATTGACTTGTGCCAGTTACTTATTCAACCCCCCATCTCAACATCAACTGTTTAGAGGAGACTGCATGAAATGACAATAAAGGCCTGATTCACACAGTTTCCTCTGAACAGTTGATGTTGAGATGTATCTGTTACTTGAACTCTGTGAAGCATGTATTTGGGCTGCAATTTCTGAGGCTGGTAAGTCTAATGAACTTAACCTCGGCAGCATAGGTAACTCTGGGTATTCCTTTCCTGTTGCGGTCCAAATGAGATGGTTTGGGATGAGTTGGACCGCAAGAAGGATTAAAGAACGATTTCTAAACCTTTAGACAATTGAGACCTGGATATGTATGTGCGCCAGTCAGAGGGTGAATGGGCAAGACAAAAGATTGAAGTGCCTTTGAACGGGGTATGTTAGTAGGTACCAGGGGCACCGGTTTGTGTAAAGAACTGCAACGCTGCTGGGTGATTCACCCTCAACAGTTTCCTGTGTGTATCAAGAATGGTCCACTAGCCAATAATGTGGTTGGACCTGTTATAATAGCCTTTGTTGTATTTATCATGCATTATAAAACGGGTGGGTTTAATTGTGAATGCTAAAACGCATTGGTGTCTTTTCCACAAATTACCACTGGCTAAAGCTATGACTTTGAAATGCCTATTGACTCTGTTCCATCTCACCGCGTAATGCACTGTCTCATCAGCCCAGACAGACAATTTAAACTTGATCTCTCGTGTATCAAATCAAATGTATTTATATAGCCCTTCGTACATCAGCTGATATCTCAAAGTGCTGTACAGAAACCCAGCCTAAAACCCCAAACAGCAAGCAATGCAGGTGTTGAAGCACGTTGGCTAGGAAAAACTCCCTAGAAAGGCCAAAACCTAGGAAGAAACCTAGAGAGGAACCAGGCTATGTGGGGTGGCCAGTCCTCTTCTGGCTGTGCCGGGTGGAGATTATAACAGAACATGGCCAAGATGTTCAAATGATCATGAATGACCAGCATGGTCAAATAATAGGTCTGGGACAGGTAGCACGTCCAGTGAACAGGTCAGGATTCCATAGCTGCAGGCAGAACAGTTGAAACTGGAGCAGCAGCATGGCCAGGTGGACTGGGGACAGCAAGGAGTCATCATGCCAGGTAGTCCTGAGGCATGGTCCTAGGGCTCAGGTCCTCTGAGAGAGAGAGAAAGAGAGAATTAGAGCATACTTAAATTCACACAGGACACCGGATAAGACAGGAGAAGTACTCCAGATATAACAAACTGACCCTAGCTCCCCGACACATAAACTACTGCAGCATAAATACTGGAGGCTGAGACAGGAGGGGTCAGGAGACACTGTGGCCACATCCGATGATACCCCCGGACAGGGCCAAATAGGAAGGATATAACCCCACCCACTTTGCCAAAGCACAGCCCCCACACCACTAGAGGGATATCTTCAACCACCAACTTACCATCCTGAGACAAGGCCGAGTATAGTGTAAAAAGCGTCTAGACAGTATCTCCCATTTCTTTTGGACTAGCAATTGGTTTTCAATAGCGGAGATTTGTATAAGACCTTCGGTCTGTCTCTCTGACATTTGCAACATTGTTTCAATATTGAAATTTGATTTCCAGCTGTCCAATAGTACGTGAATTTGTAGGGGTATGGAGTCGAGATGAGACAGACAGGCAGGCAGCTTTTCTCAGCCAGTCGAAATCATGAATCAGCATAATTTTTATGGACATATACAAAGAAATGTCAACAGGAAACAGGTCAAATGCGACGAAATGCAGCTAGTTTGCAGTCTTTCCCGCTGTGCTTTTGTCTAGCTCCTGAACAACAATATCCTGACGAGAGCGCACATTTTCTATGCCAGGTGAAATATCGCATCATTAGCTCATTCTTCAAATCAAATCAAATGTTATTTGTCACATGCACCGAATACAACAGGTGTAGTAGACCTTACAGTGAAATGCTTACTTACAAGCCCTGAACTAGCAATGCTTTAAGAATTTAAGATTTAAAAAAAAAAAGTAAGTGTTCAGTAAAAAATTGAAATCAGAAAATAAAAGTAACAAATAATTAAACAGCAGCAGTAAAATAACAAGTGAGGCTGTATACAGGGGGTTCCAGTACAGAGTCAATGTAGAGGCTATATACAGGGGGTTCCAGTACATATTCAATGTGCTGGGGCACTGGTTAGTTGAGGTAATATAGGTAATATGTACATGTAGGTCGAGTTAAAGTGACTATGCATAGATAATAAACAGAAAGTATCAGCAGCGTAAAAGAGGGGTCTGGGTAGCCCTTTGATTATCTGTTCCGAAGTCTTATGACTTGGGGGTAGAAGCTGTTAAGATGCCTTTTGGACCTTGACTTGGCGCTCTGGTGCCACTTGTTGTGCAGTAGCAGAGAGAACAGTCTATGACTAGGTTGGCTGGAGTCTTTGACCATTTTTAGGGCCTTCCTCTGATACCGCCTGATATAGAAGTCTTGGATGGCAGGAAGCTGATGTACTGGGCCATAAACACCACCCTCTGTAGTGCCTTGCGGTCGGAGGCCGAGCAGTTGCCTTAGCAGGCAGTGATGCAACCAGTCATGCTCTCGATGGTGCAGCTGTAGGTCGTGCCCTCTTCACGACTGTCTTAGTGTGTTTGGACCATGATAGTTTGATGGTGATGTGGACACCAAGGAACCTGAAGCTCTCAACCTGTTCCACTACAGCCCCGTCGATGAGAATGGGTGTGTGCTCGGTCCTTCTTTTCCTTTAGTCCACAATCATCTCCTTTGTCTGGATCACGTTGAGGGAGAGGTTGTTGTCCTGGCACCGCACGAGCAGGTCTCTGACCTCCTCCCTATAGGCTGTCTCATCGTTGTCTGTGATTATGTCTACCACTGTTGAGTCATCGGCAAACTTGATGATGGTGTTGGCCATGCAGTCGTGATTGAATGGGGAGTGCCAATTAGGCACATTTTGCCAGTCTTGATACAACATTTTAAAAATAAATGCAATGGTTCATTGGATCAGTCTAACACTTTGCGCATATACTGCTGCCATCTATTGGCCAAAGTCTAAATTTTGCCTAAGCTGGACTAATACAGTGTGCCTTTCTCTTGCATTTCAAAGAAAAAAAGAAGAAAAAAAACAACATTATTTTCTTTGTATTATTTTTTACCAGATCTAATGTGTTATATTCACCTACATTCATTTCACCTTTCCACAAACTTAAAAGTGTTTCCTTTCAAATGGTATCAAGAATATGCATATCCTTGCTGCAGGTCCTGAACTACAGGCAATAAGATTTGAGTATGTCATTTTAGGTAAAAATTGAAAAAGGGGTCCGATCTTTATTCAGCCACGACTCGGGGAATCATAAGATATTACAGTTTTTAATGCCCCTTTGGTAGGATATACATGCTCGTAGTTTGTCTATTTTATTATTGATTGATTGTACGTTGGCTAATAGGACCGATGGTAACGCAAGATTACCCTCTTGGTGACGGATCCTTACAAGGCACCCAAACCATCGTCCACAATACCTCCATCTTTTCCTCCTTCCTCCCGCCATCCAGGACCTCTACATCAGGTGGTGTCAGAGGAAGGCCCTAAAAATTGTCATTCTTATGAATGCATCCAAGCAAATGTCACTAGAAATCAGCTTAAACAAATGCAAATGCAGCTACTTTGCTTTTATTCTGTTTGCACTGTTTGACGTGACTGTAAATTAGCCATAGTTGGCTGGCTAGCAAGTAAGGGAAAAGAATGTTGCAAGCCAGTATGGCAATCGACTGGGTCGTGTCCAGAGATACGGAACAAAAAGACTTAACAACTGCATCGCGTCTCTGGCAACTGAACGACCAGCTGGCTTGGGTAGCAACCCTAGATTTGTGTCAGGACTATATCTCGTGAAAGTATGAAATAGTATGAATAAATTAATCAAAATAAAAAACATAATGAAAATATTAAATTATTTGAAAATGTTGGTAACCCGTTGTATAAATGTGATAATGCCATCGAAGCTGGCGTTTGGAGGATATATTGGCACGGTTTTCCGGCCCCCAACTTCGTCTCGGGCCTAACATCCGTTCCAATATATCCTCCAAACACCGGCTTCGAGGGCATTATCACTTAAATAACTAGGGATTTACCTTACCCTGGCTACCCTGACAAATTACTTCTCACACCCTGTGGCAGCTAGCCAGTTCACTCATTTGGAACGCTCTAGATTCCAACGTATCTTTTAAAATCAAGAACAGCAAAATCAAATTGGAAAAATGCAAGTATCAATTGCTTTGTGAGTAAAGGGAGAGTTTTAGTGCAGAGCTAAACAAGAAGAAAGATCTGACTGACAGCATGCAAGGCTATTTAAAACTTCTTCGGGATCGGTGTCCCTTCCACAGGATGGTTGAGCTAACATAGGCTAATGCAATTAGCATGAGGTTGTAAGTAAAGAGAACATTTCCCAGGACATAGACATGTCTGATATTGGCAGAAAGCGTACAATCTTGTTAATCTAACTGCACTGTCCAATTTACGGTAGCTATTACAGTGAAATAATACCATGCTAATGTTTGAGGAGAGTGCATAATTTTGAACATGAAAAGTTATTAATAAACATATTAGGCACATTTGGGCAGTCTTGATACAACATTTTGAACAGAAATACAATGGTTCATTGGATCAGTCTAAAACTTTTCACAATACACTTCTACCATCTAGTGTACAAAATCTAGTGGACAGAATGATGGTGTCACGTTCGGACCCTAGTTCTTGTGTTATTTGTTTGTTTTAGTTGGTCAGGACGTGAGTTGGGTGGGCATTCTATGGTTTGTGTTTCTAGGTTGGTTTTCTGTGTCATTAGTTGTCTCTGATTGAGAATCATACTTAGGTAGCCTGGGTTTCACTGTTGTTTTGTGGGTGATTGTTTCCGTGTCTTTGTTTTGTTCGCCACACGGTACTGTTTCGGTTTTGTTCACGTTTATTGTTTGGTACTTCATTGAGTGTTCAGTTTATGTTTTTAAATAAACAACCATGGACACTTACCACGCCGCATCTTGGTCCGATCCTTGCTACACCTCCTCTTCAGACGAAGAGGAGGAAAACCCTTACAGAATCACCCACCAACCAAGTACCAAGCGGCGTGGTAACAGACAGCGGCAGCAGCAGCAGCAGCAGCGGCCAGTATCACAAGACTCCTGGACATGGGAGGAGATTTGGAACGGAGAAGGACCCTGGGCACAGGTTGGGGAATATCGCCGCCCCAAAGCAGAGCTGGAGGCAGCGAAAGCTGAGCGGCGGCGATATGAGGAGGCAGCACGGCAGCACGACAGGTACGAGTGTCAGCCCCCCCAAAAAATTTGGGGGGTCACACGAGGAGTGTGGCTAAGCCAGGTAGCAGACCTGAGCTCACTCCTCATGCTTATTATAAACAGCGCGTTACTGGTCAGGAACCGTGTTGTGCGGTTAAGCGCGCGGTGTCGCCAGTACGTGCCCATAGCCCGGTGCGCTATAGGGCAGCCCCCTGAAAGTGTCATGCGAGGGTGGGCATCCAGCCAGGGCGTATGGTGCCTGCTCAGTGTGTCTGGTCGCCGGTATGCCATTTCGGTCCAGGGTATCCTGCGCCGGCTCTGCGTGCTGTGTCTCCGGGGCGCTGGGAGGGTGCAGTGCGTCCTATGCCTGCGCTCCACTCTTGCCGGGCAAATGTGGGAGTGGAGCCTAAGGGAGAGGTGCGCGTAGTAGGCGCTAGATCTTCCGTGCTTACCACCAGCCCGGTTCAACCTGTGCCTGCACGCTGGAGGGTCCGGGCTAGAGTAGTTATCCAGCCTGGGGGAGTGGTGCCAAGACTGCGCACCAGAACTCCAGTGCTCCCCCACACCCCGGTCCTTCAGGTGCCCCCTCCTAACACCAAACCTCCTGGAAGTCTCCCCAGCCTGGTGGGTCCTGTGGCAGCCCCACGCACCAGGCTGTCTCTCTGTCTCCTCCCTACAGGTGCTCCCGCCTGTCCAGAGCTGCTAGAGTCTTCCGCCTGTCCAGAGCTGCTAGAGTCTCCCGCCTGTCCAGAGCTGCTAGAGTCTCCCGCCTGTCCGGAGCTGCTAGAGTCTCCCGCCTGTCCAGAGCTGCTAGAGTCTCCCGCCTGTCCAGAGCTGCTAGAGTCTCCCGCCTGTCCAGAGCTGCCAGAGTCTCCAGTTTGTCATGAGCCGCCAGAGCCGCCAGTCTGTCATGAGCCGCCAGAGCCGCCAGTCTGTCATGAGCCGCCAGAGCCGCCAGCCAGCCAAGAGCCGCCAGAGCCGTCAACCAGCCAGGAGCCGCCAGAGCCGTCAACCAGCCTGAGCTACCCCTCAGTCCTGAGCTACCCCTCAGTCCTGAGCTGCCCCTCAGTCCGGAGGAATTTGTTAAGTCCAGAGGTGTCCCTCAGTCCTGTGGGTCTATTTATTAGGGTTCCCAGGTCAGGGTCGGCGGCAAGGGTCGCCATTCCTAGGGGGCCACAGAGGCGGACTAAGATTATGGTGGAGTGGGGTCCACGTCCAGCGCCAGAGCCGCCACCCAGACCCTCCCCTATAGGTTCAGGTATTGCGGCCGGAGTCACGTTCTGACCCTAGTTCTTGTGTTATTTTTTTGTTTTAGTTGGTCAGGACGTGAGTTGGGTGGGCATTCTATGTTTTGTGTTTCTATGTTGGTTTTCTGTGTTCGGCCTAGAATGGTTCTCAATCTGAGGCAGGTGTTGTTAGTTGTCTCTGATTGAGAATCATACTTAGGTAGCCTGGGTTTCACGGTTGTTTTGTGGGTGATTGTTTCCGTGTCTGTGTTTGTTCGCCACACGGTACTGTTTCGGTTTTGTTCACGTTTATTGTTTTGTACTTCATTGAGTGTTCAGTTTATGTTTTTAAATAAACATCCATGGACACTTACCACGCCGCATCTTGGTCCCATCCTTGCTACACCTCCTCTTCAGACGAAGAGGAGGAAAACCCTTACAGATAGCCTTTCGCTTGCATTTCAAAGATGATGGTACAATAACAATAGAAAAGAACAGTTGTTTTTTCTTTGTATTATCTTTTACCAAATCTATTTTGTTTTATTCTCCAACATTCCTTTCACATTTCCACAAAGTTCAAAGTGTTTCCTTTCAAATGGTACCAAGAATAAGCATATCCTTGCTTCAGGGCCTGAGCTACATGCAGCTAGATTTGGGTATGTAATTTTAGGCGAAAATTGAAAAAAGGAGCATATCCTTAAGAGTTTTAAGAATGTTATATTCAATCTCGCGCCTCTGGAAACCTGGCTTTACAATCCTGTCTTCACGTTTCCTTCCTCTCTGAAATGAAGGGCTCTCCAACCATGTTCCTGCAGAGCTATAGTCCTGTAGGTTTTCGCTCTAAACCTAATTTAGTGCACCTGATTCTAATAATTAGCTGGTTAATAATCTGAATCAGGTCAGTTACAACTGGGGATTGAGAGGAAACCTACAGGAGGTTAGCTCTCCAGGTACGGGGTTGGAGAGCCCAGCTGAAATGCTATGTAAAATGTATCAATACTAAGTTGTCACAGAAAGCAGACACGAGAGGGGAAATGGAATGTGAGGTGAGAGTGCTCCCTGAGCAACAATCATCAGACCAAGCAGAGACAAGGTTATGACTCAGCCCTATTTCAAATGTATTGAGAACTCTTGCTTTCAGGGAGTTTGTAAAATAATACCCAGCCTTATACGTTGAAGTGTTCATGATTTCAAAGAAAAAAATATTAACAGAAATATTAACATAATGATCAACTTTTTTTCTTTTGAAATCATAAACACTTCACCAACAGACAGAGTGCTGTTGGTTTCAGTTAAGGCAGTGGTTCTCAACTTTTGCCCTGGGACCCAAATTGAACCAGGCTGTCTCAGTCGCAACACAATATTCACATCGGGAAAAATAATCTCCAAAATACAATCTGGAAACTAATTCTAATGCTATATTGACAGTAAATGCAGGAATTATTTAACATTTTTGCCTATATTCTTGATTAATAATATTAATAAAGTCACTGGCTTGAGACCACAAAATAAACCAAAATATGCCGCTAAGAGCTCCATATTGAAAATGCTGTGATTGAAGAAATCCTTTTCTAAGATTAAATTATAATTTTTAAAAAATTGATTATCATTTCTACACACTTTCTACCTGGATTAAGTTGTTTAAATTCTCTCCACCACCACCCCCCTCCACCCCGCTCCCCTCTCCACCCCTCTCCATACCTATACCCTTATCCCCTCTCCACCGCTATCCCATCTCTCCACTCCTCTCCACCCCTCCATCTAGCCTCTCCACCACTCTCCCTTCTCCACCCCTAGTCCCCTCCCCATCCACCCCTCTCCCCTCCACCGCTCTCCACCCCTACTCCCCTCTCTACCCCTCTCCACCTGTCTCTCCACCCCTCTCCCTCCTCTACCCTTACCCCCTCCCCCATCCACCCCTCTCACCTCTCCCTCTACAACCCTCTAACCACTCTACTCCTCTCCACCACTCTCTAGCCTCTCCACCCCTCTCCATACCTATACCCTTATCCCCTCTCCACCGCTATCCCATCTCTCCACTCCTCTCCACCCCTCCATCTAGCCTCTCCACCACTCTCCCTTCTCCACCCCTAGTCCCCTCCCCTCCACCCCTCTCCCCTCCACCACTCTCCACCCCTACTCCCCTCTCTACCCCTCTCCACCTGTCTCTCCACCCCTCTCCCTCCTCTACCCCTACCCCCTCCCCCATCCACCCCTCTCTCCTCTCCCCTCTACAACCCTCTAACCACTCTACTCCTCTCCACCACTCTCTAGCCTCTCCACTCCCCTCTCCTCTCCACCTTTCTTTTCTCCACCCATCTAGCCTCTCCCCTGTCCACCCCTATTCTCTGTCCCCACTCCAGCCCTATCTCTCTATCTAGAATCTCCACCCCTCTCCCCTCTCTACCATCTCCACCCATCTCCCCTCTCTACCCCTCTCCACCTGTCTCTCCACCCCTCTCCCTCCTCTATCCCTACTCCCTTCCTCCTTCCACCCCTCCCCTCTCTCCTCTCCCCTCTACACCCCTCTAACCTCTCTAGCCTCTCCAACCCTCTCTAGCCTCTCCACCCCTCTCTCCTCTCCACCGCTCTTTTCTCCACCCATCTAGCCTCTCCCCTGTCCACCCCTATTCCCTGTCCCCTCTCCAGCCCTATCTCTCTATCTAGCCTCTCCACCCCTATCTAGCCTATCCACCCCTCTACCTCTCCCCCGTCTTCACCCCTCTCCACCCATCCAGTATCTCCCCTCTCCAGGCCTATCCCTCTATCTAGCCTCTCCACCCCTTCAGCCTATGGGGTGAGTTGAAACTAGAACTCAGTCAGATGTAACGGATGCGGACATCAGGTGGGCGATCCACTTACATCTGGTCTCAGTTCAGTTCCCCTGACTGACTGTTGCACCCCGCCATGCTGCCACGCCTCCATCAGACATTTCTATTTCTCCCCTGTCTCCCCTTCCTGCCTCCAGAAGGAGCTTAAAATTAATTGGTTCTGTTTAACCATCCGCTGGCAAAAGCAGCAGGATTTACAGTAAGTCGCAACATCCTGTTTCAGACCAGGCCAGAATAAGTTACGGAAGAAGTTACTCAAGATATGGACATTCGTCTTGTTGACCCCAAGATGGCCTGCCATACTACCATCGTGAGCCAACCTCAGTATCTCCTGTCGAAGTGCAACTGGAACAACAACTTGAGACACACTGGGCCAATCGTCCTGCCTAGAAGTGGCATGTGGATGCCATTTCCTCATTAGAACACCATCTCTGTCAAAGTAACCCACACAAACTTCATAAAACTCCTCTTCTGGACATGTCTCAGCAAAAATATTTACTCTGTTTCGCAATCAGCTGCTTCGAATTGTCAACTGCAATTTCTCATCCTTCAGTGGTCCTACAAACACACTCAGAGGTCAACTCAGGAGGGTTAGCGAAATCAGAATAATCCATAAAAGTCTTGGATAGATCGACCATGGTGGGATCGCTGACATCCTCCACAGCACTAGACTTGCTCCCGGCGACTTTCTTAGACATAGCACGTGTAATGGCACACGCTGGGAACACTCTATGGTACTTTTCTGAAAAAGCATCAGGTTACTCTACTCTGGGTTCCTTACAAATTACAGGATTTGGCACAACCTTCTTCCAGCCAAATCGGTTCCCAAAATAAATGATACCCCCTTCACCGTAAGGCTAGGCCCCACTCCAACGACAACAAAACCAGAAATAAGATCAGACTCGAGTTCCACAATATACAAAGGAACTTCCAAGCAGCCCATCTCAATGCCTGTAACCAGTTGCTGATCTTAGGATTGGGCTGCCCCAGTGTCTCGCAGTATCTTCATCGGCTGCTTAAAAGCATTGCCACTCTGCACAGACACGAATCCATCCGAAAACAAAGGGTTCATACACATCTGATCCAAAATCTTGTTTAGGGGATACACCAGTCCCAACCAGAGACTTAATAGGCTGGAGTTCTCCCACAAGAAGAAACTGCTTTTTCTCTGTCTCATTTTTCTGTTTCAACTTAGGACACTGAGAGACAATGTGTCCTTTCTCACGGCAGTTTTGATAAACTGGCAAATACAAAATATAAGTCTTCTGCCGATCTTTATCTTTGGGCTCTGTAGAAATGGACGAAAACCCTGTAGGAGGAGGTGACTTCTCTGGATTGCTTTTTCTGTAGGGATAACTACTGGGTGCTTTGTTTGTGAAGATAGTTTTACGTGTCAACACAAACTTTCTCAAGAGTGAGATCCTTGTGCTAATAAATGTAGGTGACAACCCTTTCGTGAAGGCAATTTTTTGAACTACTCGAGAAATATGAGTGTCTTTAAATCTTCAAGGTCCTTGACCTCTTGAGAACCACACCACTGGTCAAAAAGACAAGCTTGTTCCCTTGCAAACTCATCATGGCTTTTCGATTCAGTCTTTTGTAATTTACGAAACTGTTGTCTGTATGCCTCTGGGACCAACTCATAAGCCCGAAGGTTTAGCAGTGTCATAATTTGAGCTCTTGTCAAGAGATAAAGTAGAATACACTTTGGAGGGGCAGTGACCGAATATCTCACTGCCATTTTAGGGATGTGGCAATCCGTTCAAGCAGAGTAAAATATCTGTTCACCTCATTTTCGTTGAAAGGCCGTACAAGTCAACTGTTTCAACCAAGATCAAATTCTGTTGAGGGAGGATGGACTGACTGGATTCAGAGTGCGTCCAGATCTATGTCCCTTTGTCGTGCTTCCAGCTCCATCTCTATTAATCAAATGGCATGCGCATGTTCTTCTTGTTTGGCTGCACGTTCATCTTGCCTTTCCCTGTGCTCTAACTCTAATCTGTTGCTCCAATCTCTCCTCATGTTCTCTTTACTTTTCCTTGTTCTGAAGCTTTCATTTCTGTTGTTCAAGCTCTAATTTTTGTTTCTCCAATTTTGCATTTAGTTCTAACTCCCTTAGTTGCTCTTCTACTGGATGTAGTCTACCACCCATAGGATCTATTTCATCATTCCTCTCTGGAAGGATTTCCTCCTCCACCAAAGTAGTACCGATCAACTCTTTGTCTATTGCGTTTGGATCGCCAGATGCCACCTTGCTGTCATAATGCTTTGCATTGATGAGCAGATTCGCCTTTGTACATTTATCTAGTATCTCCCATGTAAGGTTTTCTACAAATTCTTCCAACTTAAAGTCCATGTTTTTTTTTGTAAGCCTATGAGTTAATGCTATTTTCTAAATGATTACAAAAATCCTATAACCACTTTGGGTGGATGTAAGTGACAGAAACTATACCACAGAAGTGAATTTTGAACACTCAAAAATCTGGGCACAGCAGCCCTTCAGAATAGGTGAATAGAGTGACCACCATACTCATGGGAAGCAAGATCTCGGACAAGCACCCAAGCTGGACATGCTTATTTGTATATTTTTCATTTAAAACACAGAGGCCAATCATCTCTTCCTACACTCCAGTAATCCCTCTGTCTCCATATTTCTCGCTACACCCACTGTGTTCCTTCCTCCCTGTCACTGATTAAAACTGCTATCATTAAAAAGAATGAAATGAGGGATGGGTTTCTTTACCAAGGTTGACTGTACTGAGCCAGAGTACATGCCCTTATGTCTTCTCTAACATTGAGGATCTGAAGATAAAAGTTGAGTAACGATATCTCCTGTTGACTAATCTAATTACATAGTGTACCAGTCGGGAGGAGGGTAGGACGGCTCATAATAATGGCTGTACCTGAGTTATATGAATTGCATCAAACGCATAGACACCATGTGTTTGATAGTATTCTACTGATTCCGCTCCAGCCATTGCCACGAGCCTGTCCTCCCTAATTAAGGTGCCACCAACCTCCTGTGTACTGTACATACATATAATTACACAGCATGAGTATAGTGATATCTTCGGTACAGCTGTTTTAAGCTATTTAATTATTTGCTTACCTAATAGAATGGAGGAGAACCTACCTTGTACTGGATTGACAACTGGAATATAGAGACAAGATCTGGGGAGACAAACATCATTTTCTTATTACTGTGTTTCACATTGTTTCCATTGCTTAATTATGGAATTTTCCAAACTCATGGTGATTTGTAAACAAATAAAAAAGTTAATTAAGTCTTGAATATTCTAGTTCATAATGTGTATTTTAATCTGTGTGTGTGTGTGCATGTGTGTGCGTGTGTGCGCGTGGGCATCTGTGTGTGTGTGTGGGTGTGTGTGAGCACATTAGAGCAAATCCGTTTGTGACAGACGTTGGTTTTATGCATAAGGGGAGAGAACATATTCCAATATGCAGACACCAAAGTACAAAACGAAAGCTGAATCCAACAAATAAAAGCATTAAACAACCAAGCGGATAAAGCCTTGGTGAGAGAATAATGCCTGGTGACAAACTAGGACAACAGCTTTTTGTGCTTGTACTGAGCAGGACAAAGTAGGACCAGAACCAGGTCATTAGAAAACTGTAACCTCTTAAGAACGTTGTTGTGCAGCAAACAGACAAATTAAGCAATATACTGTATGTACATACAATAAACAGCAGATGTATCTAGATTCAGTGCCTTCGAAAAGTAGTCACACCCCTTGACTTTTTCCACATATTGTTGTGTTACAGCCTGAATTTAAAATTGATTCAATTGAGATTTGTTGCACAATGTCAAAGGGGAATTATGTTATTTGAAATATTGTAAATTAAATATGAAAAGCTGAACCGGACAAGCTTTTTTCAGGATACCCCAAACAATCGGAAAGGTGATTCATCAGAGAAATTGACTTTACCCCAGTCCTCAGCAGTCCAATCCCTGTACCCTTTGCAGAATAAGTTTTCCATTGACCTCATGGTGAAATCCCTGAGTGGTTTCCTTCCTTTCAAGGCAACTGAGTTAGGAAGTATGCCTGTATCTTTGTAGTGACTAGGTGTATTGATACACCATCAAAAGTGTAATTATTAACTTCACCATGCTCAAAGGGGTATTCAATGTCTGCTTTTTTAGTTTACTTTAATTATACTATTATCCATGTTTCTCAAACCTCAAATCTGTAAGTTGTTCCAAACGTTGTGTGTTTAAGGTTAAGTTTAGTTATTAACTCCACATTTTTACGATTAGGCATTTAACCCTTCCCTTAACCATTCACACAATGGTTAAGGGAAGGGTTAAAGGGGAATTTAACCCTGGCTCTGCCACAACATGTAGTCATTACTATACTAACAACATTACATTTTTGTCATGAACATCAACATTATCCAAACCACAAGCTATAACGAGCACATTTTTATTCCACTGGAGGAATCGGGAATCTTCGACTTCCTGTGAATTTGTCTGCTCATAGTCAACCACAAAGTCCAGCATTCATAGTGAACGCAGATTACCGCATCGCTAGGTTAGATGAGACGTGCCAACAAAATTGGTTCACATCAAATCAAATCACATTTTATTGGTCACATACAGTCGTGGTCAAACGTTTTGAGAATGACACAAATGTTAATTTCCACAAAGTTTGCTGCTTCTGTGCCTTTAGATATTTTTTGTCAGATGTTACTATGGAACACTGAAGTATAATTACAAGCATTTCATAAGTGTCAAAGGCTTTTATTGACAATTTCATGAAGTTGATGCAAAGAGTCAATATTTGCAGTGTTGACCCTTCTTTTTCAAGACCTCTGCAATTCACCCTGGCGTGCTGTCAATTAACTTCTGGGCCGATGGCAGCCCATTCTTGCATAATCAATGCTTGGAGTTTGTCAGAATATGTGGGTTTTTGTTTGTCCACCCGCCTCTTGAGGATTGACCACAAGTTCTCAATAGGATTAAGGTCTGGGGAGTTTCCTGGTCATGGACCTAAAATATTGATGTTTTGTTCCCCGAGCCACTTAGGTATCACTTTTGCTTTATGGCAAAACTGTTGGTTGGATGGTTGGGAGAAGTTGCTCCCCGAGGATGTGTTGGTACCATTCTTTATGCATGGCTGTGTTCTTAGGCGAAATTGTGAGTGAGCCCACTCCTTTAGCTGAGAGGCAACACCACACATGAATGACCTCAGGATGCTTTACTGTTGGCATGACACATGACTGATGCTAGCGCTCACCTTGTCTTCTCCGGACAAGCTTTTTTCCGGATGCCCCAAACAATTGGAAAGGGGATTCATCAGAGAAATTGACTTTACCCTAGTCCTCAGAAGTCCAATCCCTGTACCTTTTGCAGAATATCAGTCTGTCCCTGATGTTTTTCCTGGAGAAAAGTCGCTTTTTTGCTGCCCTTCTTGACACCAGGCCATCCTCCAAAGTCTTCACCTCACTGTGCATGCAGATGCACTCACACCTGCCTGCTGCCATTCCTGAGCAAGCTGGTGGTGCCCCAATCCAGCAGTTGAATCAACTTTAGGAGACGGTCCTGGCGCTTGCTGGACTTTCTTGGGTGCCCTGAAGCCTTCTTCACAACAATTGAACCCCTCTCCTTGAAGTTCTTGATGATCCAATAAATGGTTTATTTTAGGTGCAATCTTACTGGGAGCAATATCCTTGCCTGTGAAGCCCTTGTTGTGCAAAGCAATGATGACGGCATGTGTTTCCTTGTAGGCAACCATGGTTGACAGAGGAAGAACAGTGATTCCAAGCACCACCCTCCTTTTGAAGCTTCTAGTCTGTTATTCAAACTCAGTCAGCATGACAGAGTGATCTCCAGCCTTGTACTCGTCAACACTCACACCTGTGTTAACCTCTTGCTCCTACTGAGACGCTTGCGTCCCATCCAGAGCTCTGGAAATGCAAATGCGCTACGCTAAATGCTAATAGTATTAGTTAAAACTCAAACGTTCATTAAAATACACATGCAGGGTATTGAATTAAAGCTACACTCGTTGTGAATCCAGGCAACAAGTCAGATTTTTAAAATGCTTTTCGGCGAAAGCATGAGAAGCTATTATCTGATAGCATGTAACACCACAAAAGACCCGCAGGGGACGTAAACAAAATCATTAGCATATTCGGCGCTACACAAACCGCACAATAAAATAGAAAACATTCATTACCTTTGACCATCTTCTTTGTTGGCACTCCTAGATGTCCCATAATCACTATTGGGTCTTTTTTTCGATTAAATTGGTCCATATATAGCCTAGATATCGTTATATGTAGACTGTGTGATCAACGGAAAAAAAACTGCGTTTCATAACGTAACGTCATTTTTTTAAATTCAAAAAGTCGACGATAAACTTTCAGAAAACACTTCGAAATACTTTTGTAATGCAACTTTAGGTATTAGTAAACGTTAATAAGCGATCAAATTAATCACAACACGAAGTATATTCTATAGCTGTCCGTCTGGAAAAATGTCCGGCTAGACACTCAACCAAAATATCTGGTCCTAGACCTGAAGAACTGCGCTGCCTAGCATCTGTTTGACCAAGAAACAAATCGTAGGCAAATGACAAGACTCTAGACACCGTGTGGAAGCTGTAGGTACTGCAACCTCAGCCTCATTAATTGTGGTTCACCTTTATCAAAGGGTTCAAGTCGCGCAGCAATATATTTTTCCATTTTCAGTGATCAGTTTTTCCTGCGCTTTCCGATGAAACGCACGTTATGTTATAGCCACAGCCGTTATTTAACCAGTTTTATAAACGTCTGAGTGTTTTCTATCCACACATACTAATCATATGCATATACTATATTCCTGGCATGAGTAGTAGGGCGCTGAAATGTTGCGCAATTTTTAACAGAATGTTCAAAAAAGTAGGGGGTAGGAGTAACAGGTTAAAGAGAGAATCACTGACATGATGTCAGCTGGTCCTTCTGTGGCAGGGCTGAAATGCAGTGGAAATGTTTTTGGGGGATTCAGTTCATTTGCATGGCAAAGAGGGACTTTGCAAATAATTGCAATTCATCTGATCACTCTTCATAACATTCTGGAGTATATGCAAATTGCCATCATACAAACTGAGGCAGCAGACTTTGTGAAAATGAAGGTCCTTGCTGTTGTTCTGGGATTGATTTGCACTTTTTGCACCAAAGTACATTCATCTCTAGGAGACAGAACGCGTCTCCTTCCTATGAGGTATGACGGCTGGGTGGACCCATGGTGTTTATACTTGTGTACTATTGTTTGTACAGATTGGAAATCGTCTGAAGGATGAACCAGACTTTTTTTCTAAGGCATTGGCTGATATATTTTTATTTTCCCATGATGTCCAGCAAATAGTCATTTAGTTTGAAGGTAGGCCTTGAAATACATCCACAGGTACACCTCCAATTTACTCAAATGATGTCAATTAGCCTATCAGAAGCTTCTAAAGCCATGACATCATTTTCTGGAATGTTCCAAACTGTTTAAAGACACAGTCAACTTAGTGTATGTAAACTTCTGACTCACTGGAATTGTGATACAATTAATTATAAGTGAAATAATCTGTCTGTAAAAAAAAATGGAAAAATTACTTGTGTCATGCACAAGGTAGATGTCCTAACCGACTTGCCAAAACTATCGTTTGTTAAGTATATCTAAACTTCTGACTTCAACTGTATACGCTATGTGCCTGTTAATAAGGTGGTAACACAGACCATTCAGTTCATCAGGGTGTGTTCATTGTCATAGGGACAACTGCAAATAGTAATTCAATGTAGGGTACATGTAGCCTAATTTTAAAAAATGATAAAGAAACTCACATTTAAATTACATTTTGAAATTCAACAACAATCGCTGTTTAGCTTTTCCTGGTACTCCAAGAGCTAAAGAGGAATTATTAGGAATAATACTGCAGTGAATAGCCTATCGGCTAACCAATGAATTTACACATGAGATTTATTTGAAATGACAGGCAGTCTCGGAAAAATATTTAGCTCAAAGCAGAGGTGTACAACTCGTAGGCATACAGATCCAGACATCCACATGGAATGTTGTCCTCCCTATTCGATAGCAACTCTTGCGATGCCCAATTTAATCCATTCACTTTTCCCCAAATTGAGCAACCATCTCCTTTCGACTCCAAAATGGCATTGAACTTTTCTAGACTCTCTTCAGCAGACAGAGACAGCAAAGAAACCCTTAAATGATTGTGTAGATAACTTTTTTTCACAAGCTGTGGTCCTTGCATATTTGGTTAAACACCATTCTTGTTGTTGTGATAAACCACAGTTTTTTTGGTGCTTTCAAGACAACTGGGAACTGAAAAAACAATGTCGAATCAGGGTAGCCTAGTGGTTAGAGCGTTGGACTAGTAACCGAAAGGTTGCAAGTTCATATTCCTGAGCTGACAGGTACAAATCTGTCGTTCTGCTCCTGAACAGGTAGTTAACCCACTGTTCCTAGGCCGTCATTGAAAATAAAAATGTGTTCTTTAACTGACTTGCCTAGTTAACTTCTTGCGTCGAGCCATCCCGGATCCGGTATCGTGACTACAGCCTCAAGCTCATTACCATAACGCAACGTTAACTATTCATGAAAATCGCAAATGAAATGAAATGAATCCATTTGCTCTCAAGCTTAGCCTTTTGTTAACAACACTGTCATCTCATATTTTCAAAATATGCTTCTCAACCATTGCAAAACAAGCATTTGTGTAACAGTATTGATAGTTAGCGTAGCATTTAGTGTAGCATTTAGCGTTAGCATTCAGCAGGCAACATTTTCACAAAAACCAGAAAAGCATTCAAATAAAATCATTTACCTTTGAAGAACTTCGGAAGTTTTCAATGAGGAGACTCTCAGATAGCAAATGTTCAGTTTTTCCTGAAAGATGATTTGTTTAGGACAAATCGCTCCGTTTTCTGCGTCACGTTTAGCTACGAAAAAAACCTGTATCCAGGATTGTGTAAATCTATCCGCAAGCTCATTAGCATAACACAACGTTAACTATTCATGAAAATCGCAAATGAAATGAAATTAATCTATTTGCTCTCAAACTTAGCCTTTTGTTAACAACACTGTCATCTCAGATTTTCTAAATATGCTTTTGAACCATAGCTAAACAAGCATTTGTGTAACAGTATTGATAGCCTAGCATAGGATTATGCCTGTCTTTCAGCATGCCATATTTTCACAAAAACCAGAAAAGGATTTAAATAAAATAATTTACCTTTGAAGAACTTCAGATGTTTTCAATGAGGAGACTCTCAGTTAGATAGAAAATGTTCCGTTTTTACAAAAAAATTATGTTGACTAATCGCTCCGTTTTGTTCATCACGTTTGGGTAAGAATTTATTTTTTTAAAATAAAAAAATAATATTAAGTCATTAAAACGCGAACTTTTTTCCAAATTAACTCCATAATATCGACAGAAACATGGCAAACCGATGTTTAGAATCAATCCTCAAGGTGTTTTTCACATATCTATCGACGATAAAATCCTTCGTGGCAGTTGACTTTCTCTTCTGAATAAATGGAACGCGCATGGACCTACAGATTACGCAATAATTTCGACACAGGACACCGGGCGGGACACCAGGTAAATGTAGTCTCTTATGGTCAATCTTCCAATGATATGCCTACAAACATGTCACAATGCTGCAGACACCTTGGAGAAACGACACAAAGGGCAGGCTCATTCCTGGCGCATTGACAGCCATATAAGGAGACATTGGAACACAGCGCCTTCAGAATCTGGGGCATTTCCAGTATGAAACTTCATCTTGGTTTCGCCTGTAGCATTAGTTCTGGGGCACTCACAGATAATATCTTTGCAGTTTTGGAAACGTCAGAGTTTTGTCTTTCCAAGGCTGTCAATTCCATGCATAGTCGAGCATCTTTTTGTGACAAAATATTGCGCTTAAAACGGGCACGGGGTCTTTTTATCCAATAATGACATAGCGCCCCCATAGGTTGAAGAGGTTAAATAAAGGTAAAATAAAAAAATTAAAATAAAAATCTGTGATTTTTTGGTTGGAAAGTTGGAGCTCTAAAAAGATGCCAGAGTTTCCAACTTTGACTTCCGAGTTGGATGACCATTCAAAACAACTTTCTGAGCTTTTTTTCCAGAGTTCCTAGTTGTCTTGAACACGCTGATGTCTGAGATTTTTGAGTTCTTGGTTGTTTTGAATTTCAGCATTTATACCATTGTTCTTGTTGCGCGCTAGATACATACGTCATCACTACCAGCGTTATTTGATTCACCAGATACTCTACACGTCCACATTCTAGATACACCAAGGACAAAGCGGGACTGATCGAACACCCAATGGAAAGATAAAAGCGAAATGCCTACCCAGCTGAGCTAAGTGAGGAGAATGAGAGAGAGAGAGAGAGAGAGCAGGGTGGTGGCTGCATCATGTTATGGTTATACTTGTCATCGGCAAGGACTATAAGTTTTTTTTAGATAAAAAGAAACGGAATAGAGCTAAGCCCAGACAAAATCCTAGAGGAAAACCTGGTTCAGTCTGCTTTCCAACAGACAGTGGGAGAAAAATTCACCTTTCAGCAGGACAATAACCTTTAACACAATGCCAAATTTACTCTGGAGTTGCTTACCAAGACAACATTAAATGTTCCTAAGTGGCCTAGTTACAGTTTTGACTTAAATTGGCTCATAAATCTATGGCAATACTTTAAAATGGCTGTTTAGCAATGATCAACAACCAACTTGACAAAGCTTGAAGAGTTTTAAAAAGAGTAATGTGCAGATATTGTAGAATCCAGGTGTGCACAGCTCTTAGAGACTTACCTAGAAAGACTCTCAGCTGTATTCGCTGCCAAAGGTCATTCTAACATGTATACTTCAACAGCCTGAACCAGAGAAAGAGCATTTGAGTAGATTACCATATTATCTGCATACAGATGGTTGCATCCTCTTTCTCAGGTCATTGATCACAATGGAGAACAAATATTTTAGTAATCTCAAAGAAGCTAGATATATGATTCTCACATTGTATTCTGTCTGCAAGTTTCTAAACCAATTGACAGCCCCTTCACTGAGACCAATGTTACTGAGTCTGGCTAGCAACAGCTCATTTCTAAGCTGTGTTTCTACAATGTGTGTTCCTGTAATGTGTAATAAAGTAGGTGAAGCGACTCTCCATGGCTGTTGAGTTGAGCCTCAGGTAAGAGGATCTCTTCTGTCAGACTCAATATCAGCTAGATTGTCACTTTTAATTATCCACCTGAGTTATGGATGTAAGATAATGATCTCTCTCTCTCTCTCTCTCTCTCTCTCTCTCTCTCTCTCTCTCTCTCTCTCTCACAAAGTTCTCAATGGACTTGGCTGTCAGATTAGTTTTTGCTCTAAGGTGGTGAAGCAAAAGTTTGTTGAGGTTTCTGGTATTACCTGAGAGATTTTAGTACCGAGTAGCAAAGCTTTGATTGTTCGAATTTCTCAAGCTTCTGCAGAGGTGGATATTTGGTTGTTCAGTTTGTTCTCTGCTCCATAAGTCTATTCTTTCTTACTTTCTTACTTACTTTCTTTCTTTCTCTTACCCATTGGATTGCCTCCCTATGTTTATGTATTGGTGGAGGCATGCTTCGCTTCTACTAAATCTAATGGTATTTGCACTCCTATTCATTCTGGCGGTCTGCCACATTTCAGTTGCTTTTCATTTATCAAAGGGCTCTCTGCACAGATGCACTAACCGAGCAATCAGTCCTTATTGTGGCCCAAATCACTTTATCATAGGACTGGGTGCCTATCCAACAGCTTATTATATGGGAACAGGCCAACAATGCAAGAAATTGCAGTTGCATAATGTTTCGGATATAACTGAGATGCTCCTATGATAATGAAGCATTCTTCTGTCCACAGTTCAGGGTGTCAGCCCCTTTGGCTCGTAGTGTGACAGGGTGAAAGCATCATTGGTAGACCTTGCGGAAGCTGAACAACACGTGACGATTTTAAGGGAAAAGCAATTTGTTGACCCCTCTGACATCAACCCCCTGATCAATGCTTTCATTTTGATTATTAATAGATGTGACCAGGTTTAATATGAGGATCCTAGCGCTTCCCAATGGGGTCACATTGGCAGTGCAAGACACCTTATGTTCCCTGACTAGATGTTTTCCAAATATAATATTGTATCCCTGCACCAATTACAGGGATCGTTGCTAGGGTACAGACAGCTCGAAAATTAATCTAACCACTTAACAGGATGTAGGATCATGTTTTGGCACAGCCCAGCTTCAAGGAGAGACTATAGAAAACCAACCCAGAAAACTGCCCTATACCTTGACACAGAGTAGAGCTGGGACTGAAGATGCCATAAGGTACTGTGGAATGATGTACTTAACTTGCCATGTCAAGTTTATTGAATTTAATTTAATTAAAAGGTACAATTCAAACCGGTGTCAAATACCAATGCCAAATAGTTTATTTCAGATACATGGATGTTTTTGGGATGCACTTGAATTAGCTTGGAGTTTGCACTGTTTGGACTGACCAGCATGATGTACTGTAGAATGATATAGCTAAAAGGTACAATTCAGAAATCTGTCAAATGCAGAGGTCAAATACTGTACTTTCGGATACATAAATGTACTTGGGGTACGCTTGATTTAGGTTGGAGTTTACAGTTTTGGGACTTTGCAACTTTATGGACTAACTCTCAGATGACCAGTGTTCTAGCCAAGTGGATACCTGATAGGTGACACCTGAAAACCAGACCTATTAGGAGTCCTGACACATTGTGACAACTTTGCTGTGTAATATTGATCACTTTTGCCAATAATGTGATCCCCAGCTGTGTCTGTGTGAGGGTACGTGGATATGGAAGGAACCTATGTGGACTATAGTGACGCAGATCTCTACAGATGAGTGAAAGTAGGATGTGTAGTGCGTGTGTGCGTGTGTGTGCGTGTGTGTGCGTGCGTGTGCGTGTGTATGTGTGTGCGTGTGCGTGTGCGCGACTCTGTAGCTGTGTTAGTTGCTATGTGTCTCTGTATAGCAGAGGAATTAAGATGTCATCCTGTTCCACACAACGCTAGGAAGATCTAATACCTCCTTTTGACATGTTGTTGTCCACAAGATGACAGATGTTCAATTCATTACCTTACTGAGCATCTAATCTAGATGTATCTAGTTTCACATTCAACCTACAATAAATACCTCCCTTTGGTTTCTCCTGGCACTCAGTGTATCATAAATTCATAACATTAGCATTGAATGAATAATGTAATAGCTCTCAGTCTAAGCTGTTGTATTAGGACTTAAGCAATCGATTTAGCTTTGTGACGGAACCCCAAGAGAGGTAAAAAGCGGTTGACATATGTGAATGGTGAAATTATAAGTTATCTGAGGATGGAATTGCATGACTACATAAAAGCATACCTCCTCTCATGCCCATCCAAGGCAGAGAGACATTCTGAAGCATTCAGAACCACTTGCACACACCTTCTTCCAAATCAATACTTCACATTCTGATGTAAATTAGCCTATAGGATTTATGTTTTCGGCTGAATGAGTGAGAGTTGAGACAGTTTGAGTTATGTGGTAAGTAGGCCTTTCTAATGGTAGCTCATAATTTCACAGATCAATGAGTATTACCTACAGCAGTAAAAAGGTGGAATTTGTAATGGGGCCAAACTCTACATTCACCTCCCCATTGTCTAGCAAGGACACTGCCTGAGCTACTGTCTTCCATGAACCTTTATCTTCACTGATGTACAGAACTGTGTCATATCATAGCACCAGATTTGATTGGAACATTTCTGCCAGAGGAGAGAACGGTAATTCTACAGCATTACTTCACCTCATGTTATAGCATGAATTGATAATTCCGCTTGTTGAGAAAATGTCTTTCTGAAGTTACAAGGCACAACACACGATTTGTAAACTCAGCATAACATTTTAATTAGCCGCAGTGGTGGCAATATCCATCACCAGTGTGATAAATGTTTTGCAATGACACACAAAGCAGCTCTCATCCATATACAGCTAAAGACCATGAAATTCGAACACAGGTAATGGAACCAGAGCTAAATTATTATTATTTTACTTCTGTTGGGAAGCCATCATTCTAGCCGCCATAGCTTAAATTTGCATCTTCACATACACCCAAGGGGCTGACTATTATGAACTGCTCAGGCTAGATAAACAGAGCCTCAGCTGCTGGTTATGGAGAGGAATTAGCTAGAAAACCTTTATTCATCTCAGACATGTTTACTGGTTCTGCAGGGGAAGTATGCGAAAGTGGTGTAAAATTCAATGAACACATGGACTGAAAATACCCAGAGCGAATACCAGCTATTTAATTGTATAAAGAGATGTTTCACATTAATTCTCTCAGCTCATTGGCTTAAAACACATAGCTAATTCCATCTAGCCGAGAGGTGAGCAGCTTAGTGAGAAGAACAGTTAAGGACTCAGGTTTGTTTATGGAGAAAAACAGAGGACTGAAAAATATAAAGGAAGTGTCTATTGATTAAAGAGTCTGCCATGAAAATCTAGATTTGTATGTATACTAAATCTAATACTGACTCCTGAGGGAATCCATCACTATTGGCTTTTGGCGTTGATGAACCAAGAAAGTGAGGCAGCTTTATGGAGGCATTATAAGCGGGCTGTCTGGGCCTTTTTAAAGCCACATCACTCAGGGTGTCGCAGAAATTGGTCAGCACGGGTCAGCTCTCTACAGAACATTCCACTGCTGGAACTCACCTCCAAACACACGGCTGCTCCACACTGATGGGAATTTCTGATGAACACATACACACACATGCACACACATGCAGGCAAGCACACATACACAAACCCACACAATCACACACAGCATGCGATAGAGATGAACGACTCACTGAGATCCTATCTAGATAGAGGGCACCAAATCAAACAGACACAGTGGAAAAACAGTTTGAAAAAAAAAAAACATTACAACAAGCCCAGGGTTCACCTCCTTATTGAACTCTGTAATTTAATCTTTACATGTCTTCACCTCTTCTCTGTTTATTGCCGCCTGCAATCACAGCGCTGTTTAAATAGATGAGTGTGTCTCCTAGTAGTGCAGAGTTTTCAATACAATTATTTCAGAGATGAATTTATTGAATGTTGCAGTACATAAGCATGACACATGACCTCCCCTCCCACACACACATGCACGCATACATACTAAGTATTTTGTAAGGAATACTGGTATCAGATGTTATGTTACAGCGCATAAGCATTCACTGCACAGTAAGTCGGCTCTCTAATTTCCATAATTGCTAAAGTTAGCTGCTGCCAGGTATTGGGAGAGCTTACTCCCTCCTGTGTTGCCCTGCCATTAAATCCAGAGGCCCTGTCAAGCGAGACTGATGAATCTTGTCAACCTCGGAGCGGCAAGAGATTTGATTGACCTAAAATCTAGTGCTAATGTATTAAATAGATTTCTGGGATACAGAAACTCAATTTGAATCCATTTGACTGTGAATATATTATACGGTATGTTTGTGAATAACTTAACTGCTCGGCCTGCTTGTACTTCTCCTTCAGTTGGAGTTAACTTTGTTGTATTAATTCCTTTACAGACACATTATCTGAATTAGCAACATTAATTGTACTTTTTGAAACACAACAAAGTCCTTTCATTTTGTTCACTTTAATGATTTGAAGTTTGAATTATTTTTTAAACAACTTATTGTTGTTTAACAACATACAAAGAGCCTAAAAAAATAGAAATTTTCCAAACCAGTGACTGAAGTAAAACATGAATGAGATGAGATGTGACTTGATTGATTATTTCATGTTTCATAATCTGACTCCTGTACCTCGGTTGAATGGATTACCGATCGACTCCCTCCCTCCATCAGTCCAGCATCTTTCAAATGTACATTCCATTTCCATCAATACTGTAACCCTTGTGACACCTACGATTCTTCTTCATATTTGTGGCAAACAATTTCCAATAACTTTGTTCTCCTTAATAGGCAATCTAATCACACTAAACCCCTCAAACTTTTTAAATCATGCTGTGGTCTGAAGAGTCGAAATCCATTAGATAGGTAGGTAGCCTACCAGTTAGAGGCGAGACAGAAATAGAAGGGTTGCCAGTTTGAATCCTAGATGCCATTGCCTGCTGTTGTGCCCTTGAGCAAGGCACTTACACCCCCCCCACACACACACAACAGCTCCCAATATGGCAGCCCCCCACACCTCTCCTGAGAGCTGTGTTTCTGTTTAGATGAGGAGGTAGAGGTGGGGAGGAGCTGAGTTTATTCACTTTGCACAGGTCATGGCATTTCAGAAATGCTTTTGAATTGAGTGTGAAATTCTTGAATTAAAAGGGGATAATGAATAGTTTGCATCTCTACAACCCTATCAAATGGTTATGAGTTATCAGCACAGCTTATGTCATCAGAGTTATTATGAAAGTGTATTCGTTTTGCTGTACTGATTGCCTCTGGGTTTGTATGTCATATTACTGTTTAATTATCAAGCTGAAGGTGAGATTATAATAATATGTTTCCAGACAGGGTTGGGTCTCTACGGGATGACGACAATGGCTCCCTCTATGTAACACCCAACGTCATTGCAGCTGTGGCACAAAGTGTGGGTGTTAGCAGTACCATGGATACTGTTTTGTTTCAAACGTACAATGCTTTGAATATGCAGTATATTGAATGAAGGAATTCATTCATTCATTCATTAATGACATGCAGTTATCATAAATCTGATTTTTTTTCCAGGGGAGGGCTGAGGAACTCTTCCATGGACAGATCTTATGCTTGTTCTCAGTTCTCTGACATCTTGAGATGAAATGATGTGCTGTTGCACTCGGGTGAGTTCTACACATAGTGGATGAGTTGAGACACCCACTTACAATGTAAAGCACTATAAGCACCTGAGAAAGTGCTATATAAATCCAATCCATTACTATTAAGCTACTGACAGCTCCACTTGGGTGTGATTTCCTATTTGCTGAAAGAAATGCTGCATTTGCATGTCCAGGAAGCATTGACATGAAAGATGTAGCTTGTCTAGAGCATACGGCTGGGTGATGCAACTCATTAAAAAACTTGATGCAATACAGGATATTTGTATCATTAGGGGTTTCTGTTCTGTCTCAGAGATCCAGATTATCTGTAAACAATTATCTGCTGGTTCCAGGACACATTATTCAATGAAGGTTAGCAGGACTAAAAACAGCTTTATTGAATGCCAACTCAGCAGGGTTCAATCAGGATTTGGTATTTAAGAGATAATGGTAAGGCAAAAACCAATTAGCTTTTTGCTCTGTCGCTGTCCAATGTTCACAGCTGTTCGCTGTGCAATTGTAAGGTTAGTGCTACCCACTAGGCGAGGGTGTCACAGCATCAGTGCTGCAGATGTAATTTTGGAGGACAAATCGATCATTGAGTTGAGGATGTGGTTTACACACAAGGGAAATTACGGTCAATTCTTTCATCAAATGTCTAGACTAGTATAAATGCCATTACTGTTCAGTAAATCGCAATTCCTTGAAATACTTCCCTTTTCATTCATCATTAGTTTCATGCAATATTGTGAGTATTGATTTCCGTCATAGACTTGTACCCAGGGTGTCATTACCAGAGAGTGGTGGCCTTAGCTGTATAACCAACTGTAATATTATGGATTACAGTCGCAAATATCACCACCCAGGGCCTCTTTCTCCCACACAACCACTGTTGAATCTAGTATCTTGTTATAGAACAGGGATAGTGTTAGAGGAAGTTGAGTTGAGTTGAGATATACAATCAGCTTGTCAAAGTTTTGTTCCTTCGCTGGACTGGACTGAAACCCTAACACATGCCCCCTTCGATGTATAGTGCCCCACCAAAGACACTCTGACAGGATGTAATCATTACTCTAGCCTAGGACTATTAGAACCATGACTGTGTAAAACCATGAAAACTTGTCTTTTGTGTATGTAATTTGGGGGGAGGGGTCCTACTAAGCTATATGGAATATTTTAAGAAGGTCATACCAATAACCCTTTAACTATTTGATTTGGAATTTTAAGAACCTTGAAGTATCAACAAAAATATATATACAGTATATCTATTTGATGAAGAAGAAAAAAATGGGCCTTACTGCTATTAGGACATACAAATTAATTGAATAACAGATTCACTGCATGGAACATCTGATAGTCCCACAAAAATAACAAAAGGAAGTTTGTTATGAAGTATCTATGTTTAACCCCATTAACCCCGCATTAAACAGTCTCCATACAATGCATTCGGAAAGTATTCAGACCCCTTCCCTTTTACCAAATTGTGTTATGTTACAGCCTTATTCTAAAATTGATTGCATTAAAAATGTTCCTCATCAATTTACACACAGTACACCATAATGACAAAGCGAAAACAGGATTTTAGGCATTTTTGAAAATGTATTACAAATAAAAAACAGAAATACCCTATTTGCATAAGTATTCAGACCCTTTGCTATGAGACTCGAAATTGAGCTCAGGTGCATCCTGTTTCCATTGATCACCTGTCTAAATAAAGTCCCACAGTTGACAGTGCATGTCAGAGCAAAGACCAAGCCGTGAGGTCGAAGGAATTGTCCATAGAGCTCCGAGACAGCAGTGGTGGAAAAAGTACCAAATTCTAATACTTGAGTAAAAGTAAAGATACCTTAATAGAAAATGACTCAAGTAAAAGTAAAAGTCACCTAGTGAAATTCGACTTGAGTAAAAGTCTAAAAGTGTTTTGTTTAAAATATTCTTAAGCATCAAAAGTAAATGTTATTGCTAAAATATACGTTAGTATCAAAAGTAAAAGTAAAAGCATTCTAATTCCTTTATTAAGCAAACCAGACATCACCATTGTCTTCTTTTTTTTATTTACAGATAGCCAGGGACACACTCCAACATTCAGATGCAATTTACAAACGAAGCATGTGTGTTTAGTGAGTCCGCCAGATCAGAGGCATTAGGGATGACCAGGGATGTTCTGTTCATAAGTGTGTGAATTGGACCATTTTCCTGTCCTGCTAAGCATTCAAAATGTGACGAGTACTTTTGGGTATCAAGGAAAATGTATGGAGTAAAAATAACCATTTGTAGTGTAGTAAAAGTAAAAGTAATAAAATAAAATAAATAGTAATATAAATAGTAATCTATCTCTCTATACATGTGTATATATATATATATATAAATATAAATATATAAAATATAAATATATATATATATATATATATATACACACACACACACACACATATATACAGTTAAAGTCTGAGATTTACATACAGGTACACTTAGGTTGGAGTCATTAAAACTTGTTTTTCAAGTACTCCACACATTTCTTGTTAGCAAACTATAGTTTTGGCAAGTCGGTTAGGACATCTACTATGTGCATGACATAACTAATTGTTCCAACAATTGTTTACAGACAGATTATTTCACTTATAATTCACTGTATAACAATTCCAGTGGGTCAGAAGTTTACATACACTAAGTTGACTGTGCCTTTCAACAGCTTGGAAATTCCAGAAATAGATGTGATGGCTTTAGAAGCTTCTGATAGGCTAATTGACATCATTTGAGTAAATTGGAGGTGTACATGTGGATGTATTTCAAGGCCTACCTTCAAACTCAGTGCCTCTTTGCTTAACATCATGAGAAAATCAATAGAAATCAGTCAAGACCTCAGAAAAAAAATTGTAGACCTCCACAGGTGTGGTTCGTCCTTGGGAGCAATTTCCAAATGCCTGAAGGTTCCATGTTCATCTGTACAAACAATAGTATGCAAGTATAAACACCATGGGATCACACAGCCGTCATACCGCTCAGGAAGGAGCTAAACGTACTTTGGTGCAAAAAGTGTGAATCAATCCCAAAACAACAGCAAAGGACCTTGTGAAGATGCTGGAGGAAATAGTTACAAAAGTATCTATATCCACAGTTAAACGAGGAAGAAGCCACTGCTCCAAAACCACCATAAATAAGCCAGACTATGGTTTGCAACTGCACATGAAGACAAAGAAATGTCCTCTGGTCAAATGAAACAAAAATAGAACTGTTTGGCAATAATGACCATCATTATGTTTGGACGAAAAAGGGGGAGGATTGCAAGCTGAAGAACACCATCCCAACCGTGAAGCACGGGGGGGCAGCATCATGTTGTGGGGGTGCTTTGCTGCAGGAGGGACTGGTGCACTTAACAAAATAGATGGCATGATGACGAAGGAAAATTATGTGGATATATTGAAACAACATCTCAAGACATCAGTCAGGAAGTTAAAGCTTGATCGCAAATGGGACTTCCAAATGGACAATGACCCCAAGCATACTTCCAAAGTTGTGGAAAAATGGCTTAAGGACAGCAAAGTCAAGGTATTGGAGTGGCCATCACAAAGCCCTGACCTCAATCACATAGAAAATTTGTGGGCAGAACTGAATAATTGTGTGCGAGCAAGGAGGCTTACAAACCTGACTCAGTTACACCAGCTCTGTCAGGAGGAATGGGACAAAATTCACCCAATTTATTGTGGGAAGCTTGTGGAAGGCTACCTGAAATATTTGACCCAAGTTAAACAATTTAAAGGCAATGCTACCAAATACTAATTGAGTGGATGTGAACATCTGAACCACTGGGAATGTGACGAATGAAATAACAGCTGAAATAAATAATTATCTCTACTATTATTCTGTCATTTCACATTCTTAAAATAAAGTGGTGATCCTAACTGACCTAAGACAGGGAATTTTTACTTTGATGGCTGGGGGGCAGTATTGAGTAGCTTGGATGAATAATGTGCCCAGAGTAATCTGCCTGCTACTCAGGCCCAGAAGCTAGGATATGCATATTATTAGTAGATTTGGATGGAAAACACTCTGCAGTTTCTAAAAGTGTTTGAATGATGTCTGTGAGTATAACAGCACTCATATGGCAGGCAAAAACTTGAGAAAAAATCCAACCAGAAAGTGGGAAATCTGAAGTTTGTACGTTTTCAAGTCTTTTTCTTTCCGATATACAGTGTAAGATTTGGTCCGATTGCACTTCCTACGGCTTCCACTAGATGTCAACGGTCTTTAGAACCTTGTTTCAGGCTTCTACTGTGAAGAGGGAGCGAATAAGAGCTGTTTGACTAAGAGGTCTGGCAGAATGCAATGACCTAAGTCATACGCGCGGCCGTGAGAGCGAGCTGCGTTCCTTTTCATTTCTAAAGACAAAGGAATTGTCCAGTTGGAATATTATTGAAGATTTATGATAAAAATATCCTAAAGTTTGATTCTATACATCGTTTGACATGTTTCTATGAACTGTAATGGAACTTTTTGACTTTTCGTCTGGACTAAGTGCCTGCGCCTCGTGAATTTGGATTTGTGAACTAAACGTGCGAACAAAAAGGAGGTATTTGGACATAAATGATGGACTTTATCGAACAAAACAAACATTTATTGTGGAACTGGGACTCCTGGGAGTGCATTCCGATGAAGATCATCAAAGGTAAGTGAATATTTATAATGCTATTTCTGACTTCTGTTGACTCCACAACATGGCGGGAATCTGTATGGCTGTTTTGGTGCCTGAGCGCTGTACTCAGATTATTGCATGGTGTGTTTTTTCGGTAAAGCTTTTTTGAAATCTAACACAGTGGTTGCATTATGGAGAAGTATATCTTTAATTCCATGCAAAACACTTGTATTTTCATCAACATTTATGATGAGTATTTCCTTAAATTGATGTGGCTCTCTGCAAAACCATCGGATGTTTTGGAAGGAAAACATTACTGAACATAACGCGCCAATGTAAACTGAGATTTTTGAATATAAATATGAACTTTATCAAACAAAACATACATGTATTGTGTAACATGAAGTCCTGTGAGTGTCATCTGATGAAGATCTTCAAAGGTTAGTGATTCATTTTATTTATATTTCTGCTTTTCGTGACTCCTCTCTTTGACTGGAAAAATGGCTGTGTTTTTCTGTGACTTGGCGCTGACCAAACATAATTGCATGGTATGCTTTCATCGTACAGCCTTTTGAAATCTAACAATGTGGTGGGATTAACAACAAGTGTATCTTTAAAATGGTGTATAATACTTGTATGTTTGAGGAATTGTAATTATGAAATCTATGTTGTTTGAATTTGGCACCCTGCACTTTCACTGGCTGTTGTCTAATCGATCCCGTTAGCCGTAAGAAGTTTTTAAATGTATTTGGCTAAGGTGTATGTAATCTTCCGACTTCAACTGTATATATCAAAAAGTCAATGACACACTCTTCGAACACTCTTCTAAAACTCTTCTAGACCAAAAAGGATGTTTTGCTGTCCCATTCGGATAACCCTTTGAAGAACCCCTTTTGGATCTACATGGAACCACTTTCCACAGAAGGTTCTACATGGAACACAAAATAGTCCTACCTGGAACCAAAAGTGTTCTCATATGGAGCTAGCCGCATGAAACCTTTTTGTAACCCTTTTTTCTAAGAGTGCAGAGTTAAAGTGTCAGTGGTGCCCAACAGGAAATACAAGGGTTAAGTGGAAAAGGGTATGACGTCATTCAAAGCAGCCAAATCCTGTCACTCTAGACTAGACTGTGACTAAGTACTGCTTAGATAGAGTGTGGGGGACAGATCAAAAACAGGATATGAAATATATTAATAATCCCATCAACAGCTTTTTATGAATCAGCACACCAGCAGAATTAAGACACCATCTGCTCCTGTTCAAAGCCGGGAAGCGTTGTCAACCTGGTCTGCAAGACCCACAACAGGCACTTAGCATTAGTCATGGGGGAGACAAGTTATAAAAACATAACACAAATACAACAATGCCCACCTGAGTCTGTCACTTCCAAAGAATGAAAAAGACCTGGTTGAAAAATACCCACACTTGCTGTTTTATTGAAAGCCAGACTTCAATCAAGCTTTCTACCTCAAACATCTGTATCTTCTAACAACACTTGTAAAGGAAAATGCATTTGTTAACACAAAATATCTTGATCAGTTCAGACTATATCAGACTGGTGTTTCCATGGCTACGAACATAGCCTATGTTTAAGAGCAGTAAGGTGGAAGTAATGCTTCCAGTGACACTCAGGCAGAATGTTCTCTTCCCTCTGATGTAGACTGCTCCCAGCCCCACCCACGACAGGACAGACTGGCGGATCGGACAGTCCGTCATGAAACTTTTAACAGCTTAATTAGACGAATCCCAATGAGATCTCCAGAATGCGGCTTGACATTTTAACGGCTTTTAAGACGTTTTCCTCCACAGTGATTATGCCAGGAACCCAGGTTATTAGTGGGTCATTATCTAGGATAAAAAGGCAGGTATGTGTGGAAGGAGGATTCACATCACAAAGACTTGAGAGGTTGATTTTAATATATTCCACTTCTCATACTGTTCAGTATCTGACATGGTTTATAGTCCCTGACATTTACCCGTCTTCAGCATTTCAAATCCCAGAAACATAAGAATTAAAGTATAAAGACCATGACAAAAAAAGTGCCTTATGCAAGCATGATCGTACAACCTCAAAGCAGTTTTGACACACACATGCACAAACACACACACACACACACACACGCCCCACATCCACACAACCACCTCCATACATACACACACACACATACACACCAAGCTAAAATCTGACTACAGTAACGTCAGTGTCTGTAATGACTTCACCCTTCGACCCCTGCCTCTCTCTGCCTCTCTCTAGCAGCCCTGAGATGGTCACCAGGAGCTCCCAGTCAGCCTTGACGAATGGCTCAGCCTTGCTCTGTATCAGCAGGCCTGGGGGCTGCCTGACTTATCGCACCGGTCACAAACTGACTATTACTTTTTTACAGCTACTGGGTTTGTCCACATGCTCCCACTTTCACTCTCACTCACCCTTGCCGCCAATTTGAATTTCACAGCGACACTGGCCTGGAATTCTTAAATCTGCACAGCATGAAGAAAAAAATAGTCTCTTTTTAAGAGGGCTTTTCAAGGATTCCCAGATGGGTTCCCTGATAAACAAACAGTCAAAATGAGGAGTTAAGATCAGATATGCAAAGCTAAATACTTTTCTTAAAATTTTTCAGAGTAATAGCAATGGAATAAAAGCAGTTACATTAAAATACTAAAGTGATCGTTTTAGGGCAAACGTAATAGTTAAGTGATACTATTCGTACTTGTAACTGTCTGTACTTTAAGCCATCACTAACTTGGTTTCCATCAAAAGCGGCAACAGATTTTCTTGTGAATATTCTAAAATCCTTACCAATGGTTTTGTCACAACAACTGTTGCATTAATCTTCCCTGAAAGGGATGGATGGACTCTAGTGACAAGACTGAACATCTGACTGAAAATCTGTTTTTGTGTATAGCACTTTTTGTATACCACAAAGCTCAGATAACCCCTGTGGAAATAAATTAAATGTGTGCCCAGCCAGCACTATCTAGGCTTTTCTTCCAAAACTCGAAATTGTGTTTATGTATTTTTTTTTACATTTGATAAAAGTACAGAATAAGAGTGTCAAAATGGTATATCATACACTGGGGAAAGTTGAGGTAAATGATGCTGCTTTAAAAGTTGATGAACACCAATTTTGAGAAAAAGGCCCTGGGAGATGTTGTAGAGGTTTCACACTAGCTAGAGAGCTTTCCTTTGTGTATTGCAAATCAGCATCATACATGCTCCTAACCCTCCTGCTGTGTTCCGGTCGAATTGGACCGACTTACAAGTTTTCTCTCTGATAAATGTAGTTCATTTAATCTGATTGTCATAATGTTCCATGGCTTTGTCCACACAGGGCATTTGAACACAAAATACATTTAGATGATTTTCATTACATTTTGTGGGTTTTATTTAACTTTTGTACACCTGTGGTGTTCCAAGTCAAAAATGACTGGTCATTAGAAATGAATGGGTGAGACTACAATTAGTGTATAAAATTGAGTTCAGGCACATGACCATTCATCGGATGGACACACTTCGTCTCCCAGACCCCCACATGCACGTGTTTGAGCACACACACACACCTCACTCCCCTTGGCTTCCATGGCAAACCCCATGGGAATCTTTCCCCAATAGAATCTTTCCCCCACGGGAACCACACCTGTTGGTATTCTCACAAACAATCGCAACATTGTTTCAATAATATATAGAACTCTTCTTGCAGCTCTGGTATATAAAGCTTTTTTGAGGCCTTGCTCACAATTAATTCTGTGGCAGCACAATGACCAAATGATATACTGTATGTGAGGCTCTTGATCATATCTTTGATCATGACACTGATTTGGAGGAGAGAGGCCAAGACACTGACAGTGAAAATGCATTAGAGGTGTGAGTTGAAGACAACAAAGAATATGATCCAGACCAAGAGACAACCGATGTGGAACAATCCAGTGACGAGGTAGAGGGCCCTGCTGAGGTTGTTGTTACATTCATGTCAAAGAATTAAAATTTGCCCTGGTCTTCATCTTCACCTGAGAGGAGAGGTCGGCTGTCAGCTGAAAAGTTATCAGGATGACCCCAGTGCCAACGAGATACGCCATATCCAGGGTTGATGACATAAAATCATGTCACTATTAAAAAATTGAAATGGCTTCAAAACAAATGTCCTTGTTAAATGTTGACACAGAGTAGTCTGTGATAAATAGCACAATATGTTTAATCTGATTATTTGTTATAGTCCAAATAATCCATACATTATGCTTTTTTGTTTTACACAAAAATGAGTTGTATGAGTTCAGGTCAATGAGGGCTACAGGCCATGAATAGCAAATAGAAGTTCAAAACTTGTAATGTTCACAAGAACTTAAGTTGATAAAAAGATCTAACACAACATTAGGTGATAATATATGTATTATTATGGATTTATAATCAGCTATAATGGAGCGATCATTTTGGACCAGGAACACAGAATTAATTAACATGAAACGAACACAACAGGAGGGTTAAGCCATAGCCCCACTTCTATCTTTATGAGTTCACAAGTGAACAGGTCTCTTTGTGAATGGGTCTCTTTTGTCTCCTTTGTTTAGCTACGGTAGCTATATAAGTTAATTTGCACCAGGTCAATTCAAGGTAGCAATGTTGTTGAGAGCTGTAGCAAAAGTTTTGCAGTTTTCCAGAGCTATATCTTTCAAAAAATCTGCGGTAGCAAAGATGATCTATTCTTACCAGGGAAGGCCCCGTTCTGTTATAGACAAGTCCGCGACGCCATGCCAATCAGGACTCATCTCTCGGCATGTCCGAGACTCCATTATCTCAGCCGATCCTGGCAAGCCATGTAGGATCCTGTCTTTCTCCCTTATTAGCTCAGTGCTGTCTCCTTGACTAAACTAGGTTTATGATTTAAAAATTGTATTCATAATTACAGATCACATATACTTTTTTATTAAGGCACATGAAAGAATTCTATTCTGTAAAAAAAAATTTGCCCTACTCTGAAGTAGGAACTAGCCTTCCTGAACCCGGTCCACATATTGCATGAATATGGATGTTTTCTCTGAGAGATTGAGCTTATTCCCATAGACATCAATTTCTTCAGTATCTTGGTCCAAATTGCTCAGTTGGTTGGAGCCTGGTGCTGGCTCTTAGTTCCAATCTTTGCATTGTTCAGAGAGCTACTCTATTTATTGTAAGCTGTCATGCTAAATGACTGCAATTTAATGTAATGCAATCAAATCACCAATGAATTCCCCATGGGACCATCCTTATTCACTGTCAGATCCTGCTCTCCTCACAGAAGAGGGAAGGAGGTTTTACTTAGTGACCTCCAAGCTGCCCTTCACATCTTTCATAAATCTCGTCTGTCTCCAGCAGTGATATGCAGTCAGGGTAGGCAGTGCTTACCCTGTGATAATCACATTTTAAAAAGCTGTTATGAAAAGCCAACTAAAAAAGTATATTATATAAAAATGAAAAATGTTTTAATGTAATGTTTTTTTCTCATTGATTATGTTGGTTTGTATGCTCAAAATCAAAAAAAATGCTAAAACATTAAAAGTGCAGGATATTCATTCCTTTCTTTCCATCCATCCTGCCTTTCCTGACTCCAGTCACTGTTAATGGACAGGGTCAGCATACAGTAGGTGTCGCTGTTTTGCCTAGCTTGAAGTAGCTTCATTCGAGCCGATTTCATATTTTGCAAATGCGTATTGCCTAAACATGTTATGTGGGTGTTGCCCTCTCTGGAATCCCTCCCTATACTGTAGCTCCTGGTGATGTTATTTTCCATAGGAACTCAGCAGTAGTAGCATTTCTACAAAGGCAGACGATTTTGAGATATAATCAGATCTACACAGTTATACATGTGGTTGTATTGAATACTGCAGACTGCATACTATTTCAAAAGTTTATGAATAGTCTTAGGGGGACAGAAACATGGTCATGTATATATAAATAACTTAAATAATGGGAATCGTGCTTTACGTCTTTCTAACTGAATCAATCCTCAGGTTCAGATTGAGTTACTGATTCAATTCCTGCTGAATACATGTCTGTCATTATATTTCCCTATTTTATTCTGTCACTTTCTCACTCCCCCCAATCTTTCTTTCTTACGTTCTTTCTCAGTGTAACAATGACTTACCTTAAGGTAAGGCATACAGATATCCTTGTGATCTATGGTCTCCTAGCAGGAGTAGAAGCCTGTCCTGTACTTATATATTAAAAAAACAGTACCATCCCTAACACTACAGTAAATTCATGGTTTGCACCTACGTCACCCGGTTGCGTCATGCCATGGTTATCAAAATTCTCAAGACGCTCTCAGCCATACTGATCCCGAAAGTCGAGTGGTACCCAGTCATTCTTAATGGGGCCCAATGATTGTTTAGTCTAAATGACACTGTAGTGGCTATTAAATATGATGACATTGCTACAGTAGGTAAATAATTAGTAGGAAACAACGTTGTCAACATTATGATGTCGTTATGATGATTAAGTTAGACAGATGGCAATGTTGTCATTAGCTAGTAAAGTTAATAAAAAGAATACATAGCAATGCTAATGTTAGCCAGCTAAAATGTTTACCAATGACCTGCCACTGGCATTAAACAAAGCCTGTGTGTCCATGTATGCTGATGACTGAACCATATAAGTGTCAGCAACCACAGCTAATGAAGTCACTGAAACCCTTAACAATGAGCTACAGTCTGTTTTGGAATGGGTGGCCAGTAATAAACTGATCCTGAACATCTATAAAACTAAGAGCATTGTATTTGGTACAAATCATTCACTAAGCTCTAGACCTCAGCTGAATCTAGTAATGAATGGTGTGGCTGTTGAACAAGTTGAGGAGACTAAATTACTTGGCGTTACCTTGGATTGTAAACTGTCATAGCGAAACATACAGATTCAATGGTTGTAAGGATTGGGAGAGGTATGTCCATAATAAAGAGATGCTCTGCTTTTTGACACCACACTCCAAAAAGCATGTCCTGCAGGCTCTAGTTTTATCTTATCTTGATTATTGTCCAGCCATGTGGTCAAGTGCTGCAAAGAAAGACCTAGTTAAGCTGCAGCTGGCCCAGAACAGAGTGGCATGTCTTGTTTTTCATTGTAATCAGAGGACTAATATAAATACTATGCATGCCAGTCTCTCTTGGCTAAGAGTTGAGGATAGACTGACTGCATTGCTTCTTCTTTTTATAAGAAAAATGTACTTGTTGAAAATTCCAAATTGTTTGCATACACACTTACCCCACCAGCCACGCCACCATGTTTTTAAATTGATGTAGTCCTGTCCTTGAGCTGTTCTTGTTTATTAATGTTCTGTATTATTACATGTTTTGTGTGGACCCCAGGAAGAGTAGCTCCTGCTTTCGCAACAGCTAATGGGGATCCTAATAAAATACCCCCACCCCCTAATACAGCTGTTGCTCTCCCCTCACTCTTAGCTAGCTAGCTAATGTTATACTACATCTAAAGTTAATCTGACAACATTACAATGATGACAAAGGGTTTTTCTATTAATTATTTGTTTCCTTTACAAATTACATTGTGTTTCCGACTCACAATAATTATCTTTAGACAAAAAAATGTATCGGCGCCATTGCTTTGAGTAGAATGTTTAGAAGAGAACCAGTCCTCAAGATCACTTTTAGAACAATATTGTGAGGGAGCATGCAATCCATGAATACAGCTGTGCCTACACAAAGACTCCATCCATTAGTTATTTAAAGATCTAAATATGCAGTGCGATCATCACCACATTGAAACACGTAGCACTGTGGACGCTGCGTTCAACAAAAAGTCGAGCTGTTATCTTTACATCCCGTCACATTCTCCCTATGTCAGAATGGTCATCATGGTTAACAAACAGGGAGTGTGGCAGATGTCAGCTGACAAAGTGAAAATGTGCCAGAGATAGCTGGTGTCTGGAGATGAGAGCACAGCGCTCTAGATGGTAGTGTTAGATACCATACATTGCTGCATCCTTAGATACATTCTTCCTCACCACAGCTAACTGCAGAGCAATATGAAATACATTTGGAGGCATTTTATGGAACACCAATTGTTTTTTTATAGTGTTTCCCTCGCAATTCCCCTGGCAATAATTACCCCAAATTCACCATTTGGGTTTAGGAAGGAACATCTGAAGCTAGTGCAAGTGCAGCTAGAAGTAATTCATGATGAATTACAGGTGCCATAGAGGTGCCATTTAACCAATCACACTTTTGTTTGCCTAATTAATAAAGCTTAACTTGTCACCTCTGTGTAAAATAAATGTATTATGAGTTCGTACATTCTGGCCAAGCAGAACATTTTCCCACTTTTTCCATTTAGTTATTATTCAAATATTCATTTGAATGATTCACTTTGCCCTTTGCAACATTTTGTTCTATTTTGTAAACATCGAAGGCCACCAGCAATTACCCCGAATACTCAACTCTCTGCCTGTCAAGGTGGATGTCAAGGACAGCCTGCTTTGAACAGACAGGTAACCTTAGAAAGAGTTCAATGAAAGATTTGCAGTGACAAGGGTGAACTGATGAACAAAAGGAGTCAGCTTTAGTTTAATCTTCTCTGAAAGGTATGGATGGATTCTAGTGACTAGACTGAACATCTGTCTGAAAAAAATATTTCTTTCTTTACATTTCTCTGTGACGTTTTTTGATGGAAAAAGTACTCAATTGTCATACTTGAGTAAAAGTAAGGATGCCTTAATAGACTCAAGAAAAAGTGAAAGTTACCCAGTAAAAATTAATTGAGTAAATGTCAGGTGTGCTCCCTCTCCGGCCTCGAGGTCACCATGCTTCTCGTTACGGAGCTGTCACCATCATTATGCGTACCTGCGCGTCATCAGACTCACCTGGATTCTATCACTTCCTTGATTACCTGCCCTATATATGTCACTCCCTTTGGTTCCTTCCCCAGGCGTCATTGTTTCTGTTTCATGTCTGTGCTTTGTTCGAGGTTATTGTTTTGTATTATGTTCCGTTTATTTTATTGAGACACTCCCTGAACTTGCTTCCCGACTCTCAGCGCACATCGTTACAGTAAAAGTCTAAAAGTGTTTGGTTTTGAATATGCTTAAGTGTCAAAAGTAAATGTAATTGCTAAATATACTGAAGTATCAAAAGTAAAATTAGAAATAATTTTATTTAATTGTCTTTCTTTGTCAACAATCTACACCAAACACTCTGTAATCTCAAAGTTGAAAAAAAGAACATTATAACATTTGTAAAATACTTATATACAGTACCAGTCAAAAGTTTGGACACACCTACTCATTCAAGGGTTTTGATTTATTTGTACTATTTTCTACATTGTAGAATAATTGTGAAGACATCAAAACTATTAAATAACACTTATGGAATCATGTAGTAACCAAAAAATAGTTTAAATTATCCAAATATATTATATATTTGAGATTCTTCAAAGTAGCCACCCATTGACTGGCTGACAGCTTTGCACACTCTTGGCATTCTCTCAACCAGCTTCACCTGGAATGCTTTTCTAAGTCTTTAAGGAGTTCCCACATATGCTGAGCATTTGTTGGCTGCTTTTCCTTCACTCTGTGGTCCAACTCATCCCAAACCATCTCAATTGGGTTGAGGTTGGGTGATTGCGGAGGCCAGGTCATCTGATGCGGCACTCCATCACTGTCCTCCTTGGTCAAATAGCCTTTACACAGCCTGGAGGTGTTGGGATGTTGTCCTGTTGAAAAATAATTAATAGTCCCACTAAGCGCAAACCAGATGGAATGGCATATCACTGCAGAATGCTGTTTTAGACATGCTGGTTAAGTGTGTCTTGAATTCTACATGAATCACCAAAAGTGTCACCAGCAAAGCACTCCCACACCATCACTCCTCCTCCTCCATGCTCCAAGGTGGGAACCACACATGCGGAGATCATCCGTTCACCTACTCTGCATTTCAGAAAGACACAGGGACACACATTTGGACTCATCAGACCAAAGGACAGATTTCCACTGTTCTAATGTCCATTGCTCAAGTTTCTTGGCACAGGAAGTATCTTCTTCTATTTGGTGTTTTTCAGTAGTGGTTTCTTGGCAGCAATTCGACCATGAAGACCTGATACATGCAGTCTCCTCTGAACAGTTGATGTTGAGATGTGTCTGTTACTTGAACTGTGTGAAGCATTTATTTGGGCTGGAATTTCTGAGGCTGGTAACTCTAATGAACTTATCCTCTGCAGCAGAGGTAACTCTGGGTCTTCCTTTCCTGTGGTGGTCCTCGTGAGAACCAGTTTCATCGTAGCGCTTGATGGTTTTTGTGACTCCACTTGAAGAAAATGTCAATGTTGTTGACATTTTTTGACTGACCTTCATGTCTTAACCGTCCAGCTGTGTTCCGGTCGAATTGGACCGATTTACAAGTTTTCTCTCTGGAAAATGTAGTTAATTTAATCTGATTGTCATAAGGTTCCATGACTTTGTCCACACAGGGCATCGGAACACACAAAATACATTTAGATGATTTTCATTAAATTTTGGGTATTTTATTTATATTTTGTACACCTGTGGTGTTCCAAGTCAAAAATGACCGGTCATTAGAGATGAATGGGTGAGACTACAATTAGTGTATAAAATTGAGTTCAGGCACATGACCATTCATTGGGTGGACACACGTCCTCTCCCAGACCCCCACATGCATGCGTCTTTGAGCACACACACAAACATACATACACCTATCTCCCCTTCTTGGCTTCCATGGCAACCCCCACAGAAACCTTCCCCCAATAGAATCTTTCCCCCACGGGAACCACACCTGTTGGTATTCTCACAAACAATCGCAACATTGTTTCAATAATATATAGAACTCTTCTTGCAGCTCTGGTATATAAAGCTTTTTTGAGGCCTTGCTCACAATTCATTCTGTGGCAGCACAATGACCAAACGATATACTGTATGTGAGGCTCTTGATCATATCTTTGATCATGACACTGGTGAAGAGGAGACAGTCCTTGTTATACTTTGACATCTGAGTATTTGTTATAGTCAAAATAATCCATACATGATGCTTTTCTTGCTAAAAAACAAGTTGTTTTAGCTCAGGTCAATGAGGCCTACAGGCCATGAATAGCAAATAGAAGTTCAAAACTTGTAATGTTCACAAGAACTTAAGTTGATAAAAAGATCTAACACAACATTAGATGATAAGATATGGATTATTATGGATTTATAATCAGCTATAATGGGGCGGTCATTTTGGACCAGAAACACAGAACATATTTAACATGAAACAAACACAACAGGAGGGTTAAAGTAATGATGGACTGTCGTTTGTCTTTGCTTATTTGAGCTGTTCTTGCTATAATATGGACTTTTGTCTTTTACCAAATAGGGCTATCTTCTGTATACCACCCCTACCTTGTCACAACACAACTGATTGGCACAAACACATTAAAAAGGAAAGAAATTCCACGAATCAACTTTTAAAAAGCACACTATCTCATGAAGCCGGATGAGAGAATGTCAAGATCAAGGCAAAGGGAGGCTACTTTGAAGAATTTCAAGTATGAAATATATTTAAATCTTTTGGTTATTATATGATTCCGAATGTGTTATTTCCTAGTTTTGAAGTCTTCACAATTATTCTACAAAGTAGAAAATAGTACAAATTAAACAAAAACCTTGAATGAGTAGGTGTGTCCAAGCTTTTGATTGGTACTGTACACAACTCCTTCTACAATTCTCCATAGGCTATCAGGGTGTTTTTGCAGTTACATTAACTTATGGCTGAGAATGTGGCCCTTCACTACATGACAATACTTGTTGCTAGGCCCAGCTCCACAGTAATCCAAGGCAGAGATCAATCAATCCTCACCGTTTTCTTTTTTACTAAATCGTTTGTCAAAAAGTGCTTTACAGTACACCCTTGTTCCAGCTAAAGGTAGTGCTTATCTAACATCAGAAAGAGCCGTAATTTATCCATACCCACCTCACTCACAGATATAACCATGTTCATCAGATGGACATCAGATGAGGAGAATAGTCATTGCCATATGAACATAGTCGTTGCCAATGACCATAGTCAATGGTCATTGTCAGGCCCACATTGTCCACTAGAGTCCACCTCAAACCCTGGAGAGAGACTTTAGAGAGAGAGACTTTAAATGTTGAAAAGGAGAAGAAAATTTGACTTCAATCATGTAACATATGTTTCAATAATTAAGACTTTCTTAGTGGTCCAACTTCTGAAACTTTTGTAAGGTTAGGACTTTGAAAAACAAGTCACATGTATTTTCCGACGCTCAATGATTGATGTGGCAAACGTGAAGTGCTACCATTTCTTTCTCCTTCTCTTATCCGACAGTGCCAAACCCTTTAGTTTGTAGAGTTGGTAACCCAAAAACAACTAAACAAAGGAACAATACAGCTCTACAAACTTAAGAATTCCTAAAAATAAGCTTTTCAAATGAAATATGATTGTAATTTTAGTCAGCAGAATATTCATACAGACACTTTGAATGTCAACATTCATTAATTGAAAATATATATTTTTTAACATGATTCCAGTGGAATGTTTTATAATGTTCATTGTACTGTCATAATTCAACATATGCGTACACACCCAGCCATGACTCACCTAAAATGCCAAGCCTGTCAAATACTGAAACCAGGACATTTGTTTCTAGGACATTGTCACGTCAAATGGTCATGAATTTAGACTGCCACCGTTGTTTTTACATTCATCAAACTGCCAATGTTCTTTCAAACTTGAGAGTAGATTCAGAACTTTAGACTTCCTTTAATGATGTGTTCTCTGTAAATCACATAACTTTGATAACATCACTCCTTGAAAACTTCAAGGGTAAGTCTTAGATGTTTGCTAGTTTAGTAATGCCTATAGGGAAAAGCTAGATAGTGAGGCATACAGTGGCTCTTTAGATGCTCCTCTTTTAAGTGAAGTGTAAGTTAAGTGTGTACCATATCATAACGACAAGCTGTAGATATCAAACATAATGACATATAGCTGTCTAGAGACATACAAGCTACATTTTGAATAGAATAAACACATTTTCCTCCTTATGATCCCACTGTGATTATAAATTAATCAGTCTCCTGTGTGGTTGGTTCATAAGTGGTTCTTCAATCTAACAAAAATACAAAATTTGAGTAGTTGGATTTTACCACAGTTTCTGTGAGTTGAGCCTATGTGGGTATATGAAAGATAATTGTGACTTAATTAATTAAATTCACCATGAATAACCAGGTTTTCATCCAACCATTTCATGTGGATGAATTAACTGACTCATTAAAAAAATGGACTGATGAAATCAGGAAATGTCGGTAGAATTTCATAAATGTGACCCGATTCAGGAAACTAGGCGTATGTCGCAAGTCACGACTTCACAGGAGAGCTGTTTGAACGTAAAAAATATTTTTTCATCAAAATGCATTTTTTGGGGCAGAAATTCCTTCTCAAACATGTGAACTTTCATGTGCCTTAATATCAAACTTGTACTCCATCTGTAAATACAAATACATTGTTAAATTGCGAGCCTAGTTGGTTTAGCCACAGAAAAAACGAGCAACCTTCCCGATAGCCATGATTGGCTGAGATAATGAGTGGGCTGGACATGCAGAGAGATTAGTTTGGATTGGTCTACCATATAGCACACGTCTGTCTATTGGAGCTGGTCAGTATGTTTAGGTAATCATGTCGAACACGTTTTTTTTATGTATCGCGTAGTAAAACTGCATAAATCTAATGTCAAGTTAAATTGTACTGTTAGCTAGCTAACATTAGCTGGCTGGCTTGCTAGCTAACGTTATGTGTATGCTCTCCACTTTCTGGAGGACCGAGTTTTGAAATCAGTGGAATTCGAGTATGATAGCTAAGGAGATGGAGAAAACACCAGTCTGGATTACATCGTCAAACTAAGTCAACCATGCATGACATCAGACAGGAGACATGTCCAACTATGATGTATACTGGTAAGATTTTCAGATATTACACATTTCTAATTTTGACAGAAAGTGGTTTCATTTCAACTTTACTGTTAGCTAAGTAACGTTAGCTGGCTGGGTCGCTAGCTAACATTATGTGTATGATCTTATTCTTATAGCTACCTGCAGATTCATGCAGGGTAATAATGTCATGAGTTGTGATATGCTCCATTATTTAGCTAGATAGCTAGCTACATGTCTTCGCAAAAGACTCCAATCTAATTTTGACAAAGTATTTTAATTTCAAGTTAAAGTGCACTGTTAGCTAGCTAACTAACGTTAGCTGGCTGGCTCGCTAACTAACGTTACGTCATGCATTGGGATTCATTGTTTACCTAGCTAGCTATCTAGCCAGCTATCTAAATGATGCATCGTTGAATGCTCAACACCCGTTCAATATGTCCGGTGTCAGTAAACGTCGGTAACAAAGCGTAATTCAATTGTTGCCAGCAGCACAGTTACAGTCACCAACGCTCTGCATAACATGAAAAAAGCCATACCAGCTCTACTAGGGCGAGTGAAATGGTCAGAATGGGGTGTTCTCTCATTATGTGTCTGGGAGTAGCTAGCCAATGTTAGCTAGTTAGCTTGGATGCTTGGATGCTTGACTGTTGTGAGGTCAGAGCTGAACGCGAAAAACACAGATAGAGCGATAGGGCTAGTAATGTTCAGTGAGCTGTTCTCTCTCTCTTAGATGTCTGGAAGTAGCTGGCAAGTTAGTACAGAACGGTTGGATCAACTCTTAGAGATGGGTGGGGCTAAGGCTTAAGAGGGTGTGAACAATGCTGAATGGGTGTAGACAAAGAAGGGATCTCTAATAGTAGTACCAAAACATTGAAAGACAGTTTTCTCAAAAGTGAGTTTCCAAGCTGATCAACTTTCAAAGCAGAATTACTTTCCCATTGTTTTTTCAAATGTAGTGTATGATATACCATTTTGTAGCTCTGAGTCTCTACTTTTATCCAATGTAAAAAACAGAAGTTCAAATGTTGCTACATAAGAACGAATCCAGGTGGTGAGTCACAAATGTTGACAGACAATTTGTTTCTTCGAAATGATGGTATCCTTTTGTGTCGGTAAAATTAATTATTTGGGAAATGGTTGTGGCAATGCCTTTATGCGCAAATATTGATATAATAACAATCATATCAAAGTTATAATAACAATCATATTGGAATTGGAGTCACACGAGGAAATGTTTTGTGGTCCTCCCACTACGACTTGGGGAAGCATGCAGTTTATTAGGCTACAGATGAAATAAGTTATGATGAACTTCACAAGGTTGTGAAAGTGCACGGTGATTAACTTGATGCTCCTTTCCCAATAAATATTGAAGGAATTATTCTGGTGACATAATGATCGATGTTTGGCTGCTGTTTGACAAATAAAAACAGACCTGCTGTTATCCATAATAATCTCATCATGTAGGCCAGACTACCCGCAGTGTATCTGCAAACTGTTGGCATGTGTCAAGACCAGAGTGGGCACATTTGCTAAGAAAATAGAGTTAAGAAAATATTTACAAAAAAATAAACTAAAGTAAAAAAATATATTTAATAAATGTAACACAACAAAATAACAATAATGAAGCTATTTACAGGGGGTAACGGTACCGAGTCAATGTGCAGGGGTACAGGTTAGTCAAGGTAATTTGTACATGTAGGTAGGGGTAAAGTGACTATGCATGGATAAAAAACAGCGAGTAGCAGCAGTGTGGGGGGGATGCTGTGTCAATGAAAATAGTCAGGGTGACAATTTCATGAATTGTTTAGAAGTATTATGGCTTGGGGGTAGAAGCTGTTAAGGAGCCTTTTGGACCTAGACTTGGCGTTCCGGTACCACTTGCCATGCGGTAGCAGAGAGAACAGTCTATGACTTGGGTGACTGGAGTCTTTGACAATTTTTTTAGCCCTCTGGCAGGAAGTATATATCACTACCAAAGTACCATCCCTAACACACTATACAGCTGTGCCTACACAAAGACTCCATCCATTCGTTATTAAAAGATCTAAATATGCAGTGTGATCATCACCACATTCAAACACGTAGCACTGTGGATGCTGCGTTCAACAAAAAGTCAAGCTGTTATCTTTATAGCCCGTCACATTCTCTGTTTCTCAAAATAGTCCTCATGGTTAACAAACAAGGAGTGTGGCAGATGTCAGCTGACAGAGTGAAAATGCAGCAGTGCACAGAGATAGCTGATGTCTGGAGAGAAGAGCCCAGCTCTCTAGATGGCAGTGTTAGATACCATACATCGCTGCATCCTGAGACACATTCTTCTCAACACTGCTAATTAGGGAGAAAATATTTATGTAATAGTGGCATTTTGTCAAACACCAATTGCTTTCCATAGTGTTTCCCTCGCAGTTTCTCTTGCAATTCTCCTTGCAATAATTACACAAAATTCACAAATGGGTTTAAACTACTGTAAGTTGAAGCTAGCAACAATTAGCAATTACACATTGATTGGAGGTGGCATTTATCCAACCACATTTTTGTTTTGTCTTTTAAAGCTTCACTTTTCACCTCTGTGTAAAATAATTGGATTATGGGTTCATACATTCTAGCAAAGCAGAACATTTTCACACTTTATCCATTTAGTTATTATTCAAATATTCATTTAATTCATTCACTTTGACCTTTGCAACATTTTGTTCTATTTTGTAAACATTGATGGCCACCAGAAATTACCCCAACTGAAGACTGCTTTGAACAGACTGGTAGCAACGGAAAGTGTTAGTGAAAGATGAGAACTGCCAAGGGTGAACCAATTAACAAAATGAGTCAACTTTAGTTTAAAACTGCATTGTTGGTTAAGGGCTTGTAAGTAAGCATTTCACAGTAAGGTCTGTTGTTGTATTCGGCGCATGAGCGCATGAGACAAATACATTTTTGATTTGATATACAATAAGTACAGGACAGACTTCTACTCCTCTTAGGAGGCTGTAGATCACGAGAAGATCTGTATTTCTAACCTTACTGTAGGTCATTGTTACACTGAGAAAAAAAGTCATCAAGAAAGAGAGGATGAAGAGAGAAAAAAACACAGAGAATGAAATAGAGAAATAGTATGACAAAAATGTATTAATCAGGAATTGAATCCATAACTCAAGGCCTTCCATGCTACATGAACCTGAGGATTGATCTAGTCATAAAGACGTATTGCACAATTCCAGTTATTTCTATATACTTTCAAACTTTTCCATCCCCCTAAGACTATGCATACACTATGCGGTGTGTAATAGTATGCAGTGTTCAATACAATACCGTATGCATAACTGTGTAGCTCAGATTACCGTAAATATTTGCATTGTGTAAATGCTACCTCTACTGAGTTCCTGTGGAAAATAACATCGTCAGGAGCTGTAGGCAGGTATTCCAGGGAGGCAGCGCATCTTCGATTTACATCAATCCTTGGGAAATTGTGTAAGGTGTCTATCAAAGAGTCAGCTTAAAGCTGTGGGCACACATCACATCACACGCTATCTGTCACACAGATCGCTTATCTGCCTGGGCAGAAATCTCTCCAGGGCCCAAGAATGATTTGAAAATCAAAAAGTAGCAGTTGAATCACTTCAAACCAACTCAAATAAAGCTACTGAACATGTATAGCTGTGGTTTTATTGATTAAATATGCTGAAAATGTTGTGTAGGAACAGATAAGGAAATGTTCCCCGTAGATTCCTGTCTGGTGCTGTATTGAACAGGGGGACTGATTCTAAAGGAATCTAAAGGAAAACGTTCACGTTTCAATAGTCTGACCTTGGATGAGCCTGCCTTGATTGATAAAGAGCATTGACCTCATATAGCTTATCAATTATCAGAGAGTTTTGTGTTCATATTAGGGCATAAATAGTATGGCTATTGCTTACATGTGTAGACTAACTGCTTAACATTCACCAATCCGAATAAACAGTTAATTCTTATCCACTAACTGCAATGGCAAATAACATAATTTTGGTGCCGAAAAGCAGGCTATAGTAGCGAACATCTCCTGTGAAGCCTTGTGTATCTTATTCTGTCTCTCTGAGGGATTGGAGCTTGCACCATGATGTTGCTACTGCCGGTTTCCTCATAGCCGATTCACAGTGGGTATAAACAAGTTACAATCATAACATTATGTTCATGTTGGGCAAACAGACAAAGACACAAAGGTTAACTGATAGTGAGAACAGACTATTTATCTAAAAGCAGGTATATCTCCCACAGATCATCAAGGGGTATTGCTAAACATGTGGAAATGCTAGTAATAAGTTCTAATACTTTCCTGTCTGGATTTGTGCTGAGCATTTTTATAAACGCAGAGAGGCTGAGGCAGGGGTACATTTATTAGTGATACATTCAGTCTGAAACAGCGAGAGAGACACAGCTTGCCTCGCCTAACTCTGTGTTTCTCTGTGCATTTGTAAAGCAGAGAGAGAACGAGAAAGAGAGAGAGCGAGAGAAAGAAGGAGAGAGAGAAAGAGAGAGAGAGAGAAAAAGAGAGATGGGGTGAAAGAGAAACAGCTGAATTCCGCAGGTGGGGGATAAAAATGTATTATATAATTTCCAAGCTGTCAGAAGTCTAATGTAACAGCCAGGTCACCTGTGATACAAGTCCATATTTGACATCCATCCAGTGAGCATTGTTATCTTCAAGTAGGTTTTGGTTTTGCTATGGCATCGTGGATGGGGTTGGTGAATAGGTATAAGCATCTGCCTCTGATTCCAAACATCAAGTTTGAATCCAGGCAAAGAAAGTTATTTTTGAGATTTTTGTTTTAAGCCTATCCCAAACTTTAATCCTTACCTTAACCATTCAGAGTTAATGTCTAACCTTAAGAGTTCAGAGTTAATGCCTAAACTTAGCTTTAAACGATTTGACGTTTGCAACAACTTCGAAATTTGACGTTTGAGAACATGAATAAACATTCTGACGTAAGACTGTGAGAGCTAGTTGAATATAAGGCTAATAAACAAAATGCAGCCAATGGAACAGCAGGAAGTAAATGCATCATAGGTAGTATAGTGGATGGTCATAATTTTGTAGAGGAACTCATACATTGAAATTCTGTCCATGAAAGTATGAGTGCAAAATAACAGCCCAAGATTACAGTTTGGTGACATATATCAATTATCTTCCCCTCTCTCCATCCGTTTCTTCCCTCCCACTCTTCCTCCCTCCGTCTTTCACTCCCTCCCATACAGCAGTCACCTACTTATCAGCCAGTGACCCAGAACCCAGGTGACGTAGGACTCATTCATCCCACAGGTTCAGCGTCTTGTAAACTCTGTGTTATTAAAACACTTCCTTGGGACATCATTTACCACGGCCCAGTTAGCCTAGAGAAAGGCCAACAAGTTTAGAATCAGTTTCTTCTCCAGCTAGCGTTACAGGGTACATACAGTAGGGGTTACCAGACCCCCGATAATTGGTACAGCAAACTCTGGACCTCTCCAATTTTCACACAATTCAGGCATCAAGCGGTTACTCTAAATATGGAAGCTTGCTAATATTGCATTGCCATTCAGAGAGTTTGTGTGTCTGGTTAAGCTGGTGTGTGCAGAGAGAGCAAGGGTGTGTGGCTGCTTCGCTTGCCTTCCGTCTGCCGCTGTTCAGTTCTGTTGGCCCTTGGGAATACACTGGTTCTGGGCAGGACGAAGGGAGTGCCAGGAATGAAATATGATTTAAACGCTTGCGCTGAAATGGCCAATATCACATTTGAAGCATATGTGTTTCCATGCCTTTAAGACACAAGGGTTCATTATGCCCAAGATTTGATGTATTTTGAAGAATTTCAATGTTTATTGTTGTATATTCCTCCCCTGACGTGGGCATTAATATCATGCTGCCCATTGCCTTGTTTCTTTGCTATGGACTAAACATGAGGAAGAATCATGTTCCCATTTATCCTCCCAGGCCTGTTTGGCTATTTCAGGTCAGCCAGAGAAAAATAGCTGGTGAATTATGGCAAAGCTTCCTGTGATGGATGAGGATTTGGTCCCGTTTGAAAGACAAAGAAAATTAATGGGCTTGATCATTTGCAGAGTGACTGGGGATGAGGCCTCATCAGCAGAGCGGGCAGACCTGTCTGAAGTGAGCACAGTGTCATTGGGTGATGGGGCAGACATTAGGATTAGCTATCAATCTCATCTCATGTCTTGTCTGAGTCTGAGGGGGGCCAATCAAGACGGCTTAAGAGGCTTACATATTCCACCAGCCTGATGGATCTATCTATAAACTGAACTTGGATCTGTCATACAGTGTACTGTATATACAATGTACATGTTACTGCCAAGATAAATGAAACACTTGAGTCAATTAGGGATACAATGTATATTGAAAGCAGATGCTTACCTTAACACAATTAACATCTCATCATGCTTGGGGTCATGCCTTAATAGGGCAAGTTGTGGCCAATTACCAATTCATTTAAGACACTTTATGTTGGTGTTTCCTTTATTTTGGCAGTTAACTGTAGATGTCCTCACTTGATGCATTTTCCATGTGGCTCAAACAATGTCCCTTTTCCAAAAGGATCCTACCTTGCCTTAGCCCTTCCTCCCTTTGTTTATTCCTTCCTTCCTCCATTACTCACCTCTTTCCTTCCTTCCTCCCTTCTTTCCTTCCTTCCTTCCTTCCTCCAATACTCCCTTCCCTCTCCTTCCTTCCATCCGATCTGTAGCCTGAGTAATTGAATAAGTGTCCAATCTTATTCTAAAAACTGAAAGTATTGTCCTCTGAGTCTGTCTCCTATTTTTACAAGGTCTAAAATCACTTTTATGTCCAAGGACAGGTCAGGGGACTCTATTAAATTTGACTCTATGACAAAAAACTTTAAGGACACATACTCAGCTATAAAATGCATGCATTCACAGTCTCTCAAAATGAAGACAGCAGGAGACTTCCCAATTTCTGAGAGCCTATCTGAGAGGCATCCACAATCTCTCCTCTATCAGATGATGATCAGCCCACCATGACTAGATTACGTGGGGCTAACCCATGAGGCTTCCTCCATGATTACTTTACTGATTGGAAAAATAGGAGGCCCTTACAAGCTCTGTCAATCAACCATACTGGTGTGTTCAGATAAATTATAGGGCGAAATGTCACCCTTTCTTCTTGGTTTTACAGTCTGGGAAACACGCAGCATACCTAAAGGTTGGCCAATTTACAAATTTCACAAACAAACAATGGAAAATGCATCAAACTCATACACATAAATATGCATAAGTTTCAGCTCCAGTGATCACAGCCTGCAAACATGTGAACATCTCGAAACAGCTATGAAATGTTTGTGCATTTGTGTGTGTTTTTGTTTTTGTGTGCATGTGCTTGCATGCTGAGCAAACACTTAACATTTCATTAAAGATAGATTTTTATTTTCGTGGTTTTTGTTTACTTTGTTACATGGCATGGCCTTATCGGGACTGCTGTGGAATAGTCTGCTTGAAAGAACTCCGCCACTCTCTGCAGACCTGAGCACTGTTGGAAATTGTGTGTGCGTACGTGTGTGCATGCGTGCATGAGTGTCGGATCCTCCATTTAGCTAGCTAGCATTAGTAGGGCTCTGTCAAAGAGTTTACGAACAGAGGACCACAGTGAAGTGGGGAGAGCACAGAGCACTGGAGTGCAGAACGCCAACATGTGGTGCGCTACAAACTGACACACAGATCTGCTCATCATTCTGACACGACCAGGACAGGAGGACTGATGAAGATCCATGCCGTGGTGCTCTCAGTGTCTATGCATTTAACACTGTAGGCAAGAGGTGGGCAACCCTGCAAGCAAGTATGTAAGATTGCACACCCTTGTATTAAAGTATTGTGGAATGAAATGAATATTCTTCATGATGTGTGTTGTGTGTTGTGTCCTGTATATAAAAACAACAGCCTATCCATCACTAAATCGGCAGCAACAGCGAACAGATCCCGAAGTTACCAAGAGGATCAAAGGTGGATCAAGGGTCATGGTTATTCACCTTTATCATGTCTGTATTGTAAGACCACAGAACACACTGCTGTGAGGGTCTAATGAAAGTGAAAATAATGTGTTATTGCCCACATGTATCTTCTCTCTTCTCTCTCATCCCTTTGTCCGTTAAATGACGCATTTAGTCCCCAGTACAGGCCTAAGCACTTCTAGTGCTTGTCAAAAGGAAAGGGACCATAAAGCTTTTGTGGTGTGAAATCTACCATTACCCCCCTCCACTTTCTCGCTCTTCACTCTGGTGTACTTACTAACCTTTTACTGCAGTGGGCTAAATCAGGGTCACACAGAGTGATTCTTGGTAGTCTTAAACAAATCTTCTTTGAAGGAAAAGTATACACCACCTCACACACATGGTTATGGGCTTACAAAAAAAGACACCTGTACTATGTCAGATATAGATCCCAATATTGCCCTTTATATAGTTCACAGAAGACTGAAATATAACAAAACAGTTTGACATAGAAACATTGGATTTTAGTCGTATAAAAAAATATCTTTATTAATTATGAAAAATAACATTCCATTCATGAGGCCAAAGAGGGCACTTTTTGTCATTGACTGCAGAAAAGGGCTACGCTATATAGAGCGACACACAAAAGGGTTACCCCCTGGGAGAAGGTCTGTAACAGTACAAGAAAGAATGGAAAAGAGAAAGAGATGCTTTCTTCCTATTTCTTGAGAAACATTGTGAGCGACAGGACCCATTGAAAAATGAATTTGGCTTTGACATGGGCCCTTTCAATGGACATTTACTGCTGACACAAACAAATAAAGTGAAAACATAACAGCTAGTGCAGATGATGATGAAATTGAATTGCAACAAAGGTCATATGAGTACAACAGAGTCCCATCAAAACAAAATTCTAAAGTTGTATTCAGAGAGACATGGGTGAGACAAGATTAGATGTGGGGGTATTGGCATCCGTGGAAAATCCTCCAGCAGCTCTTGTAAGAGGTAGGTGCTTTTTAAAATCTCTGTTTTACAAGAACAAGAAATGTACAAACTCTATGCCCTCAGGAAAAATATGCCTAATATTGCCTAACTACCCACTGACGGATACCTACTGGGTCGCAGGTGGCTACTGCAAGAACATTTCAAAACAAAATTATATTTTAGGAAAGCCAAAAAGTCAATGACATATGCCAGCCTTTTGTAAACTTTTAGAGATCCCAAGAGAATAAGCCAGCTGCTTTTACTTCAGGATGAAAGAGCCCAGAAGACGTTCATTATTTGCCCATGCGTTGCGTATTAGTCATTTTGTTGATCATGTAGAATGTAAACTGAGGTAATCTCGTTGATGAAGAGTTTCTGTCCATCCTCTTCCTCCCAGACATTAATCACATGGACTTCCTACTTCCTGTAAGCTTCAGTGAGGAGGACGAAAGTAATGGCTGCTCCCACAATAACTATACAAACTATACATTCACACAGACTAATAAATATTATTTATACATGGCACCATTAGATAAACTCGACGCTAATTGTACCATTCCACAGCTCATAATAACTGGCGGCCTCCATTATTGTCAAGGTAATTAGTCATAATTTGCATAATTAAAAAGAAAACAACGGTGTAATAATTGATGAATACTCAATCAGAAGATCATTACCATGACTTGATCTGCATCTTCAGGCAGCAGACTGGAGAGGAGAGGAGGAGAGGAAACCAGTGGATTACAGGACAGCCTTCCTTGTACAAACTACAAAGGACCTTCATCTCTCAATGTCTCTCAGTGTCTCTCTGCCTCTCTCTCCATCCCTCTCTCTCCAGTCCTCTGTGTCTTTATTGCTCTCTCTCTCTCTGTCTCTTTCTCTCTCTCGCTTTCACTGACTCTCTCCTGCACAGCTGAAGCAAACACACTATAATAGAGTCATTGGGAAAACGACAGTGTTTATTAATGTTTATTAACAAATGACTGCCTTGCCTGGCTCACCAACTACTTCTCATATAGAGTTCAGTGTGTCAAATCGGAGGGCCTGTTGTCCGGACCTCTGGCAGTCTCTATGGGGGTGCCACAGGGTTAAATTCTCGGGCCGACTCTTTTCTCTGTATACATCAATGATGTCACTCTTGCTGCTGGGGATTCTCTGATCCACCTCTACGCAGACGACACCATTCTGTATACTTCTGGCCCTTCTTTGGACACTGTGTTAACTAACTTCCAGACGAGCTTCAATGCCATACAACACTCCTTCCGTGGCCTCCAACTGCTCTTAATAACTTCTTGACGCTACCCATCCCTTAAGCGGGATAATTGTCATCAGCAACCGCTGAATAGCATAGCGCCACAGTCAAATAATACTACTAAAAAATATTCATATTCATGAAATCACAAGTGCAATATTGCAAAACACAGCTTAGCCTTTTGTTAATCCACCTGTCGTCTCAGATTTTGAAATTATGCTTTACAGCGAAAGCAATCCATGCGTTTGTGTAAGTTTATCGATCGCATGACAAAACATTAAGTACACTTAGCATCAGGTAGCTTAGTCACGAAAATCTGAAAAGCAATCAAATTAATCGTTTACCTTTGATGATCTTCGGATGTTTTCACTCACGAGACTCCCAGTTACACAACAAATGTTCCTTTTGTTCCATAAAGATTATTTTTATATCCAAAATACCGTTTGTTTGTCGCGTTATGTTCAGAAATCCACAGGAAAGAGCGGTCATGATAACGTAGACGAAAATTCCAAATAATATCCATAATGTCCACAGAAACATGTCAAACTTTTTTATGATCAATCATCAGGTTGTTTTTAAAATATATATTCGATACTATATCAACCGAGAGTGTAGGTTTTTCTATAGGACAGGGAGAAACAATGCCCGCTTTACTCTGTTGTGCAAAACTCACTCTGAGAGCCCCCACCTATCCACTTACGCAATGTGATCTTTCTCGCTAATTTTTCAAAATAAAAGCCTGAAAATATGTCTAAAGAGTCTTGACACCTTAGGGAAGCCATAGAAAACCATAGAATGTGGAGAAATGGAGAATAAGCATGCATAGGAACAGAGAGGTTTCAAAATAAGAGTCACTTCCTGATTGGATTTTCCTCAGGTTTTCGCCTGCTATATCAGTTCTGTTATCCTCACAGACAATATTTTGACTGCCAAACATACCCTCGTAAAACTGACTATCCTACCAATCCTTGAGTTCGGCGATGTCATTTACAAAATAGCCTCCAACACTCTACTCAGCAAATTGGATGTAGTCTATCACAGTGCCATTAGTTTTGTCACCAAAGCCCCATACACTACCCACCACTGCGACCTGTATGCTCTCGTTGGCTGGCCCTCGCTTCATATTTATCGCCAAACCCACTGGCTCCAGGTCATCTATAAGTCTTTGCTAGGTAAAGCCCCGCCTTATCTCAGCTCACTGGTCACCATAGCAGCACCCACCCAAAACACACGCTCCAGCAGGTATATTTCACTGGTCATCCCCAAAGCCAACTCCTCCTTTGGTGGCCTTTCCTTCCAGTTCTCTGCTGCCAATGACAGGAACTAATTGCAAAAATCACTGAAGCTGGAGACTTATATCTCCCTCACTAACTTTAAGCATCAGCTGTCAGAACAGCTTACTGATCATTGCACCTGCACACAGCCCATCTGTAAATAGCCCACCCAACTACCTCGTCGCCATATTGTTATTTTTTTTGTTGCTCTTTTGCACCCTAGTTTCTTTCTATTTACCTTCTGCAGATCTATCACTCCAGTGTTTAATTGCTAAATTGTAATTATTTTGCCACTATGGCCTATTTATTGCCTTACCTCCCTAATCTTACTACATTTGCACATACTGTATATAGATTTTTCTATTGTGTTATTGACTGTACGTTTGTTCTTCCCACGTGTAACTCTGTGTTGTTTGTGTCGCACTGCTTTGCTTTATCTTGGCCAGGTTGCAGTTGTAAATGAGAACTTGCTCTCAACTGGCCTACCTGGTTTAAAAAAAGGTGAAATAAAAAATACATTAAAAAAACATCTGTTGTCTTGTCATGCAAAATTATAAAATACTTTTCCTTTGTCTCGTTTGTGTCCGTGAATATGTCAGGCACAATGCCACCAGTCTGTGGCGAGAAGACCATTACAGAGAACAAGTACAGAAACAGCAAAGACTGTGTTGAACAGGGGTATTGTTAGAGTTGTTATGGTGACCTTATTACCGCCACACCGGCGGTCACAAGTCATGACCGCAGTCAAATTCCACATGAATGTTTAGTGAAGGTAACTAGGCTTCTCCAAGCTCTAATGATGCTGATGGTCATTAGTAGCCTACCAAGCTTGCTAACTGCCTGATACTCAGAAATCTATTGTTCCTCTAATCATTCTGACATCAATGCAAATGTAATAAAAAATCTAATCAAACACTTCATGACAGACCATAAGCTTATGTTTCACAAGATTTCTATAGGCTATGTAATTGCGTGAGAATAGTGAGTTTTGATGGCCTCTATTAACCTCTTCAACCTATGGGGGCGCTATGTCATTATTGGATAAAAAGACGTGCCCGTTTTAAGCGCAATATTTTGTCACGAAAAGATGCTCGACTATGCATGGAATTGACAGCATTGGAAAGACAAAACTCTGACGTTTCCAAAACTGCAAAGATATTATCTGTGAGTGCCCCAGAACTAATGCTACAGGCGAAACCAAGATGAAACTTCAAACAGGAAATGAACAGGATTTTTGACGCTGTGTTTACTAACGTCTCCTTATATGGCTGTGAATATGCTGCGAACGAGCTTATGTGCTCTGCCGTTCATCCAAGATGTCTGCAGCATTGTGGCGTATTTGTAGGCATATCATTGGAAGATTGGCCATAAGAGACTACATTTGCCAGGGGACCGTCCAGTGTCGGTGCGTAATTCCCAGTGGCAACCATTGTACCTTGCGTTACAGAAGGAGAAGGATACTTCCAGGAACGATACATCATTGAAGAGATATGTGAAAAACACCTTGAGGATTGGTTCTAAACAACGTTTGCCATGTTTCAGTTGATATTATGGAGTTAATTTGGAAAAAAGTTTGGCGTTTGGATAACTGAATTTTCGATTTTATTTGGTAGTCAAACGTGACGCACCAAACGGACCGATTTCTCCTGCACAAAAAATCTTTCAGGAAAACCTGAACATTAATTTCATTTCATTTGCGATTTTCATGAATAGTTAACGTTGCGTTATGGTATTGAGCTTGAGGCTATGATTACGCTACCGGATCCGGCATGGCTTGACGCAAGAAGTTAAAAAGAGTAGGATCCCATCAGCTTTTAATGGGCTTACTGTCACTCCCTGACCTTAGTTATCTTTGGTTAGCTCAGGGTGTGACGAGGGTGGCTTGTGTAGTTTTAGCATTGTCTAGGGGTTTTGTATGTCTAGGAGTTGTTGTATATCTAGGTGTTTATATGTCTATGGTTGCCTAGATTGGTTCCCAATCAGAGGCAGCTGTTTATCGTTGTCTCTGATTGGGGACCATATTTAGGTAGCCATATTCCTTGGGTATTTTGTGGGTTATTGTCTATGTGTAGTTGCCTGTCAGCACTTGTTATTGTAGCGTGACGTTCGTTTTGTTAGTTTGTTAATTAAAAGAAGAATGTATTCTTATCACGCTGAGCCTTGGTCTCCTCCATACAACGAATGTGACACTTATCTACAATATTTATTGCTCAACTTTCCTAATATTAAGCAAATTGCTTATCTTTACAACAGGAGTATAGCCTACCTGGCTGGCATGAAAATGAACTACAGGAAAAGCGTCCTCGATTCGCTATTTAAGTGCATTGATGACATGTATGATAGTGGTCTTTTGTACTATGAGGGATAGTAGATTGACATAGACTAGTGTTTTTGCTGTTCGTTAGGCCTACTCATCTTGTTAGCTGACAAAAGTGAATGTGGACAGTTCTTCCAACATCTTCAATATGTGCCTCGGAATTCGATAAGTAGGACAAGCGCCGTTGTGTGGTTCCTCAATTAAAAGTTTAGAGATTATGCCACGGACTTAGAGTTAATATGTGGTTTAGTATATTACCCTGCGTCACTGCTTCATTGCTCCAGACCACCGCAAGGGGGAGTTAGAGCACTGATTATGCTTTTGGAAGCTGTAAAAACATTTGTCAGGCAGAGAACGACCTGTTTAAATTATGAGAAAAATATTCAATTTTATTTGGAACGGCACCCTCTGAGAAGAATAAACTTGGTTAAGCTTTCATACTGTCCATTGAGTTTTTTACTCTGAGAATTAGAATCTAACAGAATGGCAAGCCAGACAAAATTAAAAGGGCCTATTGTCTCACCCCATGTTCAAGAATGGCCTTTTTCCCTTTATTCAGATTACAACCACTCACTTTCCATTATTTGAAAACAAAATCATCTCCAAAATATCGTAATTTTTTAAAACAAGGACATGAAAAGGAGATTGTGAACTCTGCAAACAACGTATCCTGTCTGAGAATGAGAATGGTAAATGTCTGCAATTAATACATTCCTTGAATACATTGGAATAGAAAAGAAGCCATCCATCCACCCATTATGAGCTATTAGCAGGACAATAGAAGGAGGGTAGGGGGAGAATTGTATCATCACTTTCTCAAGCCAAAATGTCTTGATGGCCTTCTTTGCTTGTACTCTAGGCTTGGCAGAGATACAGATGAATGTTTTCAGGTGATGCCAAACAAGTTCGATCGGGTTTAAATCAGGAGACCTACATGTAGAGATGAAAAAATATTTGTAGATATACTGTAGGTGTTGTAGGTCATTTATTTATTTTTATTTAACCTTTATTTTACTACATAAAGGTCTACTTACTCTGTTGGTGTCTTGACCCAGTTTATGCCCTCATTTGCAACGCAAACCCAGGCAGCAGTGTGTTTTGGTCCGAGCCCTTTTCCGGCTTACAGACATAGCTTACAGCTTCTTTCTATGGTGCTACCCATTCCAGGGTTAGGACTGTAACCACCAGAGGACTTGAAAATGAGCCGGAGCTGAGAGGATCACCAAAACTTGGGGTATTTTGGTTTCAGTGCATTTTCTTAAAAATAAATGTAAATCGATAATTGTGTACTAAAAATGTGAACGTGTATTTGCAGAGCATACAACCATACGTTGGGCTGGACAACGGGCAGCACCGAAAAAACACATGGTTCCACAGAATACCAACTGGGATGGACCCCAAGGCAAATGTGGCTTCTTCGTCAACATCATTATGCTTTCGTTTATAAAATAATGGTAAAAATACTCTTTCAAATTGCAGATGTTTATTTCGTTATGGATCAATAACATATTTTTTTAACTTATTGTGTACATAATGTTGCTGCTACTGTCTCTTATGATCGAAAATAACTTCTGGACATCAGAAAAATGATTACTCACCGCGGACTGGAAGAAACAGTTTTCCTTTAACGAGTCCGACGAGAAGGATATCCTGCTTTCAATGGAACAGGCCCAGATCCACGCCTTTTGTGTGAAGAAAAGACGCCGGAAAAGGGGCCTCTTTTCCTTTTGAAAATCCGGAGGCGAGCGAGTAAACTCCCACTGCCTTCCATTCTTCTCGCTAACATGCAATCATTGGACAATAAAATGGAACGAACGATTAAGATTATCCTACCAACAGGACACTAAACTGTAACAACTTATTTTTCACTGAGACGTGGCTGAACGGAGATACAGACAATATAGAGCAAGCAGGATTTTCCATGCACCGGCAGAACAGAGACAAAAAGACACATTCCCACCCCTGGTAAGACGAAGCTAGCACTGAGACCGCTCTCAACCAACTCTATAAGGCCATACGCAAAGAAGAAAATGCTCACCCAGAAGCAGCAGTCCTAGTGGCCGGGGACTTTAATGCAGGCAAACATGAATCAGTTTTACCACATTTTTACTAGCATGTCACATGTGCAACCAGGGGAGAGAAAAAAATCGTAGACCACCTTTACTCCACACACAGAGATGCATACAGAGCTCTCCCTCACCCTCCATTTGGCAAATCTGACCATAATTCTATCCTCCTGATTCCTTCTTACAAGCAAAAACTAAAGCAGGAAGTACCAGTGACTTGCTCAATACGGAAGTGGTCAGATAATGTGGATGCTACACTACAGGACTGTTTTGCTACCACAGACTGGAATATGTTTCTGGGATTCATCCAATGGCAAGTAGCCTAGTGGTTAGAGTGTTGGTTGCTAGATCGAATCCCTGAGCTGACAAGGTAAAAATCTGTCATTCTGCCCCTGAACAAGGCTGTTCCTAGGATGTCATTGAAAATAAACATTTGTTCTTAACTGTCTTGCCTAGTTAAATATAAATAAATTGAGGAATACACCACCTCAGTCATCGGCTTCATCAATGAGGACTACGTCCCCACATTGACTGTACGTGCATATCCCAACCAGAAGCCATGGATTACAGGCAATATCCGCATCGAGCTAAAGGCTAGAGCTGCCGCATTCAAGGAGCGAAAGACTAATCTGGATGCTTATAAGAAATCCTGCTATGCCCTCAGACAAACAAGAAAAGTGTCAATTTAAGATTGAATTGTACGACATCCGCTCTGACGCTCATTGGATGTGGCAGGGCTTGAAAACTATTACAGACTACAAAGGGAAACCAAGAGACGAGCTAAATGCCTTTTATGCTCACTTTGAGGCAAGCAACACTGAAGCATGCACGAGAGCACCAGCTGTTCTGGATGACTGTGTGATAACGCTCTCGGTAGCCAATGTGAAGAAAATCTTAAACAGGTCAACATTCACAAAGCCACTGGGCCAGACGGATTACCAGGACGTGTACTCAAAGCATGCGTGGACCAAATGTTGAGTATCTTCACTGACATTTTCAACCTCTCCCTGACAGAGTCTGTAATACCTACATGTTTCAGTCAGACCACCACCAGACATCCTCCAGGCTTGCCTGCCACACGGGGTCCCAAGGGACCGTTGGCCTTTGTGCAACAACACTTTTGGTGGCTTACCATGGTTCCTGACATCGCCACATTCATTGTCGTATGCACGATCTATGCACAGAACAAGACGCCTCGGCAAGCTCCGGCTGGTCTCCTTCAACCTCTTGTCTGTCCCTCGCCATCCCTGGTTTCACATATCCCTGGACATTGTCACCGGTCTACCCCCATCTGATGGCAACACCGCTATCCAGACCGTAGTGGATCGGTTTTCCAAATATGCCCACTTCATTCCTCTCCCCAAGCTACCTTCTGCTAAAGAGACGGCCCAGCTCATGGTGCAGCACGTCTTCCGGATCCATGGACTGCCAGTGGACATGGTCTCCGACCGGGGTCCTCAGTTCTCATCCCAGTTCTGTAAGGTGTTCTGCACACTCATTGGGTCGTCGGCATGCCTGTCCTTCGGGTTCCACCCCCAGTCCAGCATCCAGTCAGAGTGAACCAACCAAGACCTGGAGACGACACTGTGCTGCCTGGTCTCCGCCGAACCCCTCCATCTGGAGCCAGCAACTAGTGTGGGTCAAAAACACCTGCAACACCCTTCCTTGCTCTGCCACAGGTCTATCGCCCTTTGAGTGTTCCCTGGGGTAACAGCCCCCCTGAGCAGGAGGAAGAGGTCGGCATGCCTTCGGCCCAGATGTTTGTCAGCCGCTGTCGTTGAACCTGCAAGAGGTTATTGTTTCATGTTAAAGACATGGCGGCTTATTATAATGGAGTGAATGTATTGCAATATGGTGAATTACAATACAACGGTCACGTTGTACAGCGCCATATGTTCCTAATGATAACCCTGAGGGTTTCATTTTTTATTTTTTTTGGAATAGAAACACCATAATAGTAATCAAATTAATTAAGTTACATTTCTTAAAATCAATCCCATATACTATGTTCTTACAAAAAAGTGTTTAAATGATCTAGGACAGACAATATTAAAAGCTGTCAGATGCTTCTCAAAGATGCCCTCTAGTGGTCAAACTAGCACTAACCAGCATTAATGGCAACAATGGCTGACACTTACATAACGTGCCATAGAATTATGCGGCAGGCCGCAAGGTGTGCTGCAGTATGACGCAACTTTCAAAGGAAGAACTATTGTACGTTATCATCATTTTAAGCTAAACATTCTGATCTGTTGCATTGCTTTTAAAAACATGTTTGATGCTCGTGGTGGTATTAATTTGGGATCTATCGCATCCCACAAATGTCCCAGTTTATGTTTGGAATATTTATTTCTTGCACAGAAGGACAAGTTGACCAAGAGAATAGGTTAACCTTTGTACTATGGGGGATAGTAGATTGACATAGACTAGTGCTTTTGCTGTTTGTTAGGCCTACTCATCTTGTTAGCTGATGAAAAGTGAATGTGGACAGTTCTTCAAACATTTTCAATATGTAGACAAGCAGTTGCATCCCTGATGTGTCTGTCTTCACTGTGTCTGTCTCTGGTAGCGCCTGTTCGGCGCTACCAGAGCTCCCGCCCCTCAGTCCAGAGGCGCCAGAGCTACTCAGTCCAGCGCTGTCAGAGCCTTCCTCTCCAGCGTTGCCGGAGCTTCCCGTCTGCCCAGTGTTGCCGGAGCTTCCCATCTGCCCAGCGTTGCCGGAACTTCCCGTCTGCCCAGCGCCGCCTGAGCCACCTGTCTGCCCAGCGCCGCCTGAGCCACCCGTCTGCCCAGCGCCGCCAGTGCCGCCAGTCTGCCCAGCGCCGCCAGTGCCGCCAGTCTGCAAGGGGCCGCCTGTGCCGCCAGTCTGCAAGGGGCCGCCTGTGCCGCCAGTCTGCCAGGGGCCGCCAGTGCCGCCAATCAGCCAGGGGCCGCCAGTGCCGCCAGTCAGCCAGGGGCCGCCAGTGCCGCCAGTCAGCCAGGGGCCGCCAGTGCCGCCAGTCAGCCAGGGGCCGCCAGTGCCGCCAGTCAGCCAGGGGCCGCCAGAGCCCCTCAGCCCAGACCGGCCAGAGCCCCTCAGCCCAGAGCCGCCAGAGCCCCTCAGCCAAGAGCCCCTGCCTCTCAGTCAAGAGCTTCCGCCCCTCTGTCCAGAGCGTCCGCCCCTCTGTCCAGAGCTTCCGCCCCTCTGTCCAGAGCTTCCGCCCCTCTGTCCAGAGCTTCCACCCCTCTGTCCCGAGCTTCCGCCCCTCTGTCCCGAGCTGCCCCTCAGTCCACTGGGGTCATTTAGAGGGGTCGCCGTGGTTAGGAGGCCACGGAAGCAGACAATAAGGCGGACTAAGACAATGGTGAAGTGGGGTCCGCGTCCCGCGCCAGAGCGGCCACCTCGGACAGACGCCCACCCAGACCCTCCCCTATAGGTTAAGGTTTTGCGGCCGGAGTCCGCACCTTTGGAGGGGGGGGGGGGGGGGGGGTACTGTCACATTCTGACCTTTATTTCCTTTGTTTTGTATTTATTTAGTATGGTCAGGGCGTGAGTTGGGTGGGCAGTCTATGTTTGTTTTTCTATGTTTTGGGGTATTTCTATGTTTCGGCCTAGTATGGTTCTCAATCAGAGGCAGGTGTCATTAGTTGTCTCTGATTGAGAATCATACTTAGGTAGCCTGGGTTTCACTGTGTGTTTGTGGGTGATTGTTCCTGTCTCTGTGTTTTGCACCAGATAGGACTGTTTTAGGTTTTTGCACGTTTGTTGTTTTGTTAGTTTATTCGTGTTCAGTTTCTTTATTAAAGTACAATGAATAACAACCACGCTGCATTTTGGTCCGCCTCTACTTCACCTAAAGAAAACTGTTACAGACAGGTGCGCTATTCTGTTCTTCTTAAATATATACAATTTAAGTTTATAAACACTTAGGTTGGAGTCATTAAAACTCATTTTTCAACCAATCCACAAATGTATTGTTAGCAGACTTTAGTTTTGACAAGTCGGTTAGGACATCTACTTTGTGCATGACACAAGTAATTTTTTAAACAATTGTTTACAGACAGATTATTTCACTTATAATTAATTCACTGTATCACAATTCCAGTGGGTCGAAGGATTACATACATTATGTTGACTGTGCCTTTAAACAGCTTGGAAAATTCCATAAAATGATGTCATGCTTTAGATTAGAAGCTTCTGATATCCTTTGAGTCAATTGGAGGTGTACCTGTGGATGTATTTCAAGGCCTACCTTCAAACTCAGTGTCTGTTTGCTTAACATCATGGGAAAATCAAAAGAAATCAGCCAAATCAGCCTAAATTGGGAGCAATTTCCAAGCGCCTGAAGGTTCCATGTTCATCTGTACAAACAAAAGTATGCAAGTATTAACACCATGTGAACACGCAGCCATCACACTACTCTGGAAGGAGACGCATTCTGTCTCCTAGAGATTAACATACTCTGCTGCGAAAAGTGCAAATCAATCCCAGAACAACAGCAAAGGAACTTGTGAAGATGCTAGAGGAAACAGGTACAAAAGTATCTATATCCACAGTAAAACGAGTCCTAAATCGACATAACCTGAAAGGCCGCTCAGCAAGGAAGAAGCCACTGCTCCAAAACTGGCGTAAAAAAGCCAAACTTCCGTTTGCAACTGCACATGGGAACAAAGATAATGTGTAATTCTTGTAGAAATGTCCTCTGGTCTGATGAAACAAAAATAGAACTGTTTGGCCATAATGACCATCGTTATGTTTGGAGGAAAAGGGGGGTGGCTTGCAAGCCGAAGAACACCATCCCAACCGTGAAGCATGGGGGTGGCAGGGGGCATCATGTTGTGGTGGTGCTTTGCTGCAGGAGGGACTGGTGCACTTCACAAAACAGATGGCATCATGAGGATGGAAAATGATGTGGATATATTGAAGCAACATCTCAGAACATCAGTCAGGAAGTTAAAGCTTGGTCGCAAATGGGTCTTCCAAACGGACAATGACCCCAAGCATACTTCCAAAGTTGAGGAAAAATGGCTTAAGGACAGCAAAGTCAAGGTATTGGAGTGGCCATCACAAATCCCTGACCTCAATCCAATAGAAAATGTGTGGGCAGAACTGAAAAAGCATGTGCGAGCAAGGAGGCCTACAAACGTGACTCAGTTTCATCAGATCAGTCAGGAGGAATGGGACAAATTTCACCCAACTTATTGTGCGAAGCTTGTGGAAGGCTACCCAAAACGTTTGACCCAAGTTAAACAATTTAAAGGCAATGCTACCAAATACTAATTGAGTGTATGTAAACTTCTGACCCGCTGGGAATGTGATGAAATAAATAAAAGCTGAAATAAATCATTCTCTCTACTTTTATTGAGACATTTCACATTCTTAAAATTAAGTGGTGATCCTAACTGGCCTAAGACAGGGAATGTAAACTTGTAATGTAAACTATGTAAACTTCTGACTTCAACTCTATATATTTTTTCATTTTATGTTTTTTTAGACCTGTCTAAAATAAATAATGTATGTATTGTGATGGTGTAGGCTGTATTAAATTGATTTAAAATGTTGATGTTCCCAAGGTACACGGCTTGTAGGCTATGTAGGAAGCCACGAGATGCTAAATGTGTTTATGTTAGTTAACGGTAAATTACGGTGACACCTGTAGTTATTTGATTGACAATCACAGACTGACAAAATGTCATGACAGCCACAGCCCTTTGTACTGTACTGCGGCTCTGCATGGAACTGTTATTGTGGGGTGAGCGTGCAGTCAGACTGGTGTTACTGTGAAGGGACACAGACCCACGGAGGCCGCCAGATTACTCATTACACACCTACAGCCGGAAAGCGGCAGCAAACCAGGCAGACAAAACGACACATAAAATGGGCACCCAGACAGAGAAAAGGTAAAACCTTTGTAAGAAATAACATTGATGCTCTGGATCAGAGTGCCCCCCCCCCCCTCCAAACCAGATGGTATGTCCTGCCACAGAGCCAGAGAGCCAAACACTAAGGCCATGTATCAGTGGTCCTGGGGGCCGTCCTCCCAGCTGAGCTTTTAACATGAGCAACAGCGACCCACAGCCACTCTGTGCAAGGCAAACCCCACTGCCAAAGGAGAGAGGAGAGGGAGAGAATCCTAGTAGAGACAGAGCTCCCCACAGTGGCTGATGGTATGGTGGTCATGGGATGTCATCTTGGGATGGGGTGATGCATTCAATCAGGTACTGTACTACTGTACACCAAATGGAAAAAAAGAGAGACAGAGAGAGGGGAGGGGGGGGGTTAGAGGGGGATATGGTTGTTATTGCAACATTGGAAGTGAACAGGGGTTTCTCCCTGTAAGCTGTGTGGTCAAATGCTAACTAGGGTGTAGTGTTGCCACAGAGGAAACAGAAGAGAGTAGAGAGAGAGGAGATTAAAGCTGCTGGCTAGTCAACTCTCCAGTCAGTTTGGCATGGTAATCACCATGACTCCTTGTGAGAATACAAATCAAATGAATTAGATATGAACATCCCAGTCCTATTTCTCCTCTCATGAGAAAAATTAATTAAGAAAATAATAATTCAATTCAAATCGCTTGTTCGTTTCCCCTGTCTCTCCATCTCGTTCTGTCTCTCTATTTTCCATCTTTCTCAATCTCCCATTTTCTCCCAATAGAGAGAATGAATTTGAGTGAATAGAGAGAGATTTGATCAGGAATCATTGCAATGTTATGATTTCTCTAAATAAAATAAAACATTTATTCAGTGTGCATGGAGAGCAGTGTTTGTTGTTCAAAACAGGAGATGAGCTGAGCCAAACTACTTCAGGGAGTCTCTTTTGCCTCTGTAAATAGCCGGAAGTTTACACACTGTTTACCTAAAAGTGTCTAAGGAGGTATAGGCTACTCAGGGATATCTTTCTGTTTACATTTACACTTGTGAAATCTTTGTTTAGCATTGTAGCTCATTTAAAAATCTCATGTTTGTTGATGCAGTGTTATAAAACATTAATTATTTACTGGAGGTGTCTGCTTTAAGACTATAGATGTTGTATATTTTACAGGCATTATTTATCACTCATACTTGAGTCATTCCCTGCTGGCCCACACATCCTCTTCAGTGCACAAAGGTCAATAAATAAAGGTAAACAAATGAATTCATCACAAGCCTCAACAGGACAGAGATTTCTCACCTTCTGAAAGGATGAATAGAGGGAGGTTGGCTGGGAGATGAAAGGCTGTTTCATTCAGCTTGGCCGAAGCACTGAGCCCAATGAATAAACTGGCCTTCACCTGCCATGGCAATAGTTCAGAGGGAACTAATGCAAGACAAATACATGACAAATAGGAAACGGGCTAAGCCAGGTTATATATCTGCTCCTGGACACAGACCAAGTAAAATGCCAGGGGAAACCACGGAACATTAATAGTTATGGAGGACAGCAGTGTGTAAGACACCTGATTCAACACTAGCCACCTAATAGATGCTCTTAAAAATAGTCCAACGTTAGTTGAATCAGGTGTGTAAGCGCTGGGCTGAACAAATACCTGCATACATTATGGAACATGGCACAGTGGCTCAGGGGAGGGAATGATCAGATCTGCCAGGTTTTGTTTGAGTAGCCAGATTCCCAGCTGCAGCAGTCTCTGCAGCAGTGTTTTACAGCACCTGTTCTCATTCTCCTAGCTGGCCCAGAGCGTCCCGCCGAGGGTCCATAAATCAGTCGTTGGTACTGGAGAGGGGTGGACAGGTAGAGACACTCTGCTGTCTCTGTCCCTGTTACTGTCATTTGTCTCGTTTTGCTCACTACACTGCCAGTTGTTCTGTCATCAGTAATTTTCAAAGCTGGGGGACGACAGTGTCTGTCTCGGTCCCCCCCATTTGGCAGAGATAGTGGTGTCTCCCTCCCTTCCTCCTCTCCTCTGCTGTCTGTCTTCATATGAGAGTGATGGGTAAAGAGTGTGTCGTTGAACTGGGTCAAACATCTCTCTCTGATTTTTCAAGCTTCCCTGATTCCCATCCTAGGAATTTCAAAGTAAAAAAGCAGAATAAAAACTCTGAGTCACCTCTTAACCCTCCCATCTGCCAATCCTCCTCCCAGCCCAACATGTGGATACTTGTGTGCTCTAGCCAGAGGGGAATAGCAAACAGGGGTAAACAGAACATAATAGGGAAGTCTAACCAGAACTGGGAAAAACATCAGAAGTTGTTGAGCATATATATGAGTGCTGATCTTCAGGACGAACAAACTCTGCTTTTCAGGGATATTGCAATCATATGCATACATTGTAAGTATTAGCTTTGAGCTTTGCTTTGGCTGTATAGAGAAATAGAGAAATGCTTGTGACATGACCACTCCTTTCACATTCTTTTCATTCCGTACTAAACATGGTTGGTTGACTTACAGTATATTGGTTTGCTTCAGTTTTTTGCATTTCTAGGCACGAATGAGTTATGCTTCATTGTAAGTGGTTAGTAATTCATAGATAGGTAGTCTCTATTCACATTTGTGTATAAAATAAATGTTTGATACCGAACCCTGCTCATAGATGATTGGTCAAAAATAATTTTTCTCTGGCTAATACTTATTATCGATTAATGAATCAATAATCATAATGGATGACCAGTGTCTTCTTAAACAGCTGCAGATTCTGACTGCTGAAGTTATGAGATTTCCTGTTTCTGTCCCATAATTCATAGCGAAACTGGCCAGTTGCTGTTCTGCTTTTGCATTTTTTGGGGGCAAAAAACATCTCTGACCAGACAGGCTTCCTGTGTTCTCTGTTGCCTCTGTCTTTCTTTCTCCCTCATTTTAGATCAGCTGTTTCCATCATCACTCTCTCATGTTAGATGGTCTGATATCAGGCAAAGGGGCATGTACAGGAAGTAAGTCAACATTCTGTTCTGTATAAATGTAAACCATTTGAACATCATCATCATCCTCAAAAGAAAAATTAAGAGTCTCTAGGCTTTTTTGTTGTTTTTGTAGGGCCCCCAAGCCCCCCATCGATGAAGTTGTGTCATGGCGACAATCCCTGAAAAAACTCCAGGAGTCTAAAAGTAAGACAATGTACTCTTCTTTACTCTCTCTCTCTACTACTATTGATACTGTTTATTGGTACTGTTGATACAGTCCTACCAAAACATGTGCAGGGAAGTGGTACCAGTATAAGCCTAAAGTCAGGGGGGACAAGCTGGCTGTCGTTGTACATATTTTGTCTTGTGTCGATTAGAGTCAGTTCTCCAGCTGTGATTTATATTAAGCAATTAGTGTGAGTAATGCAGTTTGCTGTTTGTTTGTGTTCCCAAAAGACTCGTGAAAAATGGCACACCTGCATGGCTTTATAAGTAGGCTAAGCATTTTGAGAAGGAACAGTAGGCTACAAAGGACAATTATTCTCCCATAAGACATGCAATGGTTCACTCACATCTAAAACATGTTTTATGACATTGTACATGTTTTTTTAGGCAACAAAAGTTATTATACTGTTTGGTAATTTATTTGCATTGGTCAGCAACTGTAAATGTCCCATTTAAAAATGGAAGCCCAATAACCCCCTGTCAATTTCCTGAACCAGTTTGACAACTTTGTGGGCTAGCCTGCTCTCTCAAACTAAACCTGTGTTCTGCAGGTCATGGTCAGTGGCCATGCTTACATGTATGTGCCTGCCTGTATGAATGTGAGTCTGTTTCACACCATCTCCTTTTTATGTCTCTACCGTGTAGCAGGGCAGCTGGCCTTCAGAGAGTTCCTGAGGACAGAGTACAGCGAGGAGAACATCTTGTTCTGGCTGGCCTGTGAGGAGTACAAGACCATCACCACCAGCAATGAGATAGCTATAGCAGCCAAAAGGATCTACACAGAGTTTGTACAGGTCGACGCTCCCAGACAGGTACGTAAAGACATCAGACGGAATGGTGTAGCTTAATCTTCTTTCCCCCTCTCTCTTTCTTTCATTTATTTGTTTAATCGTTGGCTCTCCGCCTCAAGCTGTCTCTCAATCATTATGTCTGTGTCCCTCTCTCTGTCCAACATGATGGCTACACAAAGGCAATGTTTCATTCATTACTCAATTCCAGATAAACATCGACTGTGGGACCAGGCAGGAGATTACAAACAGCATGTCTCAGCCGACCCTGAGCTGCTTCGACAAGGCACAGAGACTGATATACAAGCTGATGAAAAAGGACTGTTATCCCAGATTCCTGAAATCTGAAATCTATCAAGGTCTTTTAGAACCATCAGAAGCCCGCTGAGGTTCCAGAACCAGGTGGAGAATAATACCTGTTAACAACCAACAGTCTGTGGGCTGACAGGGATTCAACTCTCTCCGCTCTAACTAGCTGCCCATGTAAGTTCAGCATGGTTTAACTCTGGGCTGGAGCACAAAACACAGGGCCCATGCTCTGTAGTCTCTCTAATAATAGTTCATCATCTAGCTCAGTGGCTCCTAATCTTATTCTGAGGTGTGGCCAACCAAAATATTTTCAACGTAAACATAAAGTGGAATACTCTCCATATAAATATGCTAATATTATAGATAATAGATATGATAACAAATGTTATACAGTACTGACTTTATTTAGAGTATAAAGCATTATGTATGTTTTATAACTTATTAATATCCATTGGTTATCAATTGATCGTTACTTTTAACTGTAATAATTCATGGTATTCTCCTGATGTCTATGAAAACTAGGATATGTCAGACCTGCCATTAAAGCAATGAAAAATACGTTTCAGTCTATTTTTTTTTTATGTATGTGGTGTTTCTGTCTATGACAGGAATTCATTAAGCCAGCCCAATGCGATGTTGTGTATGCGGGTGTCTGTCATTAGGATTCAGAAAGCCAATCCAACACAATCAGTGCAGCATCAGCTGAGGTCATAGTCTCTTTCTCTCAGTCGTACCCTTATGTTGTTCTTCTTTATCTCTCAGACCCAGAGAAACCCCAAAAGCTCTGTTCCCTAGGCAACCAGGCCAATGGGCCATCTTTGAGACCTCTCTCTCGCTCCTATCTCTGCCTCTCTCTTGTGTGTTGTGTTTTCACACATTGTACAGTGGGATTTCATGTTGTTTACAGTTAAATTGACCTCTCTGTGTTATGTGTAACACCAGTCCAGGTATGTATAGTTTCTCCCCAGCAATGTCTGTGTACGCTATCCTTGATGCAGCAAAAATAACAATATCTTTTAAAAAATGAAGTAAGCTTTATGCAACATCTTTCTGAGTATGGACCCATCACACCTTTTATATCTCCCAGCAGGAGGCCATGTACTCGAAGGATCAACCGCCTGCCTCCACTTCAACACACCAGACACCATCTTCCCTCCACATACAGACCCCCACAAGGATATACACCTGGCATCTTCCACTTGTAAACATAGACACAATTAAATGTAACGCATACCATCCTGCTCTAAGATATGATACCATGATCATTGCTTCCCTCATTGAGTCCAACACATCCACACACACATAGGCACTTTAGTTATGTTTCCGGCCAAATGTATACAGTTGCATGAAAAAGTATGTGAATTGTTCAAAAAATGTCACAACAGCCGACAAACACAGTGTTAAACTAACAACACACACATTTGTGTTTTTATTGTCTATATTGAATACATAATTTAAACAATCACAGTGTAGGTTGGAAAAAGTATGTGAACCAGTCTAGGCTAATGACTTCTCCAAAAGCTAGTTGGAGTCAAGTGTCAGCTAACCTAGTGTCCAATCAATGAGACAAGATTGTTAGAGTTGCCCTCCAATATAAAAAACACTCGCAAAATGTGAGTTTGCTATTCACATGAAGCATTGCCTGATGTGAACCATCCCTCCAACAAAAGAGATCTCAGAAGATTAAGATTAAGAATTGTTGACTTGCATAAAGCTGGAAAGGGTTATAAAAGTATCTCTAAAAACCTTGATGTTCATCAGTCCACAGTAAGACAAATGTATCTATAAATGGAGAAAGTTCAGCACTGTTTCTACTCTCCCTAGGAGTGGCAGTCCTGCAAAGATGAATGCAAGAAAATAGCGCAGAATGCTCAATGAGGTTGAGAAGAATCCTAGAGCTAAAGATTTATAGAAATCTCTGGAGCATGCTAACATGTTGATGTAAAACACTAAATACGAATGGTGTTCATGAGAGGACACCACGGAAGAAGCTACTACTGTCCAAAAGCAAACATTGCTGCATGTCTGAAGTTCGCAAAAGAGCACCTGGATGTTCCATAGCACTACTGGCTAAATCTTCAGTGGACAGATTAAACTACAGTTGAGTTGTTTGGAAGGAACACGCAACATACTATCTGTGTAGAAAAAAGGCACAACACACCAACATCAAACCCTCATCCCAACTGTAAAGTATGGTGGAGTGAGCATTATGGTTTGGGGCTACCTGCCCGCTTGACCCTATTCCCTCCTCTCTTCTCCAGACCATTTCCGGAGACCTTCTCCCTTACCTCACCTCGCTCATCAACTCATCCCTGACCGCTGGCTACGTCCCTTCTGTCTTCAAGAGAGCGAGAGTTGCACCCCTTCTGAAAAAACCTACACTCGATCCCTCCGATGTCAACAACTACAGACCAGTATCCCTTCTTTCTTTCTCTCCAAAACTCTTGAACGTGCCGTCCTTGACCAGCTCTCCCGCTATCTCTCTCAGAATGACCTTCTTGATCCAAATCAGTCAGGTTTCAAGACTAGTCATTCAACTGAGACTGCTCTTCTCTGTATCACGGAGGCCCTCCGCACTGCTAAAGCTAACTCATTGTGTCCTCCTCCCAGAGCGCTAAGAACCTTGGCGTGATCCTGGACAACACCCTGTCGTTCTCAACTAACATCAAGGCGGTGGCCCGTTCTTGTAGGTTCTCCTCTGCTCTTCCAGTTCCAGGCACTTGTCAGCTGGATTACTGCAATGCCTGTGCCATTAAACCCCTACAACTCACAAGACCATGGTGCTTGCCATCCGCTACAAGACCATGGTGCGGAGCTGTGAGGGAACGGCACCTCAGTACCTCCAGGCTCTGATCAGGCCCTACACCCAAACAAGGGCACTGCGTTCATCCACCTCTGGCCTGCTCGCCTCCCTACCACTGAGGAAGTACAGTTCCCGCGCAGCCCAGTCAAAACTGTTCGCTGCTCTGGCCCCCCAATGGTGGAACAAACTCCCTCACGACGCCAGGACAGCGGAGTCAATCACCACCTTCCGGAGACACCTGAAACCCCACCTCTTTCAGGAATACCTAGGATAGGATAAAGTAATCCTTCTCACCCCCCTTAAAAGATTTAGATGCACTATTGTAAAGTGGCTGTTCCACTGGATGTCTTAAGGTGAACGCACCAATTTGTAAGTCGCTCTGGATAAGAGCGTCTGCTAAATGACTTAAATGTAATGTAATGTAATGGCTAATTTGGGGCTAATTTGCTGCCATTTCCTAGACAGCTTGCTATCACAGACGAAAAAAATGAATTCCCAAGTTTATCAAGACATTTTGCAGGAGAATGTTAGGCTGTCTGTCCGCCAATTGAAGGACAACAACCCAAAAAGAAGTACATCAACAACAGAATGGCTTCAACAGAAGACAATATGGCTTCTGGGGTGGCCCATTCAGAGTCCTGACCTCAACCCAATTGAGATGCTGTGGCATGACCTCGAGAATGGTTCACACCAGAAATCCCAAGAATATTGCTGAACTGAAACAGATTTGTAAAAAGGAATGGTCCAAAATACCTCCTGACCGCTGTGCAGGTCTGATCCGCAACTACAGAAAAGATTTGGTTGAGGTGAGACTGTGATGGTACCCCTCTTATCGGCTCTTAACCAACCATGCTATTTTGTTTGTTTTTTTCACGTTTTTAGTTTTAAAAAATGTACATAATGTTGCTGCTACCGTCTCGTATGACCAAAATGAGCTTCTGGACATCAGAACTGGATTGCTCACCTCAAACTGGAAGAATAGTTATTCTTCAATGAGTCGGACTGGAGGAATATAATACAGACACCCGACCATGCCCAGATCCCGGAGAAGGAGAAGGAGACTGAGATTTCATTGAAAGAGATCAGGGTGCCTTGTGAGGATTAGGTGACAAGTGGCTAATCTGCCCTGACCTTCTGTTCTGCTAGCTAACGTTCAATCATTGGAAAATAAATGGGATGAACTGAAAACACGTTTATCCTACAAATGGAACATTAAAAATTGTAATATCTTATGTTTCACGCGGATGAAGGTCGACATTAAGAACATAGAGCTGGTTAGTTATACACTCTATCGACAGGACAGAACAGCAGCCTCTGGTAAGACACAGGGCGGGGGCCTGTGCATTGATGTAAACAACAGCTGGTGCACGATATCTAAGGAAGTCTCAAGGTTCTTCTCGCCTGAGGTAGAGTATCTCATGATAAGCTGAAGACCACACTATCTACCTAGAGAGTTTCCATCTGTATTTTTCGTAGCTGTCTACAGACCACCACAGACTGATGCTGGCACTAAAACCACACTCAGAGAGCTGTATACCACCATAAGCAAACAGGAAAACGATCATCTAGAGGCGGCACTCCTAGTGGCAGGGGACTTTAATGCAGGGAAACTTAAATCAATTTTACCTAATGTCTATCAGCATGTCAAATGTGCAACCAGAGGGGAAGAAAATGCTCGACCATATTTACTCCACACACAGAGACATGTACAAAGCTCTCCCTCGCCCTCCATTTGGCAAATCTGACCATAATTCTATCCTCCTGATTAATGCAAACAAGCAAAAATTAAAGCAGGAAGCACCAGTGGCTTGGTCTATAAAAAAGTGGTCAGATGAAGCAGATGCTAAACTACAGGACGATTTTGCTAGCACAGACTAGAATTTGTTCCGGGAATCTGCCGATGGCATTGCGGAGTACACCACATCAGTCACTGGCTTTATCAATAAGTGCATCGAGGACGTCGTCCTCACAGTGACTGTATGTCCATACTCCAACCATAAGCCATGGATTACCAGCAACATTCGAAGTGATCTAAAGGATAGAGCTGCCGATTTCAAGGAAGCTTATAAGAAATCCCGCTCTGCCCTATGATGAACCATCAAACAGACAAAGTGTCAATACAGGACTAAGATCGAATCGTACTACACCGGCTCGACGCTCGTCGGATGTGGCAGGGCCTGCAAACTATTACAGGTTACAAAGGGAAGCACAGCCGAGAGCTGCCCAGTGATATGAGCCTACCAGACGAGCTAAATAACTTCTATGCTTGCTTTGAGGCAAGTAACACTGAAACATGCATGAGAGCATCAGCTGTTCCGGACGACTGTGTGATCACGCTCTCCACAGCCGATGTGAGTAAGACCTTTAAACAGGTCAACATTCACAAGGTCACAGGGCCAGATGGATTACCAGGACGTGCACTCCGAGCATGCGCTGAGCAACTGGCAAGTGTCTTCACTGACATTTTCAACCTCTTCCTGTCTGAGTCTGTAATACCAACATGTTTCAAGCAGACCACCAGGGGTGCGTGCTCAGTCCCCTCCTGTACTCCCTGTTCACTCATGACTGCACGGCCATGCATGACTCCAACACCCTCATTAAGTTTGCTGATGACACAACAGTGGTAGGCCTGATCACCGATAAAGATGAGGCAGCCTATAGGGAGGAGGTCAGAGTGATCACATTGGGAGAATGTAATGCTGATGTTTCTGCCAAAACACAGGTGGTTCTGCAATGCAACCCATATGTTACTAAAGCTCTGTGTGTGTGTGTGTGTGTGTGTGTGTGTGTGTGTGTGTGTGTGTGTGTGTGTGTGTGTGTGTGTGTGTGTGTGTGTGTGTGTGTGTGTGTGCGTGCGTGTGTTTAGCAGATGTTCTAGTAACATAAGCATTTTGCTGCACCCACTATCTCCTAACAATGCAGTAAAATGCCAAACAAGTACACAAATAATAAATAAAATAAATATATATTTATATATATTAAGAAATCAAGAAAATTAGGAACGAGTCTAATTCACAATCCCAATAGCACTGTAACAGTAATCCAAATGCAATTTAATGTATTTACAATGGGGTAATTTACACAAGATTCGCTAGGAACGAGATGTACAGCAGTAGATTTATTAGAGTGAACTATGTCAAGAATCCAGTATATTCAGTACCAGTCAAAAGTTTGGACACACCTACTCATTCAAGGTTTTTTCTTTATTTGACTATTTTCAACATTGTAGAATAATGAAATAACACATATGGAAACATACAAGTGTTAAACAAAAAATGCAAAATAAAGATAAACCCTGGAATGAGTAGGTGTGTCCAAACTTTGACTGGTACTGTAAATAAATATGCAGTGTGTATAAACAGTGTAACTATAATACAATGTACAGTAGATGAAATATTAGAATGAGCTACAGCTGTATGTTGAGAATGCAGTAGGGTCCAGTGGTTTATTGTCTATACCATGGAAGAGCAGCGTTGGCTGTGTGAGAGTTTGTGTGTGAGTGTGTGTGTTTGGATGTTTGTGTGTGTGTGTGTGTGTGTGTGTGTGTGTGTGTGTGTGTGTGTGTGTTTGGATGTGTGTGTGTGTGTGTGTGTGTGTGTGTGTGTGTGTGTGTGTGTGTGTGTGTGTGTGTGTGTTTGTGATAGTGAGTGAGTGAGTGAGTGTGCATCACCTGGTAGATGGCTAGTGATGGCTCTTCAACAGTCTGATGGTCCAATAGAAGCTCTCAGTCTTAGCTCTGATGCAGATGTGCTGTCTCTTTCTGTCAGACGGTGACCAAGTGAACAGTCCGTGGCTCGGGTGACTGAGGTTGTTAATGTTCTTGTATGTGCGTGCGTGCTTGTGTGTGTGTTTGTTTGTGGTATGTGCATGTGTTTCTGTCTAACTACAGAAAAGAGAAACGTTCTCCTACCAAGACGCCGTCTGCCATTTGGAATATGAAACTTGAAGACAGAACATTAATAAGACAGTAGGGTTATAAAAGAGACTAGACCAGTGACCAACATCTACATAATCCACACCAGCCCAGGGATACAGCAGGGATTTAGGTCTCTACAAAACATACTATTGCATTAAAATAATCTGTTCCTCTGTCTATCTCCCTTTCAGGCCTGGGATGATAATACAAATCTGCCTGAGCCAATACAAAGATTGGATCAAAGCAACTTAAACAATATCTCTGTCAATTATAGGACATGGCATTGTTTGGGCCTGAAGAAAAGACAATAACACAGCATAATATATTTGAAAACAAAGAAACATGACTTCAAGTTCCTAGTGTAAAGTGAAGTTTTCATTCGGTAGTTGAAGGTGACATTACATAGAGAAACACTATTTTGTCTTTATTCCTTTAAAACCTGGTTACATAAACAAGTTAGAGCAGGCAGGGACAGACAAAAACACTGTGAAATCTCACAACATTGGTAGAGACTTCATGCCATGCTAATCACATGTCCCTCTGAGTTGGCAGAGGGCCAGGGACATTGGGAAGAAGGATAGTTCTGAAAGCCTCTCAATCATCTCTTGGTGTGTGTGTGTGTGTGTGTGTCTGAAAATATCTGAAACCCTACCTCTTCTTAGAGGGTCTTAAATTATCCAACAGCACTCCCCCATTTTACTATGATATCTTACGAAGGTCCTGAACTCCCTATATGTAACGTTCCACTGATATTGCCTAAAAATAAATACTTTACCCAAAACTATAATGATATTTCCCATTGACTATCGGGGTTTTTCAGATCCCCTAACAATACAGTTTGCAGGTCCATCTGAAATATTATGATTATTCCTGGACCTGACTCCAAAAGCGAGCCATCGATGGACAGTACCAACAAATATGCTCTATGGATTCTGTTTAATTTAATCCCATACCTATTCTGATAGACCCCTGTGATGGCTGGGTGCTGATTTGGGAGACAGACAGGGAGGGGATAGAGGCCGTGAGGCCCCAACAGATTGGCCTTCTCTGGGCTGCAGAGTAGAAGAGATAACTCCCTGGGACTTTGGGTCTGGTAAAGTAGCAGCGGAAGAACTCACGGAGGGAAGGAGATAAGGTGTCTGAGACTCTGCTGAGTCCCACAAATTGTCCCTGGTCCTGACTGGGAAAGGCTGAAGTCCTTTCACAGCTTACCTCCTGCAGTAGGGCTTTCTGCACTCTAATACCAAGCATTAAAGGTTTAGAAATGGGTTTCTTACATTATCTGGGAACATACCTTATCCCTAGTTCCTTCTGAACACCCCATTCTCAACAAACACACACGCACACACACTCCCCACCTCTGATTCCCTCACCCCAGATGCTGCTTTGACAGTAAAGGTTAACAGTTCAGTATATATGATGAAGGGTTTGCAGGTATGTTTGGAAAGTCAATACTTGAGGAGAGTTAGATTCACATTTTTCAAATTAAATTATTTGAACATATTCGCTCCCTTCTCAGCATTACTCTACCACTGAATGGACAGCTCGGTTTCTTATTAATATCCACTAGATGGCAGCAAAGACGCCATTTCAATTGCACCATGTAACAGAAGCAATAACTTTTTTCTGAACAAATGATTAATTATGAGTCAAAGTTTCAAAGAGAAATTCAAATTCATGAGCAAATGAACCATGGACCAGCTTAGTTAAAAAAAAAAATATATATTATTTAACTCAACCTATACATTTAACAGGGCCCAATGCTATTGTTTCTGAATAATGACATTGCATAAACTCATTGCATAAACTCTAAGTGAACCAAGTCTCTAGTCCTTGCAACCACACTATAGATTCTGCTGACCAAGGCCCGACAGACATGAGAATTTGAATCATAACGCCTGAGCTGTTTTTCCTATGGGGGGATTTCAGAAACCACAAAATATAACACTGTCAGTCTGACTTCTCCTGAATCTCCTGTGTTTCCTCGGATGCCAAGCCGTTTCACTTCCACCTCAGTTCTGTGAGAGTTTTGCAGACACAGACACCCACCCTGTCCTCAGAGATGTGCAGAATGGTGTCCCTCATCCCAACACTTAGAGCTGTGGAAAATGGTGTCCCTCATCCCAACACTCTATAACCCTGACAATCGGGTGCCAGCTCGCTGTCGTGCTTTTACCTCTCCACTGGTTTTCCGATTGCAGGTAAAGGAAAGGAGGAGAACAGGAAGCCCCTTTAGACTATTGGGACCCACATTGAGTCCTGCATCACAAAACTATGATAGCCTCACCTATCGTGGGTGTGTACGTCAAAGGCGGCAGCAGAATAGTAAGTGTGTGCACGTCCACTTGTTTTATGTGTCAATAAAGTTTCAGCAGCACACAGGCATTTGAACGTTGCTTTGCATAGTTTGACAATAACATTGGCACTCCAATGATGATGAGATGAGATTGTCCTCATATATTTGCAGTTTTTCCTCAATATACAATAGTTATCCGATAATATGCCTCTTTACATTGTCTACTGTACCTTCCTTTTGTAACACTGTAGTAATCTGCCTTCCTGTTCTTACACTATGTAAATGGCTGTGTTGTTACCAGGTTATTATTGTAAAGATTATTTATTTAATGAGATGTTAGTGAGATGCTAACTCCTGCTAGCAGGTCAGATATTATTGACAGTAAGAACAAAACAAAACTGAGAACTGAGGCAAGACTGAGTCTCCTTTCTCAAAATGTTTAATATTGAAGTACAGAATTTCACAATTGACGCTATGTTGCTAAATTGAGTTAAAATCAGTAGCACTTTCACAATAGGGATTGCCAAAACACTGTAATCCGTGGAAATAAAAGGTTACATTGACATCCTGAGGCGTTAGTTCACTCATGGTTATTGCGAATGTGAGAAAGCTTATGTTTCTAGTCATGTCAGAGATGATTAGGTACAAGTTGATTTGAGTGCATTCTTTGTAAACCAAAATTATATTTACCAAGCACATCTAGAACCTCTTTCTTGGTACCACACCATCTTACAAGGAAGCAGACAAGACAATGACAAACCAATAACCTTACCAACTGTCTGCTGACACAATAACAAAATTACAGAACATAACAAATTGTCTCTACAAAACTTAATGCTCTACCACAAATACAACTGTATGGGTTCAATGTACATAATGGACAGTGGTGTGGCCGTCCCTCTCCCAGATAGACCCAGACAGACTAACAGAGCTAACAGAGTCCTACTCTATTCACAGGCCAGGCAATTAATGAATTGACTGTTTCATCTGCTGTCTCTTAGCTACTCATTATAATTTAATTAGCCAGTAGTCTAAAGACCTCATAATAGGTGTCACAGCCTGAGGCTCCACTGAGAGAGAGAGAGAGAGAGAGAGAGAGAGAGAGAGAGAGAGAGAGAGAGAGAGAGAGAGAGAGAGAGAGAGAGGCAGAAAGAGGAAAAGCTGCTCTAAGGGTAACTTTCTCTGCTGGAAGATACAATAGCACAGTATAGTTCCACTAAACATTTAGGAATGTCACATCAGATGTCACAATCTAAAATCCCTCTGTCAGGGTTTATGAATAAATGTTGACTGAAGTAATTGCCTGCTATAATGTGTCCAAGTGCGAGAGTAAAAATACACATTCTAAGAATTGAGACATTTACAATGTAAATGTACTTTTCATCTGTCTGTTTGTATATTTCAAGACATGGCATATGAGGGTGCAGAGAGATACCGGATGGGTTGGATGATACTTTTCTCGTTAACCATTTCTAAAAAAACATATACAGTACTTCAAAACGGGAAATCAACCAATCCTCCATAGTTAACACAGTGGAAATGTCAATTGATTTATTATCTAAATGTTGAAAGTGTGTGGGCGACAGAGAGAAACAAAATGGTGCAGTCTGAAGCCATGTGGCCGAGAGTGATGCTGGCGCTGGAGATGGGGTTGTGAGCAGGTGTGTCTGACCAGGGGTGATGTTGTGGATCTTTGTGTGGGTCTGTATCTTGTCATTTGTGTGTGTGTGTTTGGTTTTGTATTGTAAAAATAAAATACAAAAATAAAATAAATGCAGCCATTTACAGTATCAATATAGTTCTCTGTCAATCATGTTGACTGTGGACTGCAAGTCGACATGTCCCAACGTCCGCATCCTATGATGCAACATCATGGCTGACTGGTAGTTACACACCCTGTGATGAAATACACAGAAATGACAATACAGTGTTCTCTCCTGGAGGGCCGTGTATACAGACATTTGATTATTTGTAGCCTACATGTTCAAATCAAATCAAACTTTATTTGTCACACGCCGAATGCAACAAGTGTAGACCTTAACGTGAAATGGGTTTTTAGAAGCCCTGACCAACATGCAGTTCAAGAAAGAGTAAAAAAAATATTTACCAAATGAACAAAAGTAAAATCTAATTAAAAGTAACATAATAAAATAACAATAACGAGGTTATATACAGGGGGTATCGGTACCGAGTCAATGTGCGGGGGTACCGGTTAGTGGAGGTAATTTGCAGGTAAGGGTAAAGTGAAGTGATTAATGCATAATGTATATAATGAACAGCGAGAAGAAGCAGTGTAAAAACAAAAGGGGGGTGCGGCATTTGATCAATTGTTCAGCAGTCTTACGACTTTGGGGTAGAAGCTGTTAAGGAGCCTTTTGGTCCTAGACTTGGCGCTCCAGTACCGCTTGCTGTGCGGTAGCAGAGAGAACAGTCTATGACTTGGGTGATCGGAGTCTTTGAAAAATGTTTGGTCTTTCTTCTAACACCGCCTAGAATAGAGGTCCTGGATGGCAGGAAATGTGGCCCCAGTGATGTACTGGGCCGTACGCACTACCCTCTGTAGTGCCTTGCGGTTGGAGGCCGAGCAGTTGCCATACCATGCGGTGATGCAACCGGTCAGGATACTCTCGATGGTACAGCTGTAGAACCTTTTGAGGATCTGGGGACCCATGCCAAATCTTTTCAGTCTCCTGAGGGGGAAAAATATGTTGTTGGTCCCTCTTCACCACTGTCTTGGTGTGTTTGGACCATGATAGTTCGTTGGTGATGTGGACACCAAGGAACTTGAAACTCTCGACCCGCTCCACTACAGCCCCGTCGATGTAATGGGGGCCTGTTCGGCCCGCCTTTTCCTGTAGTCCATGATCAGCTCCTTTGTCTTGCTCACAGTGTCCTGCTCACACATGTTGCATGTGTTGGTGTCCCTCTTTACCACCCTGAAACTCAGTTAAATTAGATACACCTGAATGGAATGGATGAAAAGATTGGAAATAGAAAAATTATGGAAAAACAAACAGGAAAACACAATGACTTCTGTTCTAGGTAATCACATCAATAAACATTGGATGAGTGTCTGGATCACCCATAGTGATCTTTTCCATCCTGCTACACAAACTTCAAAATAAACGAAACAAAACACACAGTTGCATTACAAAAGTATTTCGAAGTGTTTTGTGAAAGTTTATCGTCGACTTTTTGAATTTAAAAAAATTACGTTACGTTATGAAACGCTGTTTTTTTCCGTTGATCACACAGTCTACATATAACGATATCTAGGCTATATATGGACCGATTTAATAAAAAAAAAGACCCAATAGTGATTATGGGACATCTAGGAGTGCCAACAAAGAAGATGGTCAAAGGTAATGAATTCTATTAGTTTTATTAAATAGTTTTCTATTTTATTGTGCGGTTTGTGTAGCGCCGAATATGCTAATTATTTTGTTTACGTCCCCTGTGGGTCTTTTGTGGTGTTACATGCTATCAGATAATAGCTTCTCATGCGTTCCCCGAAAAGCATTTTACAAATCTGACTTGGTCGATAGATTCACAACGAGTGTAGCTTTAATTCAGTATATTGTATGTCAATTTTAATGAAAGTTTGAGGTTTATCAACCTCTATGGTGGCGCTCTTGAGCATTTCTGCTGATTTGATCCCCACAGCGGGAGCACTTCTCTAACAAGTTAAGAACCAGTCATACATCTCAGATTCATAATTTAATCTTCACTGAGGGTGACAGGCAGGACTTCCATGGGAACATTGTGTTACCAAAGTGTTTTCCCCATAAGATACCATTGTTGTGTTTTCTCTCACACCTTTACTCTGTTACTGATACAATGTCAACACACGGATAGTGATATGATATGGGGCTGGTCGTGGGTGTTTATGTGAGTGGAAGTAGAGTGAGAGAATGCTGCACACGCACATGTGCACACACACACAGGCATACACGTACGCTACAGTACATACTGTACCTAGGGCATGACTCATCTGTTCATCCTTGTCCAAATATGATTCACCAAGACACGCCTCTATTTAGTTTTTCATAGTATCTGCATGTATGTATCTAATGGAAAACTTAGTTAGTTCACAATGAATCCCTAAAATATGTATGGAATTATAAATCCACATATAACCACATTATTGGTGCAAAACACATAACACAAGAAACACAAATCAAATCACCACAAAAGGTCACATCTATGTGAGTATATTCATTATTTCTACCTGGATTTTAGTTTTTCCATTTCCACTAGCAGAAACAACATGAATTTTCATCCTCTGATGTCAGGGTTTATCTGTGTTCATTGTGAGCACATTTGGGACCCAGCCATTAGTCAAGCATGTCAAATGAGATACACATGAGGAGATTCTCAGTAGGTGGGCTGTTCTTCTGCTTTTACCCCTCCACATCACACACCACCTTAGTACCAGGGTTTGTAGCTAGGAAAGTTCAAAATACTCACACTAACTATAGGTAGATGTGACCAGCCGATCTCTCCACAGGAGTCCACAAACACACCACAACACTCTAGGTGGGACCTCAGGGGGAAGCTTCAAAAAAATGATTTGCATGTTATGAAATTCCATATGCCTACAATTTCAGTGAGTCTTTCTATTCTTATCTATGGCTAGGGTAACCTAAGACAAAATAAAGCAGCAATAAGAAGATCAACATAATCTGAGTCACAAGCCTTGTTGCAATAGATGAGAATATCGGACCACTCCCAGTTTTACAGACACACCTTGATAGGACAGTATGATGGTTACCCAGTCAGATTGCCAATGGCCATGGCCCCTTTTTCCATTACATATTATTCCCCCTCTTATGTTACCAAAGTTACCATTCACAGTAAATGACAGATGTTCTCAGGAAGTTGTATGTGGAGGAGTATAGATGTGAGTAAACCCTGACGATCATATTAAGGTGGGCAGACAGACAATGCTCCTTAACATCTTCCTGTTTTAATATATGGTCATTTCCATTCACTGGCATGCAATGTCTTCAGAGGGAATTATTAGTGTTGAATCATGGAAGATGTGTCTTCATAGAGTGTGATTTAGTAATATATGTAGTATTTATACTATAATACACAAACACTGTAGGAAATATCTCTCAAAAGGTCCATTATATTGATGAATGGAAAAAATGTGGAAGAAATGTGGAATTAGAATTGTACAGGAATGTAGATGCCCTAGGGGAGTTATGGTAAGCTGTGTGTTTATACCTGAGGTAGAGTTTCTAGGGGCAGCTTGCACCAGCGAGTCCCCAATGTCACCAGAACAAACCTCTCCTGAGACTCCTGAGATGCCCATACAGTGTACAGCTATCTCCTAGGAGGAAACACTGTCATTTACGTGAAGATGCCAAAACTATTATTTTCAAAGATACGGATCAAATAATTTAAGGATCTGCTGCAAATTATGACACAGACGAGAAGGTAAGCTAATGTACAGTACCAGTCAAAAGTTTGGACACAGGCCCCGCGAGTGGTACAGTGGTTTAAGGCACTGCAGTGTTAGCTGTGCCACTAGAGATTCTTGGTTCGAGTCCAGGCTCTGTCACAGCTGGCCGCAACTGGGGTGGTGCACAATTGGCCCAGCATCGTCTGGGTTAAGGGAAGGTTTGGCCGGCAGGGATCTCCTTGTCCTATCGTGCACTAGTGACTCCTGTGGCAGGCCGGGCGCAGTGCATGCTGGCACGGTTGCCAGGTGTATGGTATTTCCTCCAACAGATGGCTGGCATTCGGGTTAAGTGGGCATTGTGTCAAGAAGCATTGTGACTTAGTTGGGTTGTGTTTTGGACGATGCACGGCTCTCTGCCTCTCCCGAGTCCATAAGGAAGATATAGCGATGAGACAAGACTGTAACTACCAATCGGATCCCACGAAAAAAGGGTAAAAAAAATAACACCTATGGAATCATGTAGTAACCAAAAAAGTGTTCATAAACAAATCAAAATATATTATATATTTTAGATTATTCAAAGTAGCCACCTTTTGCCTTGATGACAGCTTTGCACACTCTTGGCATTCTCTCAACCAGCTTCATGAGGAATGCTTTCCCAACAGTCTTGAAGGAGTTCCCACAAAAACGGAGTACTTGTTGGCTGCTATTCCTTCACTTTGCGATCCAACTCATCCCAAATCATCTCAATTGGGTTGAGGTTGGGTGATTGTGGAGGCCAGGTCATCTGATGCAGCACTCCATCACTCTACTTCTTGGTCAAATAATCCTTACACAGCCTGGAGGTGTGGTTTGGGTCATTGTCCTGTTGAAAAACAAATTATAGTCCCACCAAGTGCAAACCAGATGGGATGGAGTATCACTGCAGAATGCTGTGTTAGCCATACAGGTTAAGTGTGCCTTGAGTTCTAAATAAGTCACAGACAGTGTCACCAGCAAAGCACCCCCCCACCATCACACCTCCTCCTCCATGCTTCATGGTGGGAACCACACACGGGAGATCATCCGTTCAGCTACTCTGCATCTCACACAGACATGGCGGTTGGAACCAAAAATCTCATATTTGGAATCATCAGACCGAAGGACAGATTTCTACCGGTCTAAAGTCCATTGCTCGTGTTTCTTGGTCCAAGCAAGTCTCTTCTTCTTATTGGTGTCCTTTAGTAGTGTTTTCTTTGCAGCAAATTGACCATGAAGGCCTGATTCACGCAGTCTCCTCTGAACAGTTGATGTTGTGATGTGTCTGTTACTTGAACTCTGTGGCGTATTTATTTGAGTAGCAATCTGAGGTGCAGTTAAATCTAATGAACTTATCCTCTGCAGCAGAGGTAACTCTGCGTCTTCCTTTCCTGTGGCAGTCCTCATGAAAGCCAGTTTCATCATAGCGCTTGATGGTTTTTGCGACTGCACTTGAAGTAACGTTCAGTTCTTGAATTTTTCCGCATTGACTGACTTTCCTGTCTTAAAGTAATGATGGACTGTCGTTTCTCTTTGCTTATTTGAATAAACTTATACCATATAGGGCTATCTTCTGTATACCACCCCTATCTTGTCACAACACAACTGATTGGCTCAAACACATTAGGAAGGAAAGAAATCCCACAAATGAACTTTTAACAGGGTACACCTGTTAATTCTAATGCCTTCCAGATGACTCATGGTTGACTGCATTCCAGGTGACTCAACCTCATGGTTGAGAGAATGCCAAGAATGTGCAAAGCTGTCATCAAGTCAAATGGTGGCTACGTTGAAGAATCTCACATTTGTTCGACACTTTTTCAGTTACTACATGATTCCATGTGTTATTTCATAGTTTTGATGTCGTCACTACTATTCTACAACGTAGACAATAGAAATAATAAATAAAAACCCTTGTATGAGAAGGTGTGTCCCAAACTTTTCACTGGTACTGTATATATCTAGGAAAGGGGCCTTTTAAGCATTCAATATATACAAACACACGAGGACAAATATAATATAATAAAATGAAATGCAGTAAGTGTTGTATATTTACACCAATACAGAAATAAAGAAAAGCTGTTGGTAATATATCAAGATCAGATCTTAATGTACACTACTTCCTCAATTTCCACAGGATCGATATCCTTTTAAGCCAAAAAAGATAGAAAAAAGACATTCAGTGTATTCTGATACAGAAGATAAATGATGACTCCTTTTCTACAAAAATCAAGTAAGTACAGCAACATTAGAGACTATTTCACAACAATATGTCAAATAGTGATATTGATTTACAAAACCCATCTAATGCAAAAACGTGTCGTCAAGAGGACAGTAGAAGAATTCAACCAAGTCTTGATATAGAGTTGAAGGACAAAAAGTAAGGACAACTGTTTTAACTACGTTGGCCCAGAGTACATTCATTATCTTCAATAGTACAGTCTCATAAGACCACCTTCTGACTTTAGCATGCTAATCCCATAGGGTTCTTTGCAGCCTTCAGATCCTTCCTGCAGTCTGAATTCCGTGAGGAGAATATTGAGTTCTGGCTAGCATGTCGTGACTACAGAGAGAACACCTCACCAGCCGACCTTTCCTGGAAAAAGCAAAAGAGATCTACCAGGAGTTCCTCCATCCCCAGGCCTAGTGAGAGGTCAGTCAGGCTATGCTTCAGCGTTCACCTTGGTAGTAGCAGCTATCCAAATGCTAACATATTACAAGCTAAAGTAGCATACCCACAAATGTAGCTATAATTCCTAAAGTGTGACTAGATAATACCATGTACTTTGCTGATGTGGGAAAAGGCTATTTCGTAATAGAGATAGCAAGATGACGGGCAAAGATAACAGCCTCTCATCAGAATCAGTTGACAACCATTGTACTTTCTGATGTGGGACAATTACTCTTTCAAAATACAGATAGCAAGCAGATGGGAAAATATATGATTTGAGCAAGCTCACGCAATGAATGAATTAATTGGCAAGCTTAGGGTGGAAAGATTACCATATCGTTCAGCTCAGGCCTTTCATAAAATTTTCATTGTCATTGTTTGCGTCTTGCCCCTACAAATTAACGTTGACCACCACATCCGTGAGAAGATCAAAACATCCATGAGGTCTCCTGGTCTGTGCTGCTTTGATGAGGCAGTGAGAAATGTGTACAGACTGATGGAGAAGGACTCATGCCCCAGGTTCCTCAGGTCAGATGCCTACCTAGGGTTCAGACGCAAAGCCAGGACCCTCTGATAGAGGTCAGGGATCAAGGGTTTCGGAGTCAAGATTCACAAAGTCAAACAAGGAGAATGACCACAGGAAATGACTTATGAGTTGTGGATGAAGATTGAATTAATATAAAGTATGGAGAAGGATTAGAGATGAGTGGTGTGTGGTGATGAGTGGTGTGTGGTGATGAGTGGTGACAACGATTCAGAGTACTAAACAGTACATTCATTCAAACTTCAAACCTCTAGACCACATGTGTCAAACTCATTCCACGGAGGGCTGAGGAAATGCGTGTTTTTCGCTCCTCCCTTGTACTTGATCGATGAATAAGGGTCACTAATTATTAAAGACTCCCCTCACCTGGTTGCCTAGGTCTTAATTGAAAGGAAAAACTAAACACCTGCATACACTAGGCCCTCCATGGAAAGAGTATGACACCCCTGCTGTAGACTGACTGACGAGTCAAAAGTGGCGTTTGCACCAAAAGTCAAATTCTAGGGAATTGATATAGATTGGAACGATGGTACAGAATGTCTAAATGGAAGGACTTAAGTTATGAATAGTTACAGAAATAACTTGCATATGGTTGCAAAAATGCAGAACATAAGTCTGCACTTCTATTTAAAGTGTCCTTTGTTGTGGAAAAGGAACAAATCTGTCTCTTCATTCCATGCTAATTGGACATTATATGTATGTATGTATGCCAGCAGCATACCACCCTGCATACCACTGCTGGCTTGCTTCTGAAGCTAAGCAAGGTTGGTCCTGGTCAGTTCCTGGATGGAAGACCAGATGCTGCTGGAAGTGGTGTTGGAGGGCCAGTAGGAGGCACTCTTTCCTCTGGTCTAAAAAAAATATCCCAATACCCCAGGGCAGTGATTGGGGACACTGCCCTGTCTAGGTTGCTGTCTTTCTGACGGGACGTTAAACAGGTGTCCTGAATCTTTGAGGTCATTAAAGATCCCACTTTTCGTAAGAGTAGGGATGTTACCCTGGTGTCCTGGGTAAATTCTCAAACCATCATGGTCCCCTAATAATCCCCAGTTTACAATTGTCTCATTCATCCCCCTCCTCTCCCCTGTAACTATTCCCCGGGTCATTGATGCAAATGAGAATGTGTTAACTGACCTGGTAAAATAACGGATAAATAAAATAAATGTATCTGTCAACAATAGGAAATATGAGTAACTGTTATTTGTTTAACTCTGTTAATACTAATATAGCATGGATGTATCATGTCAGTTTCAATGTACATTAGATAAATCAGGATGTAAATGTTGTCAGGAAGGTTATCATTGACTTGTCCTATGACACTGAGTAATTGTCGGTGGGCAGGGAGACTCACACAAAAACATTTTCCACAGCCTGCTACCTGCATACCTGTAAGGCTGTTGTGCTCACATGTCAACTGTCTCAGCTAATTAGCCAGAGCTAGCCCATTAACAGTGTCATGAAGTTGGAAAAAAATGAGCCCTGTCACTCTTGACCCCTCTCTGTAGATGGCTCTATTCCTCAAAGTTGTGTCTTAAAAAGGCCATCTGGATGGCTCTAACAATAACTGTGAGTTTGACTCAGGACACCCACCAGTGGATTCAGTCATATGCCGTGATGCGTGGCAAATCACCCTGAATTTGTCCCCTTGTTAGGGACGTAATCTCTTCACCAAGGAACAACTGTTTATTTCTATGGCGACTTTTAGCAACTATGCACACTTCTAGATGTCCAAACCGCTGAAAGACACAAATGCCTGGAGGCTAGCTCAGCAGGATCTTCAATTGAGCATTGCATGATGATTCTGAGATAAACTACATTTTATTACACATACAAGGTTATGAATAAAAGCAGACTTCAATGGGATTGTATTATGTGAGAGTTGTTATTCTATTGGATAGAGGGAAGACCAGACAATAGTGCCTTATCTTACTATTCATTTGCTCAGTAAGCCTAGAGCATGGTATAATATATATTCTTTTTGTTTTGTTGGAGGGGCTGAGGGCAGCTGGTGTAAGGCGATGTTCTTTCTAGATGACCAAGAGCTCACCTCTCCTGTATCACCACAGCACGTAGGCGACATCGCTCCACCTTGTCCCTCACACACAGTCTGACACGGTTTTGCTCAGTCCCTAGTGGTTGTCATAACAGCCGAAGGGAAGTGGGTAATGTGCAGTGCATTTCAGACACTGTCTGAGTTACTCAATACCATCACTCAGGAACCTCTAGAATGGATACTGTTTGTATGGTGTTAATCACACAGGCGATTTCAGTGTGTTCATTTAAAACCTCTGGTCAGTTGAGCTTTACTGTATTATATAAAGGTAGTTGTGGTGGTGTGGACGAGGGGGCACAAGGCACATTAAATATAGTTGGACATGTTTTGATGTCCCTTGGTTGTGCTTGACTGCTTGTGGCCATCTTTGGGCAAGTTGAGGTGGGCCAAGTCAGTTACTGTGCAGAATGACAGACATTGGACATGGCTGCCTACTGGTAAAGATCATTTGGCAAGTGAGGTTTATATGACTTTGGCTACTGTATGCAAAGGCTAGTTAGAAGAGAGTGAAAAATCTGATGTTGCCTACTGTAATCGCTCTATATTGATCAGACCTAAACTGCTGTTAATATTTGTCAATAGAGCAAGTTTGCCTTTGATAATCCATTCACAGGGGTTTTACCTGTAAACCATCAACCTTCAGAGAAAGAAACACAACGTGTGGTACATATGATGCTTTTGGATATAACTTAAACATCCCAATGATGTTTCAACAGGGTACCAAAACGCAGTAAGTGAAGGTCATGATTTGCCTATCACTCTCACTGTATCTGTCATTTGCATCTGAGCAGCGAAGATAAAAAAAGACTGTGGACATACAGAGCATGCTTTTAACAAGGGGACATTAGACCCTCCCTAAAAACAGAGGGAGAGAGAGAGCATGTCACAGAGAGAGGGGGAGAGAGAGTGTGTCGCAAAAAGAGAGAGCGCATGTCACAGGAAGAGAGAAAGAGAGCGTGGAGGCTTCCTCTCTCGCTACGGTTTGCTGGGCTGGGTCTGATGTTTCAGTGTTTCACCATCCAGCCCCTAAGCAACGGGGCGCCCTGCATATAAGGCCTGAAGTGGGGGGAGACCCCTCCATACAGAGAGTGATCCATCGCAGCATGAGCAGCACCAGGAGACAGAGAGTGTGGAGTTAAAACATGCCCAGCCTAATCATCACAGAGACACTGACACAAACGCAGGACTTCAATATGGAGCAGGACGACAGGGGGAGGAACAAGAACCTGTGAGTTTTTTATGCAGTCAACAGCTGGGGAATTTGGAAAATGTATTGTGGAGCTTTTGTATAAGTAATAAGTTTTATATTCAATGTAGTCTAGTAATACTATGGATGTGTAATATACTTTCTAAATACAAAATACTTTGTATAGTTTATTTTAAAATGCTTTTACATACGTATTAGCTTAATACTACATACTATAGGCCACATATTGTATATAAACACTGCATATGTTATACTAAACCTGTAAATACCTCCTACCTAGATACTACATACTGAGATGTCCTTATACAGCAATGGAATAAGTCTTGTTTTATGAGACGATCATGACAGTTCTCTTTTTCTCTCCAAAGGGGAAAGAACTTTATTTGCCGACTGCAATGCATGTTCTCACACTCCACATCTGAGAGGTAAGGATTCTTACTCTTCCTTACACTGTCACTGCATTGATGCTAATTGTTATCATTTTGCATGTATTTTATTGTTCAAATGCCATGTGTGTTCTAGCGTCCATCTATGGTAGTGTGTGCGGATTCAAATGAAACTTCAGGACTTATGTTAACTTTGGCACAGCACAGGCACACACAAGCACACACAAGCATGCATACGCGTACACACGTACGTACGTACGTATGCACGCACACACGCACGCACGCACGCACGCATGCACGCACACACACACACACACACAAAGGCCCAAGTGTTTGATACGTGAAAGAACTTGATAACTGTGTGGCTATAATAATTTCTTAATTATGTTGATTCTATGTGCCCTTTTGTCCTCACGTCAAATACCAGATTATTTTTACCCAGATTTGACTCTAGTTGAGTCATCAAACACACATTTTCTTCCCAGCAGGCTAAGTTTAGAAGATACCCAACAATGGTCTCAGTCACTGGAGAGACTCCTTGAGTCTAAATGTAAGTTTTACTTCACGAGACGATCAAAATAGTTAGAGATAAGTAGCTAAATCAGATTTTTTTTTTTTATCTAAAAATGTGGAACAAAAACTCCATGTGTGCAGGCTTGGGGCTGTATCAGTGTTTCATGCCTTGGTTTGTTTTTATTCTTCCCCACAGATGGACTGGCCACCTTCAGAACCTTTCTGAAGTCTGAATTCAGCGATGAGAACATTGAGTTCTGGCTGACGTGTGAGGAGTACAAGAAAATCAAGTCGTCGTTCAAAATGTCATCGAAGGCAAAGAAAATCTATGAGCAGTTCATAAAGGCTGAGGCTCCTAAAGAGGTAAGACTGTTATGTATTACAGTACATGGCTACATCATGTTAGAGATACAAATAACCCTCTGTAACCTCATTAATGTTTCAATCTATTTCATCAACACCATCCAGTTATTAAACCACCCTCAAATGTCTCCAGACATGCTATATGAAATGCTTCTGTACTTTGTAAATCTAAATTAATCTTGTTCCAGATTAACATTGACTACTACACAAGGGAGCAGATCAAGAGCGCTGTGAAGACTCCTAACCTCCAATGCTTCGACGATGCCCAGAAGATTGTCTATGGGCTGATGGAGAGAGATTCGTACCCTCGCTTCCTGCGCTCAGACATTTACAGATCCCTCCTGGAGTCCCTCGCCGCTGACGCCGTCAAGGGATGATAGGAGAGGAGAAGATGACAGGAGAACATGAAAACAGTAACTGGAATGTTTGGGCTTCTACAGGATGGAAGGCTGACCAAGCACAGAGAGACTGGCAGGCCATGCCCTACAAAACATGGTTCCCACAATGCAGGACCACACCCTGAAACACTCTGCAAGCAGGATTAGCCAAGAGAAAAATAAAGAAGCAAAGACAGAAGAAAAAGCAGAGAGGATATGGGGAACTCTACGGTGATGCGTGTTTGACCTGGATACTGCTGTCCTATCAGTGACTCTGGGAGTGACGTGTCGTATCATAAGTGATCAGATCGTCTTTGACAGTGAATGAATCACATAGTGAATGACGATTGAACTGAAACACAACGTCAGAGAACCATGCAGTCCCCACTCAACCGGAGGTGCTTCCTGTCTTGATAAAGACAGAGAAGAGTGTGTCCGTGTGTGCGCGCGTGTGTGTGTGTGTCTGTGTGCGCGTAACAGGAAGCCTATGATACTGTGATAAGACATGAGATGCAGGGTGGACTTTCACTAGCAGTACTAACCTACGTGGTCAGGAGGAATGTAATGAAGGAAGGAGCATGTATTCAGCGGATACCGGCCAAACAGAATATACTCTCCTTTACACTATGAATGTTTAGTCTCTAAAATCAATCAAGTTTTGTGAAAGGCATTTTGATATTTACACTTGTAAGGCAGTTAAAGACTTCTTTCACTGTCTATCTTTTAAGAATGACCTATTGAGAAGTATAGGTTAAGTTGTGCAATTGTAGAGAGAAGAATAGTCTATGTCCAACTTTGTATATTGAACTTAACTCCTACTTATTTGATACAGAATGTTTCTGATTGCTTACTGAGCTAGAATGTTTATTAATTCAGATTTGCATGTTGTACTATTTATAACACACAGTCACTGCTTGGATGCTGACTTTTGCAATGCTTGTTAAAAAAGTTATGATTATGTAGGATGACATTAAATTATTTGCAGACAAGGTACTTGTTGTCAATCACTAATTAGCAAAAATCTCTTTGGGTTCACTCTCAACAACTAAATTAAAAACCAACATTACATATAGTGATTGCTTTAATCTTTACAGCTCATTACATAGTAAATGTCTCAGACAGTCCATGATTTATCACAACAATGTTTTACCAGCAAAACACAAGTATAATATCACTATTCCATGAAGCGTGGTATACATTTATAAATGTGTGGCAATAGTACAGACAAATCAATGTCACATGCTAATGTTAAATCTTATCCCTTGACACACCACCTTCCCAGAAAGTAGTGAGAGGGCTATTACCATATAGTAAATCATGAGTTTGAGCACACTTGATGGTCTCCAATGCACGTGAAATCATCTCAATGTGCAAAAATAAAATTTCGCAGTTTATTAGGTACACCCATCTAGTACCGGGTCGGACCCCCCTTTGCCTCCAGAACAGCCTGAATTGTTTGGGGCATTCCACAAGTTGTCGGGAAAATGTTCGACAAGAATGTTGGTCCATGCTGACGCGATGGCATCACGCAATTTCTGCAGATTGGACAACGGTACATTCATGCTGTGAACAGTCCGTTCCATCTCATCCCGAGTGGAACCCGCTGTAGTCGTCTGCGGCAACAGCCCATCCGTTACACGGATCGACGAGTTGCGCATTCCAAGATGCTGTTCTGCACACCACTGTTGTACTGTGCCAATATTTGTCTTTTTGTGGCCCGCCTTTTAGAATACATGATTCTTGCCATTCTCCTTTGACCTCTCTCATCAACGAGCTGTTGTCGCTCACAGGAATGCCACTGACTGCATGTTTTTTGATTGTCGGACCATTCTCGGTAAACCCTAGACACTGTCATGCGAGAAAAGCCCAAGAGGGCAGCCATTTCTGAGATACTGGATCCAACGCACCTGGCACTGACAATCATACCACACTCAAAGTCACTTAGGTCCCTCACTTTGCCCATTCTAACGTTAAATCAAAGAGTAACTGAATGCCTCGATGCCTGTCTACCTACTTTTTATAGCAAGCCACGTGACTCACAGTCTGTAGAAGCGATTCATTTTCGTGAATGGGGCGGTGTACCTCATAAACTGGCCGGTGAGTCTATACACTTTCATGCTGCACATACATCTGCTGCTACCAGACTCTTATTTACTATGACTAATGATGCACAATTGAAAAACTTGCCCCCATATCCCCCGTTACCTGATACATGTGTAAATATTGTATTATAAATTGTGCCTTCCTGTGTTATACTTATGCTAAATGTGTCTATTCTATTCTACATGCTTTTGTTTTTGTCTGAAATAGTTATTGTCTTGTTTCAAAAGTGTTTTTTCTGCATCATGAACAACAGAAACAGGAAGAGCTGCTGAGTTTCAGTTTCTCATCACAAGACCATGGTGATTATGAGAAGTAATGTGTTTTTACAGTAAATGGATATCTGATAAGAGACTGTGATCCTTCTGTTAATAACTATGACAACATGACACTGCATGTAAAGGTGTTTCATCATGGCAATGGGCCTAACATGTTATTTAGCATGGCTAGAAAAGTGTAGTGTTTTATGTGACCATTGTACACCACTGTAATGTATGCCAAGTTATACATAGTTGCTTCAAATACCTTCAACCAAATTAATACATTTGAAGCACATTTGATTTTATTTGGCCTCAGAAACAAAATAGCTCTAATAGTGCTTCCTGACTATGCTTAGAAATCGTAGTTGGAGACAAAATATACTTCACTGGTGGGAAACAGTGTTGTATTCGGCGCACGTGACAAATACACTTTGATTTGATTTGATTTGACACACAGAGACGCAGATGTACTGTGCTAATAATGATCTAGAACAAAAATACCAAAGTGTTAATACTAAGTTCTTTTTTTGTAGCTTGCTGCAACCACATGCATGGCCTCTGCTCAAAGTTTGTCAAAGATGGATGGATGAATGGATGCTGTGGCAGCTGAATACGTGACTCATACAGTATGAGGAAGGATTATGTACATGTGAGAGTTATTCCAAGGAAAACAAAGATCCCTCGCCAAGCATATCAACAAGAATGGACTTTCTTAATGTGGCTATTGTCTGAGAAGTGACTTAACTTTTCATCTGATTGGGTGAGTACAGTATGCATGGGCTGGCTGGGCAGAATATTATTTACATAGGATTAGGCTCCCATGTTGCCAACACAGAATCAATATTGAATAAAGGCAAAATCTGCAACACATTGCAGGTGTTGAATTTTTTCAGCATTGAAAAAGGTAAATATGGATAAAATGACACAGTTATTGATTTTAGAGGTTGTGATTGTGAGTCAGGCACTCTCCCTTTCCAGGTACTATAATGAACACATGTCCGGATATCATGTGGTTAACTGCCCTTAACCCTAACCTAACATCAACATCAACCCCAACCCCAACTTGAACCCTAACCCTAACCCCAACCCACACACCACACTGCTGGATAAGATGGTTGTGGTTTAAATTCTGTGCATCAAGATGGTCTAAGCCTATCTATATAACTACAGTTAAAGTCAGAAGTTGACATACACCTTAGCCAAAGACATTTAAAGTTTTTCACAATTCCTGACATTTAATCAGAGTAGAAATTCCATGTCTTAGGTCAGTTAGGATCACCACTTTATTTTAAGAATGTGAAATGTCAAAATAATAGTGGAGAGAATAACTGATTTTAGCTTTTATTTCTTTCATCACATTCCAAATGAGTCAGAAGTTTACATACACTCAATTAGTATTTGGTAGCATTGCCTTTAAGTTGTTTAACTTGGGTCAAATGTTTCTGGTAGCCTTCCACAAGCTTCCCACAATAAGTTGGGTGAATTTTGGCCCATTACTCCTGACAGAGCTGGTGGAACTGAGTCAGGTTTGTAGGTCTCCTTGCTCACACATGCTTTTTCAGTTCTGCCCACACATTTTCCATAGGATTGAGGTCAGGGCTTTGTGATGGCCACTCCAATATATTGACTTTGCTGTCCTTAAGCCATTTTGTCACAACTTTGGAAGTATGCTTGGGGTCATTGACCATTTGGAAGACCCAATTGCGACCAAGCTTTAACTTCCTGACTGATGTCTTGAGATGTTGCTTCAATATGTCCACATAATTGTCCATCCTCATGATGCCATCTATTGTGTGAAGTGCACCAGTCCCTCCTGCAGCAAAGCACCCCCACAACATGATGCTGCCACCCCTGTGCTTCATGTTTGGGATGGTGTTCATTGGCTTGCAAGCCTCCCCTTTTCCCTCTAAACATAATGATTGTCATTATGGCCAAACAGTTCTATTTTTGTTTCATCAGACCAGAGGACATTTCTACAAGAATTACACATTATCTTTGTCCCCATGTGCAGTTGCAAACGGAAGTTTGGCTTTTTTATGGCAGTTTTGGAGCAGTGGCTTCTTCCTTGCTGAGCGGCCTTTCAGGTTATGTGAATATAGGACTTTTTTTTACTGTGAATATAGATACTTGTGTACATGTTTCCTCCAGCATCTTCACAAGGTCCTTTGCTGTTTTTCTGGGATTGATTTGCACTTTTCGCACCAAAGTACGTTCATCTCTAGGAGACAAAATGCGTCTCCTTCCTGAGTGGTATTACATTTACATTTACATTTAAGTCATTTAGCAGACGCTCTTATCCAGAGCGACTTATGATGGCTATGTGGTCCCATGGTGTTTATACTTGCATACTATTGTTTGTACAGATGAACGTGGTACCTTCAGGCATTTGGAAATTGCTCCCAAGGATGAACCAGACCTGTGGAAGTCTTCCATTTTTTTCTGAGGTCTTGGCTGATTTCTTTTGATTTTCCCATGATATCAAACAAAGAGGCACTGAGTTTGAAGGTAGGCCTTGAAATACATCCACAGGTACACCCCCAATTGACTCAAATTATGTCAATTATCATATCCAAGAAGACTCGAGGCGGTAATCATTGCCAAAGGTTTTTCAAGAAAGTACTGAGTAAAGGGTCTGTATATATTCTGTCATGTGGTTGTGTAATTTCTTCCCATGCCCTTTCTATCCTGCAGAGGACACTTTTGTATTTTATGATTTCCTCCTAACAGTGTGATTGCCAGCATATGTGGCTTTCGTCGATGGCAACTCTCAAATTACGGATCAAACTTAACAAGCTTTTATCATGCCTTAAGAGCAGTTCCCTTTCCTCCCCACTTTAAATCCCTCAACAGCAACACAGTGTCTCCGCCCGTGACTCCCACAAGACCACATCTTAGAGAACTACAGTGCATTCGGAAAGTATTCAGACCCCTTGACCTTTAAAAAAAAAAAGACATTGCAGCCTTATTCTAAAATTGATTAAATTGTGTTTTCCCCTCATCAATCTACACACAATACATTTGAGCAAATAAAAAAACTGAAATGTCACATTTACCTTTGGCAGTGATTACCGCCTCGAGTCTTCTTGGATATGACGCTTCAAGCTTGGCACACCTGTATTTGGGGAGTTTCTCCCATTATTCTCTGCAGATCGTCTCAAGCTCTGTCAGGTTGGATGGGGAGCGTCGCTGCAAAGCTATTTTCAGGTCTCTCCAGAGATGTTCGATCGGGTTCAAGTCCGGGGTCTGTCTCGGCCACTCAATGACATTCAGAGACTTGTCCTGAAGCCACTCCTGCACTGTCTTGTCTGTGTGCTTAAGGTCGTTGTCCTGTTGGAAGGTGAATCTTCGCCCCAGTCTGAGGTTGTGAGCGCTCTGGAGTAGGTTTTCATCAAGGACCTCTCTATGCTTTGCTCCATCAAGGACCTCTCTGTGCTTTGCTTTGCTCCATCTTTACCTGACTAGTGTCCCAGTCCCTGCCACTGAAAGACATCCCCACAGCATGATGCTGCCACCACCATGATTCACCGTAGGGATGATGCCAGGTTTTCTCCAAACGTGACATTTGGCATTCAGGCCAAAGAGATCAATCTTGGTTTCATTCGACCAGAGAAATTTGTTTCTCATGGTCTGAGATTCCTTTAGGTGCCTTTTGGCAAACTCTAAGCGGGCTGTCATGTGCCTTTTACTGAGGAGTGGCTTCCGTCTGGCCACTCTACAATAAAGGCCTGACTGGTGGAGTGCTGCAGAGATGGTTGTCCTGGAAGGTTCTCCCATCTCCACAGAGGAACTCTGGAGCTCTGTCAGAGTGACCATCGGGTTCTTGGTCACCTCCCTGACCTCCCTCCCTCTCCCCCGATTGCTCAGTTTGGCTGGGCTGCCAGCTCTTGAAAGCTTCTTGGTGGTTCCAAACTTCTTCCATTTAAGAATGATGGAGGCCACTGTGTTCTTGGGGACCTTCAAGGCTGCAGAAATGTTTCTGTACCCTTCCACAGATCTGTGCCTCAACATGTATTGTCAACTGTGGGACCTTATATAGACAGGGGTGTGCCTTTCCAAATCATGTCCAATCAATTGAATTTACCCAGCTGGAATCCAATCAAATTGTAGAAGCATCTCAAGGATGATCAATGGAAACAGGATGCACCTGAGCTGAATTTCGGGTCTCACAGCAAAGTGTGTGAATACTTATGTAAATATGGCATTTCTTGTTTTATTTTTTTTTTACAAATTTGTACACATTTCAAAAAATCTGTTTTGTCATTATGGGGTATTGTGTAGATTGATGATGAATAAAACATTTAAAAATACATTATTAAATACATGTATTACAAAAATACATTATAGAATAAGGCTGTAACAAAATGTGGAAAAAATCAGGTGGTCTGAATACTTTCCGAATGCACTGTTAATGGGCAATCTGATTTCAATCACTAGCCCTCTGGTATCAATCACATGGCAAGATCCAAACACTTGTATTCTCTTTTGAGGAATTCTGCCTACTTGTAAGACCACCGACTGACTATGACGTTGAGCAGTAATTAAATGACACTGAAGTAAAATATACCACTTTGTGTTTACGGAACATTTAAAACATTGTTCGCGTATTTATGCAAATTCACAGATTTTCCATTACTTTTTGTGGTGGTGCCACAGTGACATACAGTACTCCACCTGCAGTATGCTGTATTTTCTGGGTAAGGACAAACATATTCAAATCACATCCACCATGCATTTGCATGAACCCAGACATCTTCTGACAGCTTCAAATACATATTAACATAGTAAAATAAATAAAAATGTGGAAAGATGCAAAGCTAGTGCGAAGCCAGGTGATGTGTGCGCTATTAAATTACCATGCTGGTGGGGCAAGAACCAGTCATTCAGGTTGGAGCACTATGCTGATAACTCACTTATCACTCTGAGTCAGTTGGACGAATACAACCATCTATTCAGGAAGATATAGTGTGCGTGTGTGTGTGTGTGTGTGTGTGTGTGTGTGTGTGTGTGTGTGTGTGTGTGTGTGTGTGTGTGTGTGTGTGTGTGTGTGTGTGTGTGTGTGTGTGTGTGTGTGTGTGTGTGTGTGTGTGTGAGAGAGAGAGAGAGAGAGAGAGAAAGTGAGAGAAAGAGAGAAAGGGGGTAAGAAGAGATAAGTAGGGAGAGAGGGAGAGAGAGGAGAGGGGGGGAGCAGAGGTAAAATAGTTTAGAGGTGAAAGGGTTTAGGTCATCTGTACAGAAAACAAAGTGGTTAACCTCAAAATCTGACCAGTGACCCTCCTAATTATTCCAGATAGTAGTTAACTGCATTACCTGGCACATTATTGCATCCGGTAATATCCCTCCTCTTTCATATCAATCTAACGAAGGCAGTTACTAAGTTAATTGCAGGTTAGCTCATTTCTAACTGGAAAAAATGGGAAAAAAACTTGGAGAATCAAATTGTATTCGTCACGTACATGGTCTACATCAGGTATAAAAGGAGCAGCGAAATGCTTACTTTCTAGCTCCCTCAACAGGGCAGTACAATATCAAGCAATTTATTCCCAACCCCTTCTTCCCATGTTGCTATTTTGGACAACCAAGAAACAGGAATGTAAGAAAACGTGTTTGATGGGCTACAGCATTCCAATCAGTATCAGGGCCTATACTTTGTGTTGTGAAGCGGATATTGCATCATGTTCAGTCCTCCACATTATCATACTCTACATGCATTCTTTTGTTACGACATCTCCTACTGCTTGATTAGATCTGATTGGTTTAGTTAATCAAATATAAGTTTGTCTTTATAACTGATATTGAGTGGGGGTTGGGGAGATTTGAGACTTGCACTTAGGAGCGAAATACATTTTTAATTGTATGAAGTGTATTACAGTAATTTCCTTTGATGTTGCTTTAACTTTTATCCTGAGACTTTGAGAATTTCAGTTTAAGTGGATAGGAAAGACCCCAACTCAGAAAAGGCATCAAGGCCCCATGATAAACAAATGTTCATGTTGACAAAACAAGGTTTCAAACTCACCCTCTGACCAATCCTATCCTCGTCAGTCCTCTAAACTTTAATATGGTTTTGGAGGGCCTTGGTGTGCCTCTACGTCATTGGCTCACCGTCTCACCCTGAGTTAAAAATGGAAGCACAAGCACTCTCAGTAGTGTAAACATTTACACTAAACAGCCAATCACATTCCCTAGCACTGCCTTTTTCTCCCTCAGGCTCTTACCATCAGCGGATGGCCTAGTCAACTGTTTACATAGAGTGGGCCAATCAGGTTACAGATCTGTTACTCTAGTCTAGGCCCACCTTTCTAGAATGACGATATCAGAGAGAAACTATAAAGTGCTCTGACTGCTCTAGAGGGAGGTAGATTAACTTGCTTGCTATAGTCAGGACTATATTCAGTGTTTCACCACAGAATCATGAGAGAGTGTGTTGTATCAGAAAGGGACATGGCGTGTACAGACTGTATGAAGGCATCGGATTTCTCTATTGATACAAAAGGAATCAAGTAAGTTATTTAATGATTAATGTTTGTATTATTAATGCTGGTTGTTATGACATTGTTCAGCAATGATAGCAGTCACATTATCCTAACAGAAAGTATTGCATTTTTCAGGAAAAGAAACTGGAGGACAAGGATACGCTATCTTTTGAAGATCAACTCTTCTTTTTCTTCTTCAAAATGCATGGCAGGAAGATCTTACAGGTGAGGCTCAGGGATTTGAATTATGTACTATTCTGGAAGTAAAGTAAAGACTATGATAAGGCTCTATATTCTGATTATGATCCAACTTAATATGTATCACTATAAGCAGTATTTACTACTACTAATACTACAGTATGCTTCTTGTACTTGTTGATCTAATATGACTATTCTCTTCTTCCTCAGGCCAACAGTGGAGGAAGTCAACCAATGGGCACAGTCACTTGACAAACTCCTGAGTCACAAATGTAAGTGCCACCCCCTGAGTGTTATAGCTCATATGATAGCAGCATGATTGTATGAAACTGGCACAAAGGTCATTGGGTAACAATTTATACGAATTAAGTGAGTCAACTTGAAGTGAAGTACAGTTGTAACTAAACTGTAACTCTGATAGGTTGATATTTGACCCTTGACCTCAACTTAGCTTGAATGCTTCTTCCACTGCTTGCTTTGTTCTGTTCTCTCTCCCTCATTCCTTCCTCCTTCTGTCCTGCAGATGGAAAGGCAGCATTTCAGATATTCCTGAAGTCAGAGTTCTGTGATGAGAACATAGAGTTCTGGACGGCCTGTGAGGAGTTCAGGACCATGACGTCTCTAGGGAAACTGTCGTCGAGGGCTAGAACCATCTATGAAGAGTTCATCCAGTGTGATGCTCCTAAAGAGGTGAGATTACCTTTCACTACTGTTATTTGTTGTTTTTTCCCAAATCACATTTATCTAATGCCATTATGTGATCATTCTGATTGTACAAAGACTTAGTGTGGTTCTTGTCTCTATGTTTGGCTGCAGATCAACCTGGACTACCAGACGAAGGATGCTATCAGCCAGAGCCTGCGTCTGCCCAGCCTGACGTGTTTCCTGTCGGCCCAGAAGAAGGTGTTTAACCTGATGGAGAACAACTCGTACCCTCGCTTCATCCACTCTGAGCTCTACGAGGAACTGTGTGCCGTCGCCAGGGGAGAGGGGAAATATCTCAAGTTTTAAGATTACTACTCGCAAGGATTGACTATGTAGTCAAGTATTACATGAAGTTACATGGAATGTAAAACCATTTCACATTTGAGCCATGTGGCCATTGGCAATGCTGTAGCGCACTATTTATAAACAGTACTGTAGTGTAGGAAGTACAGTGAATAACTAGCTGTAAATGGCTTAGCCTTTACACTTGAAAAATGTTCATTCAACTGTGCATCCTTGGTTTTGCAGAGTCAGCCAAAACAACACCAGGACCTTTGTGCACATGATTATGCAGATCAGATGTAAAGTTGTTGTGTTATTGGCTCAAAATGGAATTGCTTATCCAGTTGTGTTTGAATGCACTTTAGTCAGTTTCACCAAACACCAGTACCGGTAAATAACTGGCTACTAACTATTTGCAATTGATTGTATACGATGTGCGCAAGTACTTTCTGGGACCAGTCATATAGGTTTACATTGGCAACTGTTTCGCTGGAGAGGTGAATGGAGGTGAATGTTTTGCATTGCATAGAGGTGTTTGCACTAAACATTGTAGCGGAAATGGTTTTAACCATTCCAATGAGTTCAGTTCATCGTGGGTGCAGCTGGACTGCAACACTATTGTTTTTCCGTATTTATCGTTTGTTAAATACATGTCAAATAAAATCGTGTTGAATTCAGAAACAATGTATTTTCCCGTTACTGGGCCCTGAAGGTTTTAACACAGTGTTAGTAATGATAAAAAAAGACCACAGATCCAACTGAAATAACAAACCATAATTTCAATATGCCAGCGAATGACTGTCCATGACATGATAAACTATACAAATCAAATATATTTATAAAGCCCTTCTTACATCAGCTGATATATCAAAGTGATGTACAGAAACCCAGCCTAAAACCCCAAACAGCAAGCAATGCAGGTGTAGAAGCACGTTATACCTTACAACTTCCCAGCAGTAGGCCTACCTTGAGGCAGCTGAGGAATGGAATGTTTTGGTGTAAAGAGACTACATATGAGGTCTCCCCAGTCTTCTCCCTTCCAGGCCTAATATTTACTCAACAAACTCAAACATCAAAGACATAAATACCTGCATCAGATCAATTCTCTTTCTCACAACTCCTGCACGAAATCCATCTACTCCACCAGTGAAATAATGTCTGCAGAACGTGTAATTCTGCTTCCATTGGAACAGTGTGTTCCCGCAGCGGGATAGGGAGGTTCCAGTAAGAATAGGGAGGGATAGGGAGGTTCCAGTAAGAATTGTTCTGTGGTCCACATGCAAACGAGAACATCATGACTGACGTAAGGTACTGTATCTCCGTACCGCTGAGGATGTGCAGACTTTGTGTCACTTTCCTGACATGACAAAGCGCTGTTAGTAAGGATGTGCATGAGCTCATAGTAAAAGCTGACACTGAACAGACAGCCAGACACCTCTCCTCTCTGACAGCTGGCCTGTAGTACTAGGACCCATGGCTTGTGTTGATATTTCACAGGCCTAATATAGGACAATTTCTCTCCAAACACATCTCAGCCCAAACAGCTCAAAAATAACTCCATACACTCCTAACATGAAGGCATAATAAGACATCCATCTAACACATTAGTCCAAACAGACTAGAAACAACTGAATATGTTTCTTAGCAACGGGCTAATAGTTTTGCAAAAGGGCAGTTTCCCCCCCCCCCACTAAACATCCAGTCAAAACTGTGCAAGAACTATCGTGGTGGATACTAATACACCACCACGAGAATCAGAAAACATATCCTTGCATGTCTTTCTCCCTCTGAGTTTGTGCTTAAGCTATATATGGACTCACCCATATCAGGACAACAGAGTAGTACAATGTATTCTCTAACTGTGCAGAGATGTCAGTGACATAGCACTTAACACTTTAAAATAACAGATTAAAGCTCAGTTGGTATGTATTCCAAACATACACTATCTATTCATGACACATGCACGTGGCCTAAATTTCAGGAAGTAAGTGTTCCTTCTATTCTTTCGGGTGGATTGCAAAAACTTGTTTTATATGCTCCTACAGTGGAACTGGGCAGGCCTGCAAATAGCAGATTCTGCTGCAAGGAGTGCTTAGGTTCTTGTATACACAGAAAGGATACACATAGAAGAGGGTAAGTTGTAAACGTCAGCCTAAGTACAGTAAATTCAAACCCAGAAAGGCATGAGTAAAAGCATCAGGCACATCATTTCTTAATTATTAGTCCACATGGAGCCATAAGATTGAAGAGGTTTCATGCTTGAAAAGGACTCCCAAGTTTCTTACAGGTTGGCAACTTGAGAACAGGATCTACAGCACCCAACTAAAAGGAAACAAATAAATGTTCTAATCGTATCTATTGCAGAGCACGCTTCAAATCATATATAAATGCATGTTCATTGGCAGAACTTTAGTGTACTTTAATGCTGTAGGCTACAGATCAGGCATACAAAAACCAAGTTACGAGTATTAGAAAATGAAATACAAATTTGGTCACACAACATGGCTATCAGTGAAAAACAAGGGAAGGACAGCGTTTGGCTGTCTGCAAGTCATGGCCCTATGCAAGGCACAATCTGCAGAAGGTAAAAGGAGGAAATGACTGTTTGATGCAGTTAGCTATAGTCTGCCAGTGTTGTGGACATGGCGGACTACAACTAGCCAACTCTGGGTCAGAATTCTGCGTCATTGTGTCAACCTAACGTCACATGGTCAAAACTCACTGCGCCAAATAAGAGGTTCAGTAATGGTCTCTAAGGTGAAACATGACTAATGTCCTGATCTAAAGAATTTTAACCTGATTTGGTGTGCTTATTTTAGACTGAGTGACACTTATCAAAAGGCAGTTGGATGTGACACTGTTGCTTGTGTACAGTCAATTATTGATAGGTGCAATACAGTTGCCTGTATATTTGTGACATCGTAGGCGGCTCTTAGTGATTAGACACAGGTTGACATTTGTCATGTCTGAGTGATTGTCTTAGATTAACCAGCTGCAAAATTTAATTGGCTATAATATAAACAAGAAAAATAGCTTTTTGGTCTTAATTTAAAAGGGCAGGGTTAGGAGTGTAGTTAAGGTTAGGATTCAAATCTGATTTTATGACTGTGCCAGCTAGTGTCCACTGCAGAGCTGCCTCCAGAACAAGATCCATGACGAAAAATGCTAACCTGCTGATAAGGCCAGCAGCATCAAGGAATTTGGGGATCATACACCATGGGATAGAACATGATCTGTGGCATGAATGACTATTTATGGGTACTAGTAATGATGGGAGTTGAATACTATTAAACCTGCAAACTTACTTGCATACACACACAAACTTGAACATGTGGGCCTACACTATGACAGAATGCAATTAACAATCAAACTACAACACATTTTATTATGAAAATAAGACAGGCTCATTTAAACATCTTTCCAGGCATACATTACAGCTTAGCGGTAGACGTGGGTGGGAGTCAACAGTTCTTGTCTATCCCACTGCCCGTGTGCTCATGTCTGTGGGGGGTGGGTGTCACATGATACAATGGTGGGGAAGGGGGGGTCACATGAATACGACGACTGATGAGTGTGAGTGTTAGTGCTGAGAGATTTGTGCTTTTCGAGGTCGGTTCGGTTTCGGTTCAATTAGAAAAAATATCACGATTTTCGATTATTTTTTTCAACATTAAATGCATTATGAAATAGATCTTTTTAATGGAAATTCCAAAGCCAAAAATAGTCAGCATTCAATTGCCAAAACAATAAAAATAATCCATTGTCTTTGTCAGTTCCACATTGACTAGATATCAATAGGAAAACAGGAAATTACTACGAAATAGTAATATACAGAACTGAAATATTGTAAGTTTTTATTTGATGACTTTATTATCTTTTATTCCTTAAAGTCGTCATCTCATCTCTGCTCAGGCAGTAGCAATCTGAAGCAGCCAGTAACGTTATCTATGTGCTCCCTATAATGTACTGTCTTTAGTCATCATATTTAGCTAGCCTGCCTAAGTAGCCTATGATGCAGAGCTGTCTGATGAAATCATGACTAGTTCTTCAAAGTAGATAAGGCATACTTTCACAAACTGTCTCTATCCCTCTTGTCATTGTGGGTCTGTGTGTATCTAATTATCTTCAGACCAGCGTCCCACATAGTTCTTGACTTGATTTCTGCATTGGGCTCACAAAAAACTAAATGGAATTAAAGTAACTAAACTGAAGTCGTCGATTAGTTGTTTTATAACCCCCCCCCCCTCACTCAGCACTAGTGACTGTGTTCACTTGGCTTCCTGGACTTTTTTGGCACTCTGCTTCTCCTTTGCCTGTGGAGATGACATACATTAGTTAGTGCCAGTGAGCAGCTGTCTGTGAGAGGTAAATATCACCCTCTAGTGGATATAAGTTATATAACACTATACTTCAAAACAGTTAAAAAAAAGACTAAAAAGTTTGTCATATATTGCATGTACCTTGTAGAGAACCTTCAACTACCATCATACAACAAAATTATATACACAAAATTCAAGTTTCTGCATCGGCTAAAGAGATCTCACCTTTTCCACCAAAGGTATCAACTGCTGGTATTCTGCCAGTGTCTTCAGTAGTTCCATGATGAAGGGTAGGTAGTTATGCTTTCGTCGGATGTTTTCGATCTATAATAAAGTAAAAATAATGATATTTAAGGCAAACATTAAAATGTGTAATAACCCCACTAAATGCCCACATCATTGTTTTCGTTGGCTAAATGCCCATACCATTGTATTTGTTGGCTAAATGCCCATACCATTGTATTTGTTGGCTAAATGCCCATACCATTGTATTTGTCGGCTATTTGACCCATGGTCAGTGAACACACCTTGTATTGTTTGAGTTTCTGATTCTCCTCATCAATCAGCAGCTGATACTTGGCAATTTCTGATTGGATCGAGCTGAGGAGGGTGCTGCTCTGGTCTGTGTCCATTGGCTCTTCCTGGAAAAACAGGGTGAGACAGTGTTTCCATTCGGTCAAATGTCCAACCAGATTTATATTTTCCGGACAGATGTGAGACTTCCCAGCCATAACAAATAGAACACCATTTGAATGCCATCATATGTATCGTAATGCTTTTTAGGAGTGCCCACTTGTCAATATCCTGTTTCCATGTCAATTTATCTTTCCAAATGTCTGTGCCTCCATGCTTGATACAGTAGCTAGTTGACAAGCTAGCTTGATTTGTAGAGTTGTCCTTTTTAAGATTGCTGCTCGACCAGGCATTAGATTAAAGAGAAGGAAAGCAAAAATCACTTAGTCTTAATACTCCTCGGTGTAAATGTCTGTAAGGGGGATTAATCTAGCAAACTAGCTAAACATTTCTCCTCTGCCTGCATACAGCAGTGCCTGACTCACTGGTGATGGGAAACTTTGCGTGATAGTACAATGATACCATTTTTTAAGTTTGTTAGCGAGAGTGCAGAGTAGATGATGATACGATTGAAATACAACCTGACCCAAACTCCATGCATAGCAATGTGATTTATAGAGGATTTTATTTTTATCAGGATATTTTCTGCCGGATTGTAATGTTATTATTTTTTGGTTATTTATTCATTTTATCTGCCAAAAGCCGGCAATTACCGGCTAATGGAAAACGCTGGAATGAGACCAACGTTACTTACTGCAGTTAGACTACATCTTTCTTTCATCATTAGCAGCAATTTTAAAGGACTTGATAAATGGCCCTGGAGGGCTGGTAATTGAAAGGTCCTGGCCTGAAGGCTGCCCCATGGGCATCATGGGTAACAGTGACACCACTTACAGTACCTCTGCAAGCTGGATCTGCAGCTCCGCTATCTTCCTCTCATAAATCATCTTCCTGTCTGACACGATGGCCATCAGGTTGAAGCGGATCTCTCCCTCACTGTACCTGATAAGGTAGACGGAAGATGCACGAGCAAGCATAAACACAAACAGCATCAACATGACGCACTATTCAACAGTGGTCAAAATGTAATGGATCCAAAATATTTACTTCTGTATTCTTTTCTCAATCACTGGCCGAACTGCGTTGATCCAATCGTCCTGGTTGCATACACCTGAAACACAAAACAAGAGGGGGTGAAACTATAAATAACGTTATTAAAAAATATATACATTTCATGGTAGAGCAGTGAGTGACTAGACACATGCAAGCATGTATCCTACTTTCCCACAGTCATACAACCAAAGAGAAAATATATAAATCAATGGCCAACAAGCATATAGTGTAGAATAGGGTTTGTCTGGTTCAAGACATCACTACCCACACTTCTAATTCACTAGAAAAAATGCTGAATCGCCATCCAAAAGAATCTGAATGGGCAGCTTATTTCAAATTCAGTTCTCACTATTACTTGTAAAATGATGTAGGACAATAAAACAACTTTCTCTCTTTATACATCTAAATACACTGAGTATACCAAACATTAGGAACACCTTCCTAAAATGGAGTCGTCGTCCCCCCGCCACCCTTAGAACGGCCTCAATTCATCGGGGCTTGGAATCTACAAGGTGTCGAAAGCGTTCCACAGGGATGCTCACCCATGACTCCCAAGCATCCCACTATTGTGTCAAGTTAGCTGGATGTCTTTTGGGTGGTGGACAATTCTTGATTCACACAGGAAACTGTTGAGTATGAAAAACCCAATGATCAATAAAGGATCATAGTTTTCACCTGGTCAGTCTGTCATGGAAAGAGGTGTTCTTAATGTTTTGTATACATGACCCGTATGTGCATACCGAGGTCGATGGGCCCTTCACGTAGTCCGTCCAGCTCATAGAGCCTGCCGTTGACAGGGACATAACTCACAAAGTGGAATGCTTCCTCATCCTTCGCTGAAGACTTTGCGTCAAACTCAAACATCTGCTGTCTGAAAACAAAGAAACAATAAAATAAGAAATTGACAGTTATATCTCATTAGCAGAGCAACTAACATCGTATTAAAACCAAAGCCTTTTTTCTCCCAAACTCTGTCTACAATGCAAACAAAATGGCAGTTTGTCTGCTTACAGCCAACCCTTCGATTTGTCTTGTGATGTCTGCGGTGAGACGATCATTCTCTGAAATCAAAAGAGTCAACTCACCTGGCAAAGCCGTTGTGAACTTGTCGAATAACTTCAGAGTTGCTGAGAGCCAGACCTTTCATCTTTATAGAAGAGAATATCATCAATGTGTGGGTGTTATGCACATCCCAAGGACAAAACACTGACTGACAATAAAGAAAGAACAGCCTGCACAAAGTAAACGCTAACCAGAATCAGACACAACTTACAGCAGCATCGAAGCTGAGTGAGAATTCTCTGAACTCTGTGAGTGTCTCTCCCAGCAGCATGTCAGAGTGAGTGCAGTTCAGCAGCACACTCACAATGGCCTGGGTAGCACATGCGTTATTTATCACCTGAAACAACACACAAAGACATTAGACATATGACATCCTGCCAGATGCTCTTAACCAGAGTGAGATTTTATTTTTTATTAACTTGGCAATACAGTGAAAAACACATTTTTATTTGCAATGATTGCCTACCCCAGCCAAACCCTCCCCTAACCCGGACGACGCTGGGCCAATTGTGCGCCGCCCTATGGGACTCCCGATCACGGCGGGTTGTGATACAGCCCAGGATCGAACCCGAGTCTGTAGTGACGCCTCTAGCGCTGCGATGCAGTGCCTTAGACCACCGCACCACTCAGGATCCCAAATGCAGTCAATACATTGAACACAGTTACTGCAAGTAGACTCTTCTTCAAAATAGCTGCTATCAGGAGAATCAGTGCCAGGAAGAAAGTGACTTCTGAAAACACTTCTGAGGACTTTGAATATGTGCAAACTCTGCAATACATACAATGAATATATAATTTCCCCCTAGTCAAAGATGTCTAACCAAACCATGTACCTGCTTGGCAAAAAATATGTTGTCAAGTCTTGAATCCTGAACGATAGAGCCTGCTGGTGCCTCACCTGGCTGCCACTTGAACAGGAAGATCAACCCATGAACTGGTCTGGAGAAAGAAAGAGAAGCCTAGTAACGTAAACTCACCCCATTCCGAACAAATGTGCGCAACCGCAACATTCAAACGAGGCTACAAAGAAAACTAATGGGACTGTAGCGACTGTGTTAACGTCAAAATCGTGGGTGTGAACTAGGTTTCTATTCAAGCGTTGATCGACATGGTAATGTCTCTATAGTATTGGAGAAAAGTTGAAAAAAACTGACCCTCCGTTACATCTTGACGTGTCATGTCGTAACGTACAACACGCATAAAGCAACTATTTCTGTCTTACAATCTCTCTCCACCAGGTGTAGCACTTCTATCATCGTTTAAAAACAAGAAATGGACAGTGACGGGGGTAAGGGGGGGATACCTAGTCATTTTTTTCGTCATCATTGCATGCGATCATCATTCTCAAAGCCGCTGTTAACTTCTAAGATCACTTTAGCACCGCCCTAAAAACACGATTCAAATTCGACACAAACATTCAAATAGGTATGTAATGACACACTATATAAAGTCTTTATAGTGTTTTATTTAAGTTTTAGAGGCAATAAGGTGATAAGTTGGAAAGATCTAGTGAAAAAAAAAGCAATTTTCCAACACAACATCTCTCCTTCTCACTATCACACATTAGTTTCACTTCCCCACCCGCCATTTTTAAAAAGACCCGACGGGGCTCATTGCCTGCTTGAATTATGCAGAAACAGGCAGCGTTTAGGTCATGTAATTGAATCTGTTGGAAAGGGGAGAAATTATGCTTTACAATGGTATTGACATTACAGTTGATCTGGAAGTATTACGTTTTTGGGACCTAAAATAAGGCAAATTGTACGGACCAAGGCGATGTACGAGTTTACGCTAGCTAACACTTTTGTACATTGCGCTGTAACTTACTATTCGACCTAATTTTAGCGCCCAAAAAACGGAATACTTCCAGGTCAACTGTAATTTGACAAAACGCACAATTTCTCGCCTTTCCAGCAAAATCAATGACGAAACCTTCATGCTGCCCTTCTCTGCATGATCGAAGAAATCAATGAGCTCCATCGATCTTTTTAAATATGGCGGGTAGGGAAGTGAAACCTACTGCGTGATAGTGAGAAGGAGAGATGTATTGTGGGAAAATGTTTTTTTTTCACTAGATCTTTCCAATTTATCACCTTATTGCCTCTAAAATGTAAATAAAACACTATAAAGAATATATATAGTGTGTCATTACATACCCATTTGCAGGTTTTTAGGGCGGTGCTAAAGTTATCTTCAGAAGTAAACAGCAGCTGAGTCATGATGTCATGATGGCTTGCAGTGATGACGCAAAAATACATTCCGTTGTACTAGGTATCCCCGTATTCACTGTCCCTTGTTTTTAATCTGCACGACACAGAATGAGTTGCATTATGCGTGATGTACGTTACGTCACGACAGGTCACAATTTAACGTACAGCGTCAGAGGGGTCCGTTTAAAAAAAAACTTTTCTCCAATACTATCGGGCTATTACCATGTCAATCAACGCATGAATAGAAGCGTAATTCACACCCCAGATTCTGATGCCAGCAGTCCCATTAGTTTTCATTGCAGCCTGGTTTGGGTTGCGCAAATTTGTACGGAATGGGATTAGTCAACAGCATCACAGCGATATTATGCATTTGTGAAGTGTTTCGAAGCAAAGAGATTAGGGCATGGCTTACTTCAGGTTTTCAAAGTTCTCTGGTTCCATACTCCATATTTCTTCAACCTGAGCTCCTTTACAACCTGGGTTAGTAGAAAGGGGAAATATGGGTTAGTTACTATGATAATTTAAAGCAATAGCTTACTAACTATATGGATAGAGGACAGGACAGTAGCTATTCAATTTAACTAGTCTAGCCATTTGAATTCGCAGAGGATTGCATCAACTATGACCAGTTTATCTAACTAGTTAGGCCTTCTTAATGTGTACAAATTCAACTGGAATAGCATGCAGTAAAAATGTGTCAGCTTTTAAAGGAATTTCAGTAGTCAGCTAGCTAACCCAGATACAGTGCCAGTGGGTGTCATGCTAATGCTATTTCATCATGCTTAGTTAGCTACCACGCTGGAATAAATTACGCCACCTAGTTAGCACGTTAGATAGCTAGATGGTGTTTAATCTGATTAACAAATAATTATGTTTATGAAATTTGCTGCACTGCAAACTAACACTACGGTCACAAAGGATGTGCGTAGCAAAGGCTACTTGATTTGCTCAGACTTTGCTATGGCTTGTTGGCAATCTTGCTAGAAAGTACTAGTAGCATGCTAGCATATAGCACACTCACCAAAGCCTTTGATCAATTCTGTGAAAACCCCAGGATCACTTTCCATAAGACACCATTCTCCTGCGCTTCCAGTCATTTTTTATTTATTTCAAGAACCGTAGGGCAAGTAATTGTATTGCAGTAGACAAGCCTATATCTGTAGTGGCTAGTTAGCCAGTAAAATGAATCAATCCGCTGCGTAAATTGTGTTCAAGCGAAATCTCCCGGCATGTCTTTCAACAGGAATCGTGTGCAAATCGAGCAAGGGGGGCTGTATGTGCAAATGATCTGTCATCATAGGCCTACATTTATTTTCTACATACTATTATATATAGTTGTCATTCCATTGGGCATTTCAAATGTTGCCACAACGTTACTAAAAATAACACATTGTAACAAGTAACACATTGTTGCTTTTATTATGAAGCGCTACCATAATTTTAACCAGTGTATCATGTTAAACCAGTTAATGTATTTCTTACTTCACAGGCATGCAAATAATTAGGCACGGTCCTCCTTTAAAAGATTGTGGAGTTTAATGGAATCCTGACCTGTTCACCGGACATGCTGTTTTCACCTCTAGAGACAGCAGGAGTGGTAGAGATCATCTTAATGATCGGCTATGAAAAGCCAACTGACATTTACTTCTGAGGTGCTGACTTGCTGCACCCTCGACAACTACTGTGATTATTATTTGACCATGCTGGTCATTTATGAACATTTGAACATCTTGGCCATGTTCTGTTATAATCTCCACCTGGCACAGCCAGAAGAGGACTACCCACCCCTCATAGCCTGGTTCCTCTCTAGGTTTTTTCCTAGGTTTTGGCCTTTCTAGGGAGTTTTTCCTAGCCACTGTGCTTCTACACCTGCATTGCTTGCTGTTTGGGGTTTTAGGCTGGGTTTAGCACTTTGAGATATCAGCTGATGTAAGAAGGGCTATATAAATACATTTGATTTGATTTAATTCATTAAAATACTGTACATTCCCTGAATGTAGACGAAGGGTGACGATAACAAGTGTGCATCTTGGTAAATAAACCACATAGAACCCATATATATACATACATACATATGGGTTCTATATATATATATAATGTATCGCACAAAGTCGAGGAAACATTAAATAAACACAGGATAAATTACAGTGAGAATTAGAACGGTTAGTCATTTGGTGGACTCGAACTGTCCGCTGCCCGAGCCTTCAGTGTTAATTTTCACGCAGCACGGGGCACATTGTTCTATCAGAGGCAGCAGCTTTCCCTTCTGGTGTAGTTCCTTTGTGTCAGAGCCTCCTCCAATGCAGTTTCCATTGATGAAGACCCTCGGAACCTGTAACCACAAGTAACCACATTAAAAATAACACACTAAATGGTGCTCAGTTCAGCTGTTCTCTGTGTGCATAATAATAAGAACAATGTCCCTACTGGTCTGGTGCCAGTTGTGTTAACTTAGTGCTATTGCTATCAACAACAAGATAGCAACATACAGTCAGGTCAAATGTCAGACTCACCAGTAGAATCAGCAGATACATACTGTACATCTATGTAGTGTACATATGGCATTTAGGGTAAAAACATGAACAGTCCTCAATCAACAACCTACTTTGAGGGTTACAGAGAATGATCTATTATACTAAAGCTAAGGTGGCATATGTGAGATAGAATGTGATATGTAATTCAGCACATAGCAATGTAAAACACCATGGCAAAATTGATTGGGGAATGCAAATTGGTCATGATATAAACATGAGGTTGTTTCATACTGTTCTGGCACCGGTCATCTGCGCCAAGGCCTCTTGTAGTAGTCTTCCATCATTGTGTTCATCCAGCTCTATCACCTTGTATGTAGCACCAATTTCATTGAATACATTTTTGGCCATTTTGCAATATGGACAAGTGGTCTTGGAAAATATGACAATGCAGTTATGAGACACCACCTCCTGAAGAAAAGAACATCAATGTCAGACCAAGTCACCAACACAAACAGAATCATGAGATAAAAATGTTAAATCTTACCTGTAGAAACTGACCACATGCTGTTGTGCTTGACAGACCACTTGAGCTGAAGGATGTGAAGTTTCCCATCCTGAAAGGACACACAGGTTGTTAACGAGCCAACGTTATGTCAGTAAATAGATAGCTAGCTAAAGCACCGAAACAGACATGCACCAACCCATCAATGAAAATATTGTAGCAATAACCTTAAACATTTCAAGGCGTGTGCAGAAGATATTATCCCCATTATCAGTGATAATATAACAATCAAACAGGTGAGACTCAGTTTGTATTTTGTGTCCATTCTGATGTCAACTAGCTATCTGTAGCGTTCGCTAGCAACCCGTCGAACATTCACAGCAAGGCACTGGCTGAATCTGAAGGATTAGTTTGCGGTGGGATAAGGATTATCTCAACCATCAATTAACGTTAGCTAACGTTACCTATTTTCACGACACTCGTAAACATTAGCATGTTGGTCACATTTGATTCGCTAGCTTTCAAGTTTCGCCGTTCAAATATATTACGATAGTTTAAAAAGAATAACACATGGCTGCCTACATACATTATACTGACATTATTATTTAATATTGGCATTTCAATGTTAAATAACAGGGAAAGTGACCTTCGGCAACCGTTCCATACGAATCTGGACAGGAGTCCTCCTCGCGCTAACATCATTAGCAAAGAAACCGCAAATAACATAGAATCAAACGGTTGGCCGAGGTAGAACATGCGGCTAATATACACTCAGTAGTGTAGAAAAACATTAGCGTTTCTGTGTGACCACTACCTCCACTTGCTCTGTTTGCGATTTTACAATTGGCCGCACATGCTTACCTTGACTACCGGAAGTACATTATTATACAAGAGGGGTGGGTCAAAGATATGTATAACTAACCCAAGAAAGTTCATCTGTGTCAATTACAGTGGGAGGAAATGAAGCGTAGTGGGCAGAACAAGCAAGGAGGTGGGCAAAGCCAACCACAAACGATCGAGATCCTATTGGTGCGTTGTAGCCTGTATTTGTATATTTCTGTTAGGAAACGCCTCTGTGAAGTGTGCGTGTGCACAAATTCGATTCGACTTTGCGCTCCATCTAAAAAAAGCTATTTTTTTAACTAACTTTGGCAAACCGTCAAGTCTTTACAAATTAGTGCACTGTTTTCGTTACATATTTTAGGTTTGGGAACAGAAAAATATATTGATATCAGATGTTTCATCGATTACAAAATTAGCAGAATGTCGGCCCAGTTTCACCTAGTTCCATCCTCTCCCATTACCTGCGACTGGACTTCCTCTCACTACCATATTTGGTGGTGAAAAAACGTAATTTTTCTTCTTCTTCTTTGAGATTGGGTTGGCAGAACGCATCCAACTTTTAATGTGCATTCACCGCCACCTACTGGAGTGTGAGGCGAGTCACGGCCTACCTAAATTCAATCTCCTCATGAGTCCTGTTCCTCTAAGAAAGTGAAACAGAGCACTGAACACCACTTCCCTCCCCCACTACACTACCCAAACCCCAACCCTGTCCAGCCTTTCTAACATTTTCATGCAATTTCTCAATTTAAGATTAATGGCGCCGGATGGGATGCCTGATGTTTTACAGGCTCCTAACCAACTGTGCTATTTTGTTAGTTTCTTCGCATTGTTTGTAACTCATTTTGTACACAATGATGCTACTGTCTCTTATGACCGAAAAGAGCTTCTTGACATCAGAACAGCGATTACACACCTCAAACTGGATGAAGATTATTTTCTTTATTGAGTCCGACACGGAGGATATACTGCTTTGTCGTGACGAGGCCCAGATCCCCGTCATCAGCGTGAAGAAAATTCGGAGAAAGTGGGGGAGGAGGGTACCTTCTAAGAATTCGCTTACGAGTAAGAAAACGACCCTCTGTATTATTGGACAATGTGCGATCATTGGAAAACAAACTGGACAATCTACAGGTAAGACTATCCTAACAACGGGAATTTAAAAACTGTAATATCTTATGTTTCACCAAGACTTGGCTGAACGACGACACAGATAATATAGAGCTGACAGTGTTTCGGCAGGACAGAGCAGCTACTTCTGGTAAGACGAGAGGCGGGGGTGTGGGTCTATTTGTCAGTAACTGCTGGTGCGCGATGTCTAATATTAAAAAATGTTTGAGGTATTGCTTGCCTGAGGTAGAATGCCTCATGATAGGCTGTAGACCACACTAGCTAACAAGAGAGTTCTCATCTATATTATTCATAGCCATCTATTTACAACCACAAACCGATGCTGGCACTAAGACGACACACAACGAGCTGTATAATGCCATAAGCAAACAAGAAAATGCTCATCAAGAAGTGGTGCTCTTAGTGGCCGGGGACTTGCAGGAATGCAGGAAAACTTTCTACCAGCATGTCACATGTGCAACCAGAGAGGGAAAAAACTAGACCACCTTTACTTCACACACAGAGACGCATACGCGGGGCGGCAGCGTAGCCTAGTGGTTAGAGCGTTGGACTAGTAACCAGAAGGTTGCAAGTTCAAACCCCCGAGCTGACAAGGTACAAATCTGTCGTTCTGCCCCTGAACAGGCAGTTAACCCACCGTTCCCAGGCCGTCATTGAAAATAAGAATGTGTTCTTAACTGACTTGCCTGGTTAAATAAAGGTAAAATAAAAAAATTAAATACAAAGTTCTCCCTCACCCTCCATTTGTCAAATCTGACCATGATGACTCGCTCAATACGGAAGTGACGTGGATGCTACGATAAAGGACTGTTTTGCTAGCACAGACTGGAATATGTTGCGGGATTCATCCATAGGCATTGAGGAATATATCACCACTGTCACCGTCTTCATCAATAAGTGCACCGATGACATTATCCCCGCAGTGACCGTACATACGTACATTTCCCAACCTGAAGCCATGGATTACAGGCAATATCCGCACCAAGATAAAAGCTAGAGCTGCCGCTTTCAAAGAGCGGGAAACTAATCCAGACGCTTATAAGAAATCCTGCTATGCCCTCCGACGAACCATCAAACAGGCAAAGCGTCAATACAGGACTAAGATTGAATCCTACTATATTGGCTCGTACGGTCGCGGATGTGGCAGGGCTTGAAAACTATTATGGACTACAAAGGGAAACCAACCGCGAGCTGCCCAGTGACACGAGCCTACCCCAACCCCTCCTTTTACACTGCTGCTACTCTCTGTTTATCATATATGCATAGTCACTTAGTCATCTACATGTACATACTACCTCAATTGGGCCAACCGACCAGTGCTCCCACACAGTGGCAAACCGGGCTGTCTGCATTGTGTCCCACCCACCACCCGCCAACCCCTCTTTTACACTACTGCTACTCTCTGTTCATCATATACAGGTATGCATAGTCACTTTAACCATAATCTACATGTACTGTACGTACTACCTCAATCAGCCTGACTAACCAGTGTCTGTATGTAGCCTCGCTACTTCTATAGCCTCGCTACTGTATATAGTCTGTCTTTTAACTGTTGTTTTATTTCTTTACCTACTTATTGTTCACCTAATACCTTTTTTGCACTATTGGTTAGAGCCTGTAAGTAAGCATTTCACTGTAAGGTCTGTTGTATTCAGAGCACGTGACAAATAAACTTTGATTTGATTTAAATTGAAATGCCTTTTATGCTCGCTTCAAGGGAAGCTACATTGAAACATGCATGAGAGCACCAGCTATTCCGGACGACTGAGTGATCACACTCTCCGTACCCGATGTGAGCAAGAACTTTAAACAGGTCAACATTTACCCGATGTGAGCAAGAACTTTAAACAGGTCAACATTCACAAAGCCGCTGGGCCAGATGGATTACCAGGATGTGTACTCAAAGGATGCACGGACCAACTGGCAAGTGTCTTCACTGACATTTTCAACATCTCCCTGACCGAGTCTATAATAACTACATGTTTCAAACATACCACCTGTGCCTAAGAAAATGAAGTTAACCTGCCTAAATGATTACCACCCCGTAGCACTCACGTCAGTAGTCATGAAGTGTTTTGGAAGGCTGGTCATGACTCACATCGAAACCATCATGCCAGAAACCCTAGACCCACTCCAATTCACATACCGCCCCAACAGATCCACAGATGATGCAATCTCAATCGCACTCCACACTGCCCTTTCCCACCTGGGCAAAATAACACCTATGTGAGAATGCTGTTCATTGACTACAGCTCAGCGTTCAACACCATAGTAGCTACAAAGCTCATCACTAAGTTAAGGACCCTGGGACAAAGCTCCTCCCTCTGCAACTGGATCCTGGATTTCCCGCAAAACACCAGTCTCAACGTCAACAGTGAAGAGGCGACTCCGGAATGCTGGCCTTCTAGGCAGAGTTGCAAAGAAAATGCCATATCTCAGACTGGCCAATAAAAATAAAAGATTAAGATGGGCAAAATAACACAGACACTGGACAGAGGAACTCTGCCTAGAAGTCCAGCATCCCGGAGTCGCCTCTTCACTGTTGACATTGAGACTGGTGTTTTGCGTGTACTATTGAATGAAGCTGCCAGTTGAGGACTTGTGAGGAGTCTGTTTCTCAAACTAGACACTCTAATGTACTTGTCCTCTTGCTCAGTTGTGCACCGGGGCCTCCCACTCCTCTCTCTATTCTGGTTAGAGTCAGTTTGAGCTGTTCTGTGAAGGGAGTAGTGCACAGCGTTGTACGAGATCTTCAGTTTATTGGCAATTTCTCACATGGAATAGCCTTAATTTCTCAGAACAAGAATAGACTGACGAGTTTCAGAAGATAGTTTTTTGTTTCTGGCCATTTTGAGCCTCTACTCTAACCCACAAATGCTGATGATCCAGATACTCAACTAGTCTAAAGGCCAGTTTTATTGCTTCTTTAATCAGAACAACAGTTTTCAGCTGTGCTAACATAATTGCAAAAGGGTTTTCTAATGATCAATTAGCCTTTTAAAATGATAAACTTGGATTAGCTAACACAACGTGCCATTAGAACACAGGAGTGATGGTTGCTGATAATGGGCCTCTGTACACCTATGTAGATATTCCATTAAAAAAATCTGCTGTTTCCAGCTACAATAGTCATTTACAACATTAACAATGTCTACACTGTATTTCTGATCAATTTGATGTTATTTTAATGGACAAAATTTTTTTGCTTTTCTTTCAAAAACAAGGACATTTCTAAGTGACCCCAAACTTTTGTATGGTAGTGTATATACAGTGTCAGAGGAAGGCCCAAAAAATTGTCAAAGACTCCAGTCACCAAAGTCGTTCGTTCTCTCTGCTTCCGCATTGCAAGCGGTACCGGAGCGCCAAGTCTAGGACCAAAAGACTCTTTAACATCGTTTACCCCCAAGCCATATGACTGCTGAACAACTAATCAAATGGCCACCCAGACTATTTACACATGCTCCACTGTTTCCTCCACTAAACACTCATCACACAGATCTCTTTTATGTCTCCCTATCATTCACAACTTGGCATTCAAACCTGTGTGCCCTAACAGGGTTCTACTCCACACAAATTCATCTGTCCTACATCCCATACTCCCTGCCTCATCCTTAACTGACCGGTACACGTGATAAAATTGCCTCCCCTTACTACTAGCATCCCACTCCCTTTGCCAAAGATCGAGCCCTTTCGCCTGGATCAAGGACTTGACTTCCCTGCGGCCCAACAGGACCTGAATATCTACCCCCTCTCTTCTCACAGCACTCTTAGCCACCACATCAGCCTCTCATTACCCTCCACACCCACATTAACGGGAACCTAGCAAAAGCTTACCACCATTCCCATCCCCTCCAATCCTATTAACATCACCATCATCTCCACAAACAAGTCTCCTCTATCTGACCTGCCAGTCTTCACACTACTCAACACTGTAGCTGAATCAGAGCAGATCCCCACTCTGAGTGGTTTGACATCCTCCACCCATCTAAAACCTATAATCTTTGTCGTCAACTCGGCTGCATACAGTGACACATAATCAGTTAACTGCTTAGATACTCTAACATTGAAATCTGGGATATACACCCCTGCCCCCACCCTACCACTAACTGGATCATTTGAACCATCTGTATACAGTGCATTCTGAAAGTATTCAGACCCCTTCCCTTTTTCCACACTTTGTTACAGCCTTATTCTAAAATGTATTCAATTATTTTTCCCTCATCAATCTACACATTATACCCCATAATGACAAAGTGAAAACAGATTTTTAGAATGTTTTCAGAAATACCTTATTTACATAAGTATGCAGATCCTTTGCAATGAGATTCGAAATTGAGTTCAGGTGCATCCTGTTTCCATTGATCATCCTTGAGATTTTTCTACAACTTGATTGAAGTCCACCTGTGGTAAATACAATTGATTGGACATGATTTGGAAAGGTACACACCTGTCTGTATAACGTCCCACAGTTGACAGTGCATGTCAGAGCAAAAACCAAGCAATGAGATTGAAGGAATTGTCCGTAGAGCTTCAAGACAGGATTGTGTCGAGTTTCAGATCTGGGGAAGGGTACCAAAACACAGTGGCCTCCATCATTCTTAAATGGAAGAAGTTTGGAACCACCAATTCTCTTCCTAGAGCTGGCTACCTGGCCAAACTGAGCAATCGGTGAGAATGGCCTTGGTCAGTGACCAAGAACCCGATGGTTCTTAGTCACTGCTTTTTATTTTACTGGGCCGATGGTGATGCATCTGATGGTCAGTCTCAGCGGAGGGAGAGAGCAGCAGACTGAAGCTCCGTCTCTCAACATCCCTTTCCTCCACTGACACTGACCAAAAAGTGACACCGTCTTCCAGCTGATGGCAAAACTCGAGTCGCACCACATTATTTCTGCCTCATGCACAAATTCATTTTGTTACTCCTATGGACAGAGAAAGTGAAATATTCCTTGATATTAAAAAAGACCCAAGCCGCTAATATTGTGAATTTTTCAGTACTTAAGTGGCAATTATTTATTTCAGAAGGAGTCAGCAAAACTAGTACTCTGTATGTGCTCTAGGTCATTGGACACCGTTAGACATGCACATGGTTATTCTTGTAACTGTTATGGCCAACTATGGTTATACCTCTTGGGTTTTTTCCAGAACAGGGGTTCCCCTTTCTGTCACGGTTCATGAATCCACTGCCTCCTTTTCTCTCTCTCTCTCTCTCTCTCTCCTGTGTTTGTGTGGGCGTGGTTCCCAATCTCGGCCTGATTGTCTGCGCCAGCTGGAATCACTTATCTTCCCTTTATATGTTCTGTAACCAGTGTTCTTGTTGTCAGATCGTTGTTACTTCCCTGAGGTTGTGTCGTGTGTCCGTACTCATCTCTCGCCGCCCTTGTGTGGATTATCTGCTGTGCTCCTTCCTACCCATCAAGGACACTCTCCCCTGGGTTTCTCAGCACGCTCACATAGGAGGATGCGCCCTAGTCCCTGGGTCGGATTCCGTCTGAGTACAGTCTGTCTGTCCTGTTGCTGCTGTAACCTGTATTGATTAAACCATCGTTGCTTGCATCTTGCATCCGCCTCTGTATTGTTACAGAACGATCTGACCAGACCATGGATGCAGCGAGTTCAACGAGTCTGACCGAATTCATTTCCCGTAGTATCACGAGAATGGATCAACAAGAGGAGAACATCTCCAGCACAGGTCGGGAAGTACAAGCCATTGCGACACAGGTATCCCAGCTGACCCAACAATTACAACATCTGAGGGGTCTCGCTGCGCCACCTACACCGGCAGTTCAACCCGCCCCGCCAGAGCCGGATTCCCAGCTAGAGCCACGGCTACCGACACCAGAGGGTTATTCAGGTGATCCTGACTATTGCAGAGCTTTTCTTACGAGATGTTCCATGCATTTCTCGTTGCAGCCACGGACCTTCAACCGTGAACAGTCTAAGGTAGCATTCGTACTCACACTGCTATCAGGCAAAGCGGCTCTTTGGGGAACAGCGGTGTGGGCGAACCAGGACCCATGCTGCACCTCTTTCCAGACACTCTCCGAGGAGATGAGAAGGGTCTTCGATCGGGCCGTGGCGGGTAGGGAGGCGGCCAGACTACTCGCTGACCTTCGCCAAGGAGACCGTTCAGTATCGGAATACTCCATCCAATTCCGCACTCTGGCCGCAGAGTGTCAGTGGAACGAGGAGGCGCAGTGGGACATGTTCCTGCATGGGCTGGAGGACCGGATCCAGAAGGAGATTTATGTTCTGGACCTTCCCAGGAGTTTAAATGGACTAGTGGAACTAGCCTTGAGGGTTGACGCTCGTCTGAGTCGTGTTGGCCGCCGAGCATGCCCTAACAGACCGTATAACAACACGGAGGGCTGGCATGCCAGCGGCGGGAACACGGCCAGTTCAACCTCCGCTCACGAACCCATGCAGCTGGGGAGAGCTCGCCTCTCCCGGGAAGAGAGGGAGAGGCGGAGATCCCAAGGACTCTGTCTCTACTGTGGTAGAGCGGGCCACTTTATCCACTCCTGCCCGGTAAAAGATTAGGCCCGGTAGTAAGAATGAGGCTACTATCGGGTGGGGTCACCACAGAGAAGACCTCATCATCTACTCTCCTCCCGGTAAGACTAAGATGGGCCAACCACACGCACGACACCCAAGCCTTACTGGACTCAGGAGCAGAGGGTAATTTCATGGACTTCAAGCTCGCTCACAAACTCCAGATTCCTATCACCTCACTCACGCACAAGATATCCGTCAACGCTCTCAATGGTCAAGAACTACCCAACATTTCTCACACCACTGAACCTATCACACTCATCACTTCTGGCAATCACACTGAGACACTATCATTTCTACTCATGGACTCACCCCTTGCACCATTAGTTCTCGGCCACCCTTGGCTCACCCAACACAACCCCAGAGTTGACTGGGGTCATAATTCTATATCCATGTGGAGTAACAAATGTCTTGAGTCCTGTTTAGTGTCTGCTTGTTCGTCTGTGTCTGATTCTGTGTTTCTAGAGGAGGCGGTGGATTTGTCTAACGTGCCCGTTGAATACCTCGACCTGAAGGAGGTGTTCAGTAAGTCCCGTGCTGCTTCTCTTCCTCCGCATCGTCCCTATGACTGTGCAATAGAATTATTGCCAGGTGAGTCTCCGCCTAAAGGCAAGTTATATTCACTCTCTGTTCCTGAGAGGGAGGCTATGGAGAGATACATCTCTGGTTCTCTGGCATCTGGATTCATTCGTCCTTCCTCTTCTCCAGCGGGGGCGGGGTTCTTCTTTGTGGAGAAGAAGGACGGATCTCTGCGGCCTTGCATTGATTACCGTGGGTTGAATAACATCACAGTAAAAAATACCTATCCCTTACCGTTGATGTCCTCAGCCTTTGAAAGGTTACAGGGAGCATCCGTGTTCACTAAGTTGGATTTACGTAATGCATATCATTTGGTTCGCATAAGGGGGGGGGACGAATGGAAGACCGCGTTTAACACCCCCAGAGGGCACTTCGAATATTTGGTCATGCCTTTTGGGCTATCCAACTCCCCAGCGGTTTTCCAGGCACTCGTAAATGACCATCGTTGCTTGCATCTTGCATCCGCCTCTGTATTGTTACACTTTCAGTGGAGTCAGCAGGATGTCATGTATTGGTTAATCCTGTAGAGTGCCACGGTCTGTTGCTATGGTCCTACATGCATGAAACTATTTCTGTGACTCTACAGGTTGAATGTCCTAATATGAAGGCAATATGATAATGGTGGCTAAATGCCAGAGGTGAACCATTAAGAGGAGTTACTATGAGTATGACATAAGGAAGACAAATGTATAAATAGTTTGTGCCAAGACTGGAAGGCAGTATTCATGATCCAGCTCAGCTTTTATTATGAAGTAATAAAAAGTCTATTTGAACTCACATGCTCCGGTATTTGTGAAATATGATTGACCAAATATGTCTACGACACTAATAATAACAACAACGCAAACCTATAGATACACTTTCCTAATCATTCATTACTGCTGCACTGCTTGTTGTAGCGCTGAGTGGAAATAGGAAGAACGCGCATTTTATTGGTTATAAAAGTGTTGAATAAAAAGTGTTAATAGTGCTGAGTAAGAACTTAAACATGAACTCACTCATAAAAACAGCAGCTCTTTGCTGTATTTGTTGACAGTCTCTCTAGTCATGGTTTTAAATGTTTAGAAATCTCACAGTATCAATTTTTCTGCAGCATTTTTTGTGCCTGCTACCTTACTGCAGGCTCGCTCATCAAAAAGGCTCCTCAGTTTTTACCACCAAGCCATAAGACTCCTGAACAGGTAATCAAATGGCTATCCGGACTATTTGCATTGTGTGCTGAATTTAAAAAGATTGGAACAACCTTAAACTTGAACCTTTTTACAATGCTGAATTTAATTTCATAAGAGAAAACAGAAAGGTCCCACTGGGCACAGATGCCAATTCAACGTCTATTCCACGTTGGTTCGATGTAACTTCATTGAAATTATGTGAAAACAACGTTGATTCAACCAGTGTGTGCCCAGTGGGGTGTCAATGTATTTTTTCGCAATCCGAGAAGTAATCATCTAGTTTTTATAAACTATCTGTTATCTGATTACAATATTTTTGCTGGTAATGTAACTGAATAAAGTTTGTTTTTTGTAATCAGATTACATGTAACTGATTACATGTGATCAGTTACTAAAGTAAAATGTTATTGGTCACATACACATGGTTAGCAGATGTTATTGCGAGAGTAGCGAAATGCTTGTGCTTCTAGTTCCGACAGTGCAGCAATATCTAACAAGTAATCTAGCAATTCCACAACAACTACCTACTTAATACATACAAATCTAAGTAAAGAAATGGAATAAAAATATATAAATATAAATATATGGGTGAGCAATGACAGAGCGACACAGGCAAAGTGCAATAGATGGTATAAAAAACTGTTGAAATACAGTTGAAGTCGGAAGTTTACATACACTTAGGTTGGAGTTATTAAAACTCGTTTTTCAACCACTCCACAAATGTCTTGATAACAAACTATAGTTTTGGCAAGTCCGTTAGGACATCTACTTTGTGCAAGACACAAGTAATGTTTCCAACAATTGTTTACAGACAGATTATTTCACTTATAATTCACTGTATCACGATTCCAGTGGGTCAGAAGTTTACATACACTAAGTTGACTGTGCCTTTAAACAGCTTGGAACATTCCAGAAAATGATGTCATGGCTTTAGAAGCTTCTGATAGGTTAATTGGAGGTGTACCTGTGGTTGTATTTCAAGACCTACCTTCAAACTCAGTGCCTCTGTTTGACATCATGGGAAAATCAAAAGAAATCAGCCAAGACCTCAGAAACAATTTGTAGACCTCCACAAGTCATCCTTGAGAGCCATTTCCTGAAGGTCTGAAGGTACCACGTTCATCTGTACAAACAATAGTACGCAAGTATAAACACCATGGGACCACGCAGCCGTCATACCGCTCAGGAAGGAAACACATTCAGCTAAGGACCTTGTGAAGATGCTGGAGGAAACAGGTACAAAAGTATTTATATCCACAGTTAAACTCAAGTCCTATATCAACATAACCTGAAATGCCGCTCAGCATCATGATGAGGAAGGAAAATTATGTGGATATATTGAAGCAACATCTCAAGACATCAGTCAGGAAGTTAAAGCTTGGTCGCAAATGGGTCTTCCAAATGAACACTGACCCCAAGCATACTTCCAAAGTTGTGGCAAAATGGCTTAAGGACAACAAAGTCAAGGTATTGGAGTGAACATCACAAAGCCCTGACCTCAATCCTATGGAAAATGTGTGGGCAGAACTGAAAAAGTGTGTGCGAGCAAGGAGGCCTTACAAACCTGACTCAGTTACACCAGCTCTGTCAGGAGGAATGGGCCAAAATTCACCCAACTTATTGTGGGAAGCTTGTGGAAGGCTGCCCGAAACACTTGACCCAAGTTAAACAATTTAAAGGCAATGCTACCAAAAAATAATTGAGTGTATGTAAACTTCTGACCCACTAGGAATGTGATGAAAGAAATAAAAGCTGAAATAAATCATTGTGTCTACTTTAATCAAACATTTCACATTCTTAAAATAAAGTGGTGATCCTAACTGACCGAAAACAGGGAATTTGTACTAGGATTAAATGTCAGGAATTGTGTTAAACTAAATGTATTTGGCTAAGGTGTATGTAAACTTCCGACTTGTACTGTACAAATGAGATGAGTAATGCAAGGTATATAAACATTATTAAAGTGTCATTATTAAAGTGACTAGTGATCCATTTATTAAAGTGGCCAATAATTTCAAGTCTGTATGTAGGCAGCAACCTCTCTGTGTTAGTGATGGCTGTTTTACTCCCCAACATTGGGTTGATACTGATAGGATCGAAAGAAAGGCAGGGCTGCTCTCAGATCAGCTTTCTCCATTCAAATCTTACCTTAGCATTATAATTATTCCTCTATACTGACAACGGATCAGCTCCTAGAGATACTTTTGTATATATAGTGTATGTGGACACCCCTACAAGTGGATTTGGCTATTTCAGCCAGACCTGTTGCTGACAGATTTATAAAATCAAGCACACAACCATGCAATCTCCATAGACAAACATTGGCAGTAGAATGGCCTTGCTGAAGTGCTCAGTGACTTTCAACGTGGCACCGTCATAGAATGCCACCTTTCCAACAAGTCAGTTTGTCAAATTTATGCCCTGTTAGAGCTGCCCCAGTCAACTGTAAGTGCTGTTATTGTAAAGTGGAAATGTCTAAGATTAACAACAGCTCAGCTGTGTGGTAGGCCACACGAGCTCACAGGACGGGACCACCAAGTGCTGAAGCACGTATTGTGTAAAAATCGTCTGTCCTCGGTTGCAACACTCGCATTCGAGTTCCAAATTGCCTCTGGAAGCAACGTCAGCACAAGAACTGTTCGCCGGGAGCTTCATCAAATGGGTTACCATGGGCAAGCAGTTGTATACAAGCCTAAGATCACCATGCACAATGCCAGTCATCGGCTGGAGTTGTGTAAAGCTCGTCGCCATTGGACTCTGGAGCAGTGGAAATGCGTTCTCTGGAGTACTGAATCACACCATCTGGCAGTCCAATGGACGAATATGGGATTGGCGGATGCCAGGAGAACTCTATAGTTCCAACTGTAAAGTTAGGTGGAGGAGAAACAATGGTCTGGGGCTGTTTTTCATGGTTCGGTCTAGGCCCCTTAGTTCCAGGGAAGGGAAATCTTAACGCTACAGCATACAATGACATTCTAGATGATTCTGTGCTTCCAACTTTGAGGCAACAGTTTGGAGAAGGCCCTTTCCTGTTTCAGCATGACAATGCCCCCGTGCACAAAGCGAGGTCCATACAGAAACTTTTTTTCGTGATTGTTGTGATCGGAACTTGACTGGCCTGCACAGAGCCCTGATCTCAACCCCGTCAAACACCTTTGGGATGAATTGGAACGCCGCCTGCGAGCCAGCCCTAATCGGCCCAATATCAGGGCCCAACCTAATGCTCGTGGCTGAATGGAAGTAAGTCCATGCAGCAATGTTCCAACATCTAGTGGAAAGCCTTCCCAGAAGAGTGTTGGCTGGTATAGCAGCAAAGGGGGGACCAACTCCATATTAATGCCCATGGTTTTGGAATGAGATGTTCGATGAGCAGTTGTCCACATACTTTTGATCAGGTAGTGTAGCTTGACCATTCTTCCACTGCTGAAACAGCAGTTTGATCAAACAAGAAATCCATTATTCATTTATATATTCTAACACCAATACCTTACCCATTCCATTTAATTTAACCTTTTACTGCAGTGGGCTGAATCAGGGTCACGCAGAGTGTTTCTTGGTTGTGTTTCCCATCAACGTGGTAGGCCTACCATTTGTAAAACAGGCAGTTGCATTGGCTTTATTAGTCCTGATTCCTGTGACTAATAATTTTGGCTATTTAATTAAGCTAAATATCAGCTACCCAACTTTATCAGGAGTTATCCTGAGCCTAATTGCAATGGGAAGCTAAGTGTTTACACATTAGGAAATGCAAAAGCATTTAATCATCTCGTCACAAAATTGATGGATACTAGCTTGAAACCTTGACTATCATGACAATTTAGCCCACGGGGTAAACCTCATGGACAGCAGTTGTGAGTAGCCGGATTTTCCGTTCCATATTGTCCATTTTACTTTGACCTGTCCTGGTTTTAGGATGTTTGTTAATACGCCATATTTACATCAAAGCTCTTTTTTGTTTTCTTATCAAAGCGCAGTGCCTTCAGAAAGTATTCATACCCCCTTGACTATTTACATATTTTGTTGTGTTCAAGGTGGGATTAAAATGTATTTAATTGTCTTTTTTGTGTCAAAGATCTACGCTAAATATGCATAGTGGAATGTGAAAAAAAGAAAAATTATAATATATATATATATATATATATATAAAAGAACGAATATCCGAATATATCAAATATAATATAAAACACGAATATATCTGGATTACATAAGTATTCAACTCCCTGAGTCTATACATGTTAGAATCACATTTGGCAGCGATTACAGCTGTGTCTCTGTCTGGGCAAGTCTCTTAAGAGCTTTGCACACCTGGATTTTACAATATTTGCAATTGATTATTTTTACAATTCTTCAAGCTCTGTCAAGTTAGTTGTTGATCATTGTTAGACAGCCATTTTTGAACTGATTCGAGTCAAAACTGTAACCAGCCCACTCGGGAGCATTCAGTGTTGTCTTGGTAAGCAACTCCAGTGTATATTTGGCCATGTGTTTTAGTTATTGTCCTGCTGAAAGGTGAATTTGTCTCCCAGTGTCTGTTGGAAAGCAAACGGAATCAGGTTTTCGTTTAGGAGTTTGCCTATGCTTAGCTCTATTCCATTTATTTCCATCCTACAAAACTCCCCAGACCTTGTCGATGATAAGCATTTTATGTGTTGTTGGAGGTGTGTCTTATTCAGTCAAACTGCCGCCCTCATCAATCTGCCCCTAATGGGCGGGCCAGCCCTGGGCACGTGCACAGATGGGGCTCTACCTGTGCCGAGCACATGCCCCTTTTGGCAATAGGCCTAGCTGATTATTGAGTTGGAGCTGTCTATGTGTGAAGATAATGTGTTTTCAGGGCCGGCTCTATGCCTTTTCGGGGCCCTAAGCGAGATTTGATTGGGCACCTTGCGGGTAAAACATTTTTGTGGTCTCCCCCTCTTGATGGCGGAGAGATAAATTTACATTTTGCAATGGGGCACAGAGAAACATTTTAAAGTTTTACAGCTAATTTACTGCGACTACACTAATTTTGCCATGCGGTGGAGAGACATGTTTTCAGTTATAAAGCAAATTTTGTTTTGTCTTAGCTTACGCCATGTTAATGATATCTGAGTGAGAGTGACTAACAAAATTAATGAGGGCTCTCTGAAGGCCAGGGCCCCTGGGCACATGCCCTGTGTGACCGGTAGGTATCAGGCCATGATTACTACAAGTTTAGATAGCTGGCTAGACTACTTTACCAATCTAAAAATTGTTAGCTGACATGGCTAATTGAGTGACTGTCAGTGACTGACATGACAAGGGAAAAATGTATGATGCACAACCCAATTTCGAACTAACACCTTGTGTATTCTACTATTCTAACTCTCAACAGTAAGTTGAGACCCCAACTGAGATCTTAAAATATACATACATTGTTTTTTTTCCATTCTTATGCCCAGTGCCGGCTCAGTGTGTCTTGAGTATAATTTAAAATGTTGAGACAAGAAGAAGGGGAGACGTGTGGCTAAGATATGGTGGGTCTCTCTCCATTCCAGAATGCATGCTCTCAGCTCTCCAGAATGCACTCAACGGTCTCCCGTCAATTCTCGTGCATTCATTTTTTCATTGTGTGAATTGTTTGCCCTTTGATTGTTTATTTTTATCACTGCCCCATTATTGTCACCAGTAGGCCTAGTAAATGTATTGTTAATCCCCATCATTTGGTTACATTCATTTCTGTTAATGCGCGTATTAATGACAGAGTTCACAATCTGCTACACTTGTGAGAATCAAGTTTTGGTTTATTTCCTGACCATCATTTACGAGTTTTGTCAATTTTTGCATTGTCTTTTGTTTGGAGTGCTCCATGTGTGCAACGGGCATGTCCTGATAACGTTGAGGAAGCACACACCTGAGCATGTATAGAAATTGGCCTACCTGGCCTGCTATGTGCAAATGCAGGGAAGTGCCCATTTGGGGATGTCTGTTTTCTGATTGTCTTAACTCACCACTATTAAGCTAAGCTTTTCAGTTTTTCTTCACCTCACACAGTAAGTCAACAAAGTTTATTTTTTCAACATCCATTGCAAATGATAATAGGTCCTCACAATATCTGAAAAAAGATTTTTCCAAAATCTCCCAGGCCTCGATAATAACCAAGCCTCAGAATGAAAGAACAACATATAGAAACACCATAAAAACAGCTGTCTGTCCCAACCTTACTGGCGTGGGAAACTTTGAGACAATTTAGACATGGATTGTGTATGTGTGCCATTCAGAGGGTGAAAGGGCAAGACAAAAGATTGAATTGTGGGGTATGGTAGTAGGTTCCAGGCGCACCCTCCCAAGATCTCAGTTTAGAGTCCCTACTTTTCATGATTTCAATACACAATCATGGTGTTTTAAGACTTTCTATTTTTACAGTGTATGACGGATGGGTTTTCACAACAGTTTCCCGTGTGTATCAAGAATGGTCTATCACCCAAAGGACATCCAGTTAACTTGACACAACTGTGGGAAGCATTGGAGTCGAAATGGTCCAGCATCCCTGTGGAACGATTTCGACTTATATAGTCCATGCCCAGAAGAATTGCGGCTGTTCTGAGGGCTAAAGGAGGTGCAACTTAATATTAGGAAGGTGTTCTTAATGTTTTGTACACTCAGTGTATGTTTTATGTTTTGGGGTGTCAGTTTCAATTCACCTCAGAATAATTTCTTACAGTGTGGCTATGTGGTTGAGTGGGTAAAATGTTTATGAAATGTACCATCTTACTGCCTCTCCTGTTTCTGATCTGTCAAAATAAAGCATAAATAATTAAAGGTGGTATTCTACCAAAAAATATTCTCAATAGAGCCTCATCAATCAACATTTAGGCTATAAACCATTTGTATTTTGATTGTATGAGAAACACAGTTTTTGTGTTTTTATGCTTCCTTTTACATGCGATGAAACTCCAAAAAGGGCTTTCACAAAGCTTTCTTAAAAACACTTTTGGTGTTTCAGAGTACTGCATTTCTGTTTTAAAACACATTCTGTGTGTAATCCCACTTACATTGGGTTTACATTCAAACACCCTCCCAAGATCTCAGTTTAGAGTCCCTACTTTTCATGATTTCAATACACAATCATGGTGTTTTAAGACTTTCTATTTTTACAGTGTATGATGGATGGCTACAGTATTTTTTACAATATTTTATTTTGACTGGAATTGTGTTGGGTCATTGTTAATAATAAGTGCAGCATTTATTGCAGTTCAAAAACGTTTTTGCTAAATACTTAACTCATGCTGCTTTCCCCTCTTAATTTAAAATAATAATTTCTCAAAGAGTGACCTTTTTTGTTTGTTTGAGAACTTGCCCCCCAAAAGGTCTGTGCACAGCCTTGACTATTGACATCACTTCCTTCATTGCCAAAGCTTTGATTCTTTCTAACTGGAACCAATCAAGGGTAGTCCTTCCTTTTCTGGAACAAATCTGAGATGGTCTTCCAGATAATACAACAGTCTACCCCACAAGCAATTTTCCATTAGCATTGAACTAGCTAGCTCACAAAAAGCGGAGGACACACCACTGGTGCATTCAGTTTGATTAAACGTTTGCTATATTGCGTGGTTGTTTATAATGGAAGACACGTTTCCCAAAAACGATCTTCAACGTTCTTGAACAGACTTTCGACAGGTCTACATTTGCTTGGTTTGATGGGTGTGGCGGGGTGTGGCTTGAAGCAATTAGTGACGTATATAAAGGGAAGCAGCCATTCCGAAAGCGTTCCCCAACCCCTCCCCGGTTTTCAACTGGTCATAAAGAGCAGCACCGTTTCCGTTAAGTTGAACGTTGCACCCCGATTTTTCGTAGCCTACTGAACGCAGCACTGGTCCATAATGACATGTTCGCTGCCGTTACACTAAAAAAACAGTACCTATAGGCGGACGAACAGCAAGGGTAAGGAATATTTTGTTATTGTACTGATGGTAACGGTCAATGTTGTTTACATAGAGCAAATTTCGTAACATTATCTGTGACTGTATTTGGGTTTTACTGTAAATTAGCCTACACATTGTTGCCGGTAAGCGATATAGATAAACATTTTAACTTTCGCCTGTCTATAGCCCATGTAACCTGAGCCTCCTGCGCTAGCTGGTACTGCTACTGAAGAGTGTTAATATTGAGTTAGGCAAACACCACATATCTCAATTAGTTTTATGCCCACACATTGTCTAGGCTTTATTCTTTTGTTTAAAGGCAAGAAATATGAAAAGTGGTGGGGATTTCTCAAGTTTGGATAATTATATCACCTATTCCCGCATCTCCTACCCCTCTTCTCAAAAAGAAAATAGGAGAAAAGTAGTTGTGAAATGGCTTCACAGGCCATATGAATACCTGGTTAACTGTATGAGTGCCTATTTATTATGCGAGGCAGATAATTCACACCATAGATTATTAGCCTTCTACTGTATAGCCTAAGACTAACTCCTTGAGTTTGTCAATATCCTGTCTAGAGGGAATGTAATTTTAAATGTATATCTTATATTATAGACTATCGTATAATAGTGTAACGACAATTATTGACAATAACCTTGAACCCCCCAAAAAGTATTGTCCTAATCGGGTTTCGGTAGGCTTAGGTTGTTGGGCCATTAACCGGAAGGTACACTGGTTCGAATCCCCGAGTCGGCAAGGTGGAAAAGTCTGCCTTTCTGCCCTTGAGCCAGGCAGTCAACCCCCAACAACAACTGCTCCCGGGCACTGATGACGTCGATTAAGGCAGCCCCCCCGCACCTCTCTGATTTAGAGGGGTATGGTTAAAGGCAGAAGGCACATTTAGATTGAATCGATTCCGTTGTGCAACTGACTAGGTACCCCTTTCCCTTTCTTGTGGCGGGGTGTGGCTTGAAGCAATGAGTGATGTATTTAAAAGGCAATGCCCATTCTGACAGTGTTCCCCAACCCACAACCCAACCCCTCACCATTTTTCAACTAGTCGTTCAGAACAGCACTATTTTCGTTTTAATTGAATGTTGCATTCTGATTTTTTGTACTGAACGCAGCCTGGATCCACAAGAACACAGCTGCCCTAAAAAAACACCCATCGACATCCACTATAGAACCAAGGCTGTCGGACGGACATCACTAGGGACAAGCCCTGTACACATTGTGACTTATTTCATTACACCGTACATCATCTTCATACAATCTTGTTCTGCTACGGAGAGCATAAGATTGACATTTTAGTAATTTAGCAGACACTCTTATCCAGAGCAACACACAGTAGTGAGTGCATACATTTTCGTTATTGTTTGTACTGGTCCCCCGTGGGAATCGAACCCATAACCCTAGCATTGCAAGTGCCATGATCTACCAACTGAGTCACATGGGACTAAGCCTCACAATGCAGAACATGATGGAGGAGAGCCTAGTCTCTCGTCAGTGATCGCATTTGGTTTGGGAGATTGCAAAATTAAACCTTTTCATTTAAAACCTGTTGCGACTCGAGAAAACGTTCCCATTTTAAACGGGATATTTTGTCAGGACAAGATGCTAGAATATGCATATAATTGACAGCTTTGGATAGAAAACACTCTAACGTTTCCAAAACGGTAAAGATATTGTCTGTGAGTATAACAGAACTGATGTTGCAGGCGAAAGCCTGAGAAAAATACAATCCGGAAGTGCCCCAGGTTTTGAAAGCGCTGCGTTCCAATGAGTCCCTATTCAGCTGTGAATGTGCCATCAACGAGCGTACGCTTTCTACGTATTCCCCAAGGTGTCTACAGCATTGTGACGTAGTTTTACGCATTTCTGTTTGAAGAATAGCCGTAGGCGGCCACATTGCGTAAGTGGTCACATGGTGGCTCCGAGAGAGATTCTCGCGTAAAATACAAAGGTAGCCATTACTCCAATCGGTCCTACTGAAAAACAAATTGTCCCTACGGATATATTATCGAATAGATATTAGAAAAACACCTTGAAGATTGATTCTAAACAACGTTTGCCATGTTTCTGTCTATATTATGGAGCTAATTTGGAATATTTTTTGTGGCTGCAATTTCCGGTCGATTTCTCCGCCAAATGTGAAGAACAAACGGAGCTATTTCGACCTACAAAAATTATATTTTGTGAAAAAATTAACTTTGGCTATCTACCTGGGAGTCTCGTGAGTGAAAACATCCGAAGTTCATCAAAGGTAAATGATTTAATTTGATTACTTTTCTGATTTGTGACAAGGTTACCTGCTGCTAGGAAGGCATAATGCTATGCTAGGCTATCGATAAACCTACGCAAATACTTGTCTAGCTTTGGCTGTAAAGCATATTTTGAAAATCTGAGATGACAGGGTGATTAAAAAAAGGCTAAGCTGTGTCTCGATATATTTCATTTGTGATTTTCATGAATAGGAATATTTTCTAGGGATATTTATGTCCGTTGCGTTATGCTAATTAGTGTCAGGCGATGATTACGCTGGATGGGATGGGGAGTCACAAGAAGTTATTTCAAGTGATAATAAAACATGTTTCACTTAGTTACATTTTCCTCAACTTCTTTCTCTAACTTTCTGCCAAGTCACACTAGCCTACAGAGCGGCTAGGTAGCTAAAATCTATAAGCTATGTTGAAGATACTGTGGCTAGCGACCGCCACCTAATAATTATCATTAAAAACAAACGTCATTACCAGAAAGTAAAACGTCAGACAACAGTCATATAATATACAGTGCATTCGGAAAGTATTCAGACCATTTGACTTTTTCCATATTTTGTTGCGTTTCAGCCTTATTCTAAAATGGATTCAAAAAACAACCTACATACACAATACCCCATAATGACAAAGCGAAAACAGGTTTGTAGAAAGTTTTGCAAACTTATTACAAATGAAAAACAAAGTAAGCTTATTTACATAAGTATTCAGACCCTTTGCTATGAGACTTTAAATTGTGCTCAGGTGCATGCTGTTTCCATTGATCATCATTGAGATGTTTCTGCAACTTGATTTGAGTCCACCTGTGGTAAATTGAATTGAGTACCACAAAAATGCAGCATTGAAGGTCCCCAAGAACACAGTGTTCCTTCATTCTTAAATGGAAGAAGTTTGGAACCACAAGCCTTGGTCAGGGTAATGATCAATAACCTGATGGTCACTCTGAGAGAGCTCCAGAGTTCCTCTGTGGAGATGGGAGAACCTTCCAGATGGACAACCATCTCTGCAGCACTCCATCAATCAGGCCTTTATGGTAGAGTGGTCAGACAGAAGCCACTCCTCAGTAAAAGGCATATGACAGTCTGCTTGGAGTTTGCTAAAAGGCACCTAAAGGACTCAGACCATAAGAAACATGATTCTCTGGTCTGATGAAACCAAGATTGAACTATTTGGTTTGAATGACAAGCCTCACATCTGGAGGAAACCTGGCATCATCCCTATGGTGAAGCATGGTGTAGACAGCATCATGATTTGGGGATGTTTTTCAGTGGCAGGGACTGGGAGACTAGTCAGGATTGAAGGAAAGATGAACAGAGCCAAGTACAGAGAGATCCCTGATGAAAACCTGCTCCAGAGAGTTCAGGACCTCAGACTGGGGGCGAAGGTTCACCTTCCAACAGGACAACGACCCTAAGCACACAGCCAAGACAATGCAGGAGTGGCTTCGGGACAAGTCTCTGAATGTCCTTGAGTGGCCCAGCCAGAGCCCGGACTTGAACCCGATCCAACATCTCTGGAGAGACCTGAATATAGCTGTGCAGAGACGCTCTCCATCCAACCTAACAGAGCTTGAGAGGATCTGTGGAGAGGACTGGGAGAAACTCCCCAAATACAGGTGTACCTAGTTTGAAGCGTCATATCCAAAAAGTCTCAAGGCTGTAATTGCTGCCAAAGGTGCTTCAAGAAAGTACTGAGTAAAGGGTCTGAATACTTATGTAAATGTGATATTTCAGTTTTACATTTTTATGAAATGTGTAACATTTCTAAAAGCCTATTTTTGCTTTGGCATTGTGGGATATTGTGTGTAGATTGATGATGATTTTTTTCATAAGCTATTTAGAATAAGGCTATAACGTATCAAAATGTGGAAAAAGTCAAGGGGTCTGAATACTTTCCGAATGCACTGTAATTTGCTTAACAGCCAAAGTGTATTATTTAACATTACTATTAATTTAGTGTTCACTTATAGGAATGGGTAATTGTTTACACATGGCTACTTATTCGATAAAGCCATCACCGAAAACCTCATTTTCATCTTGTTCTGTGGTTTGGTAATTCCTGTTCTTTTGACGGACTCTAGCTGCACTAAAGACAACTCAAAGTTTGTAAAAAATGATATGTATGCGGCATCCGTTTCTCAACAGAGCCTTCAACTGAAACATTGCGATACTACTCCGTTGCGACGGTCCCCCTTGAAATTAATGACATCCGACGCCATGCAACGGACTGCTCAGATATAATGTGAATTAGGCACAAGGCACATTTTGTTATTGTATTATGATTGATTGTAAAGGTCCATGTTGTTTACATAGCGCATATTTCGTTAGAATAAGTAGTTACATGCACACAATAATACGATTGTTGTGAATAGTCAGATTAATTTGATAGTTTGATTTTAATGTTTACCTCCGTTGCAAGAACAGCAATTGACCTAATAATCCTGTTTACATGGACACATCTGAAATAGGCTACTTGATGGGGAAATCGAAATAAACGTTCTACCACAGAGACTATGTTATTTTAAGAAATATAAAGATTTTTACTGTCTATAGCCCATGTAACCTGAGCCTTCTGCACTCTGGTACTGCTACTAAAGAGTGCTGATATTGAGTTTAGCATATACCACATAACTCAATTAGTTGACTGCTCACACTTAGCCTATATTATTTTGTTAAAAGGGTAGAAATATGAAAGTGGTGGGGATTACTCTAGTGGATAATGATATCACCTATTCCCCATTTCCCTACCCCTCTGCTTCTCCACCCCATGGCTTCACAGAGTATATGATTAACTGGTTAGCAGAATGAGTGTCTATTTTTGCGAGGCAGAGAATTCACACCATAGATTAGCCTTATACTGTATAGCCTAATACTAACACCTTTGAGTTTGTCAATATCCTGTCCAGAGGGGATGGTTTATGGTTGTTGTTTTTTGGGAAAGACCATTCATAGTATGTGTTTTGAAGTTGACCAAGGATAACAGTCTGCTTTAAGATCAGAAAATAGGCTCAGCAGTTTGCATTATGCAGTTGAATAATATTTACCAGTTGTAGCTTATAATATATTTCCGGTTTCCATTGTACAAGTTATTGTTAAAAGATTTGTCCTACGTAAGTCTGACGTTATTGCATTATTGTTAACATTTAAGACCTATTGTTACAAGTTCACTCCACTATTCTCTCAAAGGGACCCTAGAGACTAATATTTTCTACAGTGTTTTTCCCTGGTCCTAATGAATAACTAATGAACCGATATTGAACAGGATGTGTTATCCTGGGGACTGACTGGGGACTGGGTGTGATCTAGCGCTGGCACAATTGTCATATTATAGTGTAACCGGCATCCATGGACAATAACTGTGAAAAAATAAATGAACGTCAAATCATCTTAATACATTGATTTTAAGAGAAAGGGAGATTCAACGTTATATTCAAGTAGCTATAGTTAACCCATTAGCAGTTTTACATTATTTTATTTTTTACATGAAATGGGTAAAGTTGGTAGTCCTTTTACTCCTTAACTTGGTGGTCCTTTTACTCATGAACTCTTCAAAGAAACAATGAGCAAACACATAATAACATGATTATTGTGGATTGTCAGATTAATATAATTCATATAATAAAAATCAGGCTACCTGATGGGACTTTCAATGAATTCAGAACATCGCCAATCAAAATAAAAATTCTACCACAGTGACCATGTTATTTTTGCGAAACCTTTTTGATTCTGAGTTGGGACATATAAGGTTTGTATGTGAAAACTATTTCTAAGATGCATGCTTTCAGTTTTTCCGAAATCACTTCACTCATAAAAGGGAGGCTTTGCCAACGGTGCTGGCATATGTGTAGATCAAATACACAGCTGGAATGCCTATTAAGCTGTTTACATGTCCTAATAATTTGAAAGATTGCTTAGAACTAAACTAGATGTTTTAATCGGCTTATGCTTACTTCAATTTTAACCTTATGCCAATTAAGATAAGCAAGGTAAGGTGTTAACATGACTATTTCAATACTGGGCCTACTGCTACAATCAGTTTAACATCTAATTGTTATTCTGCATGTAAACATACTCAATATTGTGAAGTACAATTCGAGATGTTAGTAGTACTGTATAGTCTCCACAGTGAAATACTCCGAATCTGTCTGTGACTTTCAGACACAGTTGTATGCTGACCAACCCTGGTTAAAGATGATTGTTTTTTACTGGCATGGTGGCCTATTTAAAACAGTGCAGCTGTTTTTAATTGAACCTTTATTTTAAAACAGAGTCATGCTGAGACCAAGGTCTCTGTTTCAGAGTGTCTTGTAATTACACAAATATTGAAGGAATCTCCAGAGTAAGCCATCCCTTAGACCAGGCCTGGTCTGGATGCTCTAAATCCCCACTACAGATAAATTCATATTTTGGCTTATAGAAACATCTATAACAAAAATATCAAATTTTTGGGCTTGAAAGTGCTAAAATTTTAGTGTTATTTGATGTACGAAAATATTTTGCTCTAGCATTAATGGGATGCTGGCCGATGTTGACGACAATGTTTCCAACAGTTGTGTCAATTTGGCTGGATATCCTTTGGGTGGTGGACACTTCTTGATACACAAGGGAAACTGTTGAGCATGAAAAACACAGCAGCGTTGCAGTTCTTGACACAAACCGGTGCACCTGGCACCTACTACCATTCCCCGTTCAAAGGCATTTATATATTGTGTCTTGGCCGTTCACCCTCTGAATGGCACACATACACAATTAATGTCTCAATTGTATCAAGGCTTTATAAATCCTTCTTTATCCTGTCTCCTACCCTTCATCTACACTGATTGAAGTGGATTTAACAAGTGGCATCAATAAGGGATCATGGCTTTCTCTTGGATTCACCTGGTCAGTCTGTGTCATGGATAATATTTTGTACACTTAGTGTATATGTCAACAATCCTTCCTCCAAAGGACCCTTCTATGGATTACATTTCGTGAAAATCCCCAATATCATGGTTTTTCTTTGTCCTGATTTCAAATGGAAGCATTCAAGAACAAAATGAAAATTACTGTCAAACAATGACCATCTAGTTTGCTAATCTTCTTTCTAGAATATGATAAATCTGTTAATTCTTCAGTTGCTTACATGCTATTAGGGTTGGGCGATATGGCCAAAATATTATATCACAGTATTTTCCCAAAAATGTACAGTATGACGATATTTTATGTTTTTTAATAATAAAAGTTGTACATTTGCTTTATGAGCAGTGCGTGACGCTAGGGTAGCAACACATACATTCTAAGTGATTTCAATGGGTCTTTCTCCATTCTGATTGTTTTATACTGTTTAATTCAACTTCAACCCCAAAAAAGTCATACTTTTCATTAATTTCCACACTGCCACATAGGGCTGCACAATATGGGCAAGCAATCTGGGCCTTATTTTTAACCAAATGTTGCAATTTGACTTACGATTTAGAGGAAAACACATGGGTTCACTGTTGGAATCATGGAAATAGAATGTTTATTCTAATATTTTTTCCACATTTTGTTACATTACAGACTATTCTAAAATGGATTAAGTAAAAAACAATCCTCAGCAATCTATACACAATACCCCATAATGACAAAGTGAAAACAGATTTTTAGAAAAACAGATACCTCATTGTCCTCTTGCTCAGTTGTGCACTGGGGCCTCCCACTCCTCTTTCTATTCTGGTTAGACCCAGTTTACGCTGTTCTGTGAAGGGAGTAGTACACAGCGTTGTATGAGATCTTCAGTTTATTGGCAATGTCTTGCACCGTCATTTCTCAGAACAAGAATAGACTGACGAGTATCAGAAGAAAGTTTTTTGTTTCTAGCCATTTTGAGCCTGTAATCGAACCCACAGGTGCTGATGCTCCAGATACTCAACTAGTCTAAAAAAGGACAGTTTTATTGCTTCTTTAAGCAGAACAACAGTTTTCAGCTGTGCTAACATAAATGCAAAAGGAATTTCTAATGATCAACTAGCCTTTTAAAATGAGAAACGTGGATTAGCTAACACAACGTGTCATTGGAACAGGAGTGATGGTTGCTGATAATGGGACTCTGTACACATATGTAGATATTCCATAAAAATCAGCCGTTTCCAGCTATAATAATAATTTCCAACATTAACAATGTCTACACTGTATATCGGATCAATTTGGTGTTATTTTAATGGACAAAAAATGTGCTTTTCTTTCGAAAACAAGGCCATTTCTAAGTGACCCCAAACTTTTGAATGGTTGTATATATAAATAAAATTAAAATATAGGACAAAACACACATCACAACAAGAGAGACAACACAAGACCACATAAAGATAGAGCTAAGACAACAACATAGCAAGGCAGCAACACATGACAACACAACATGGCAGCAGTACAACATGGTACAAGCATTATTGGGCACAGATAACAGCACAAAGGGCAAGAAGGTAGAGATAACAATACATAATGCAAAGCAGCCACAACTGTTAGTAAGAGTGTCCATGGCTGAGTCTTTGAATGAAAAGATTGAGATAAAACTGTCCAGTTTGAGTTTTAGTTGCAGCTCATTCCAGTCGCAAGCTGCATCGAACTGAAAAGATGATCTAACCAGGGATGTGTGTGTTTGGGGACCTTTAACAGAATGTGACTGGCAGAACAGGTGTATGTGGAGGATGAGGGCTGCAGTAAATATCTCAGATAGGGGGAGTGAGGCCTAAGAGGGTTTTATTAGTAAGCATCAACCAGTGGGTCTTGCAACGTGTATACAGAGGAGTATAGATTGCAGTGATGTGTCCTAGAAGGAGTGTTGGTGGAAAATCTGATGGCCGAATTGTAAATAACATTTAGCCGCTCGAGAGCACCCTCACCCTTTACATATAGATTATGTCTCCGTAATCTAGCATGGGTAGGATGGTCATCTGAGTTAGGGTTATTTTGGCAGCTGGGGTGAAAGAGGAGTGATTACAATAGAGGAATCCAAGTCTAGATTTAACTTTAGCCTGCAGCTTTAATGTGTTGAGAGAAGGACAATGTACCATCTAACCATACTCACAAGTACTTGTATGAGGTGACTATCTCAAGCTCTAAACCCTCAGATGTATTAATCACATCTGTGGGGAGAGGGGCATTCTTCTTACCAAACCACATGACCTTTGTTTTGGAGGTGTTCAGAACAAGATAAAGGGTAGAGAAAGCTTGTTGGACACTAAGAAAGTTTTGTTGTAGAGAGTTTAACACAAAATCTGGGGAGGAGCCAGCTGAGTATAAGACTATCATCTGCATATAAAGGGATGAGAGAGCTTCCTACTGCCTGAGCTATGCTGTTGATGTAAATTGAGAAGAGTGTGGGGCCTAGGATTGAGCCTTGGGGTACTCCCTTTGCCGACAGGCAGTGGCTGAGACAGCAGATGTTCTGACTTTATACACTGCACTCTTTGATATAAATAGTTAGCAAACCAGGCCAAAGACCCCTCAGAGACACCAATACTCCTTAGCTGGCCCACAAGAATGGAATGGTCTACCATATCAGAAGCTTTGGCCAAGTCAATAAAAATAGCAGCACAACATTGATTAGAATCAAGGGCAATGGTAACGTCATTGAGGACCTTTAAGGTTGCAGTGACACATCCATAACCTGAGCGGAAACCAGATTACATACCAGAGAGAATAACATAAACATCAAGAAAGCCAGTCAGTTGATTATTGACAAGTTTTTCCAACACTTTTGATAAACAGGGCCAAATAGAAGGCCTATAACAGTTAGGATCAGCTTAATCTTCCACTTTAAATAAAGGACGAACTGTGGCTGCCTTCCAAGAAATGGGAACCTCCCCAGAAAGGAGAGACAGGTTTAAAAGGTTGAAGATAGGCTTGGAGATGACAGGGGCAGCAACCTTAAAGAAGAAAGGGTCTAAACCATCTGATGCAGATGTTTTTTGGGGATCAAGTTTCAGGAGCTCCTTCAGTACATCGGACTCAGTGACCACCTGCAGGGAGAAACTTTGTTGTGGGCAGGGGAAAAAGTGGGAGAAGCGCCGGGGCTAGTCGCATTAGAAGGGGTTGGAGATGAGGAAATGTTGGACGGGCAAGGAGGCATGGCTGAGTCAAATAGGAATCCTGACTTAATGAAGTGGTGATTAAAGTGCTCAGCCATGTGCTTCTCGTCAGTAACAACCACATCATCAACATTAAGGGACATGGGCAGCTGTGCGGAGGAGGGTTTATTCTCCAGGTCTTTAACCGCTTTCCAGAACTTCTTGGGGTTAGACCCACAAAGAGAGAACTGCTCCTTAAAGTAAGGTCCCCAAGAAAACAGTGGCCGCCATTATTTTGAGATTAGAGAACCTTCCAGAAGGACAACCATTCTGCAGCACTCCACCAATCAGGGCTTTATGGTAGAGTGGCCAGACGGATGCCACTCCTCAGTGAAAGGCACATGACAGGCCGCTTGGAGTTTGCCAAAAAGCACCTAAAGGACTCTCAGACCATGAAAAACAAGATTATCTGCTGTGCCAAGCTTGTAGCATCATACTTAATTAAGGATCGGCGTCCCGTCACGGGACGGTTGTAAATCATTCAGCGTGTTATGTCAAGATCGCAGATTTTAGAGTAACAACAAATGTCTGTACATAGAAGTGTCTTAAATCGTCTGAAAGCTTACATTCTTGGTAATATAACTGCACTGTCCAATTTACAGTACCTATTACCGCGGGAATAAAAGTGCCATGCTATTGTTTGAGTAGAGCTCCTAACAACAAAAAAGTTTTTTCACCGCAATAGGTTTGATAAATTCACCTCTGAACACAAACATACCCTACAGAGCCCCAGGACAGCAGCACAATTAGACCCAACCAAATCATGAGAAAACAAAAAGATAATTACTTGACTCATTGGAAAGAATTAACAAAAAAACAGAGCAAACTAGAATGCTATTTGGCCCTACACAGAGAGTACACAGCGGCAGAATACCTGACCACTGTGACTGACCCAAAATTAAGGAAAGCTTTGACTATGTACAGGCTCAGTGAGCATAGCCTTGCTATTGAGAAAGGCCGCCGTAGGCAGACATGGCTCTCAAGAGAAGACAGGCTATGTGCTCACTGCCCACAAAATGAGGTGGAAACTGAGCTGCACTTCCTAACCTCCTGCGCAATGTATGACCATATTAGAGAGACATATTTCCCTCAGATTACACAGATCCACAAAGAATCGAAAACAAATCCAATTTTGAAAAACTCCCATATCTACTGGGTGAAATTCCACAGTGTGCCATCACAGCAGCAAGATTTGTGAATTGTTGCCACGAGAAAAGGGCAACCAGTGAAGAACACACACCTTTGTAAATACAACCCATATTTATGCTTATTTATTTTATCTTGTGTCCTTTACCATTTGTACATTGTTAAAACACTGTATATATATATATATATATATATAATATGACATTTGTAATGTCTTTATTGTTTTGAAACTTCTGTATGTGTAATGTTTACTGTTAATTTTTATTGTTTATTTCACTTTATATATTCACTTTATATATTATCTACTTCACTTGCTTTGGCAATGTTAACACATGTTTCCCATGCCAATAAAGCCCTTGAATTGAATTGAATTGAGAGAGAGAGAAAAACTGGGACAAAGAGGCACAACTTTGGGACTTCTAACTGCACAAAGTAGGCCCCCCACTCCCACTGGAGCCTATAAGGGGCCATAAACTTGCACTTCACACCTCTGTTGCCAGGCCAGGTTGCTAGGGTTGCCTTATTCAACTGTGGGGTCAGCCAATCACAGCCAGTCATCTGGGGTCACAGATACCCAATTCCTGCCACTTTCTCTCAGTCTTCAGCAAGCAGTGGCAGAGTGAGGAGCTCTCTTATAAACCTCTGCCCTGCACACCAACAGCTGGGACACACCCAACTGACCTTTTTCCAGAGCCCTGGACTCTTGACAACACACGCTAGTGTTAGTGCGTGCGTCCATGATATAGTAAGTGGACTTTGCTGGGTGTGGGTGTATTGAAAACTGCTTGTTTATGTTTAGGCCAGCCAGTAGGTCTACGGGGGTGTAGTCATTATGGGAATCGTTTACCGTTTAAGAACCAAATGGAAGCAAACAAAGCCAAACGAGTTTATATCGGACAAATTCAGGTAGGTCCATCCCCGTTTCATTCTGCTTGCTTCCGCTTAAGAAACATTTTGCAACAGAATTGGCAGAATGAATACACCCCAGGCTTGATCATATAGGCCTCAAGATGGCTGCTGTGTTGTGATGGCTGCCTCGTGGCCTTTTGTTGTTTACTTAGCATAGTCACATAGCATACTGGCCCTAAGCTATCTGCTATTGTATATTGCCATTCTGTGTGCCGTCTTAGTCCTTTGGTCAATGGTAGCTCTTTTTCCTGGTAGCCATCGCTGTTAGCCTTGCTAATTGTAGCTTCCCTGTATGCCTTGTACTGTACCTAGTTTACAAGCCCCTGGCCTAACGTGCTAGCCCACTGCTATATTGTTAATATTGAGTGTTATGTTTAAAATATAGAACTCATCTTTATATCTGTACCATTATAGCATTTGTGACAGCATGGGAAGCGCCAATGAGGCTACAACCCATAGGAATCCCAACCCAGTTGACTTCTTTGACAATTTTAAAATGGTGGACGCCCTCAATGGCGCTGCTTATGCTAAAATTGCCTTTTGGTCACCAGAGGCCTATATCTTTCTCTATGCCTATTCTACATGCATACTCTCTATCTTATGTTCTATTACAGATACCACCAGCACTACCACTATTACCAGTCCCCTCTTGCTATGTTGGTGTGTGTGTGAAATAAAATGTTTTCTGTGCATCCGTCTCCTACTGGTATTGGCACACCTTCTAACAGAGGCGCTGGGACGATTGTACCTACAGTTGAAGTCGGAGGTTTACATACACTTAGGTGGGAGTAATTTAAAACTCGTTTTTCAACCACTCCACAAATTTCTTGTTAACCTCTCTTGGGTAGGGGGCAGTATTTTCACGTCCGGATGAAAAGCTTGCCCAAAGTAAACTGCCTGTTACTCAGGCCCAGAGGCTAGGATATGCGTATAATTGGTAGATTTGGATAGAAAACACTAAAGTTTCCAGTGTCTGTGAGTATAACATAACTGATATGGCAGGCAAATCCCCGAGGACAAACCATCTAAAAATATAAAAAAATTCAGCCTGCCACTGTTTTCAATGGCTGTCACTTTTATTATAAGGCGAAATCCTCCCAGATTGCAGTTCCTAGGGATTCCACTAGATGTCAACAGTCTTTAGAAAGAGTTTCATGCTGGTCTTTGGAAAAATGAGCCAGAAATTGTTCCATAAACAATGCATTCGGAAAGTATTCAGACACCTTGACATTTTCCCCATTTTGTTATGGTGCAGCCTTATTATAAAATGTATTGAATATATTTTTTCTCATCAATCTACACACTACCTGATAATGACAAAGCAAAACCATTTTTTTAAAGAAATGCTTGCATAAGTAAGACCCTTTGCTATGAGACTCGAAATTGAGCTCAGGTGCATGCTGTTTCCATTCATCATCCTTGAGATGTTCCTACAACTTGATTGGAGTCCACCTGTGGTATATAGAATTGATTGGACATGATTTGGAAAGGCACACACCTGTCTATATAAGGTCCCACAGTTGACAGTGCATGGCAGAGCAAAAACCAAGTAACATTGTCCATAGAGCTCAGAGACAGGATTGTGTCGAGGCACAGATCTGGTGAAGGTTTCCAAAACGATTCTGCAGCATTGAAAGTCCCTGAGAAAACAGTGGCCTCCATCATTCTTAAAACAAATTTGTTTGGAACCACCAAGACTCTAGAGCTGGCCGCCTGGCCAAACTGAGCAATCAGGGGAGAAGGGCCTTGGTCAGGGAGGTGACCAAGAACCTGATGGTCACTGAGAGAGCTCCAGAGTTCCTCTGTGGAGATGGGAGAATCTTCTCGAAGGACAACCATCTCCACCAATAAGGCCTTTATGGTAGAGTGCCCAGACGGAAGCAACTCGTCAGTAAAAGGCACATGACAGCACTCTTGGTGTTTGCCAAAAGTCACCTAAAGGATTATCAGACTATGAGAAACAAGATTCCCTGGTCTGATGAAGCCAAGATGAAACACTTTGGCCTGAATGCCAAGCATCACATCTGGAGGAAACTTGGCACCATCCCTATCGTGAAACATGGTGTTGGCAACATCATGCTGTGGGGATGTTTTTCAGTGGCAGGGACTGGGTACTCAGAGCACTCAGGACGTCAGACTGGGGCGAAGGTTCACCTTCGAACAGGACAATCCTAAGCACACAGCCAAGACAACGCAGGAGTGGAAGGAAAAAGAGGACTACAGGAAAAAGAGGACAGAGCATGCTACGGGGCTGTAGTGGAGCAGGTTGAGAGCTTCAAGTTCCTTGGTGTCCACATCACCAACAAACTAACATGATCCAATCACACCAAGACAGTCGTGAAGAGGGTATGACAAAACCTATTCCCCCTCATGAGACTGGAAAGATTTGGCATGGGTCCTCATATCCTCAAAAGGTTCTACAGATGCACCATCGAGAGCATCTTGACTGATTTCATCACTGCCTGGTATGGCAACTGCTCAGCCTCCAACCGCAAGGCACTACAGAGGGTAGTGCGTACGGCCCAGTACATTACTGGGACAAAGTTTCCTACCGTCCAGGACCTCTATAACGGTGGTGTCAGAGGAAGGATATTTTCAAAGACTCCAGCCACCCTAGTCATAGACAGTTCTCTCTGTTACCGCACGGCAAGCGGTACCGGAGTGCCAAGCCTAGGTCCAGGAGGCTTCTAAACAGCTTCTACCCCCAAGCCACTCCTGAACATCTAATCAAATGGCTACCCAGACTATTTGCATTGCCCCCCCCCCCCTTTACACCATTGCTGCTTTCTGTTATCATCTATGCAGAGTTACTTTAATAACTCTACCTACATGTACATATTACTTCAATTACCTCGACTAACCGGTACCGGTACCCCCCTGTATATAGTCTCGCTATTGTTATTTTACTGCTGCTCTTTAATTACTTGTTACTTTTATTTCTCTCTGTTTTTAAACTGCATTGTTGGTTAGGGGCTCGTAAGGAAGCATTTCACTAAGGTCTACCTGTTGTATTTGGCGCATGTGACAAATAAAATTTGATTTGATAAAAATATATATATATATATATGTCAAATGGCAGCCAAGCATCGATGATCATGTCACCAGAATAAGACCCTCAATGTTTATTGGACAGGAGCATCTAGCTCATCACCTAGCACTTTCACCACCTTGTTAAGTTTATCATAACTTTTTTAATCTTTAGCCTTATAAGACTTCTCGGGGTGGGAGGACCACACGTCATCACATGACTCTAAGTTTACTTCGATATGATGGTTATTATATCAATATTTGCACATTAAAAGCATTTCTCGCATAATTAATTTTACCCAGACAAAAAGATACTACCTTGTCTGGCTATTTTGTTTTGTCAACAATCTGTAAAGTTTAACAAAAATGTACTGTTTCCATCAGACATGTCATTACATTTTTTTAAATCCGGAATGTACTTTACTCGCATAAAACGATTGGATGGAAACCTGGATAGTAAAGCAAATGTATTCTGTTATGAGGATTTATTTATCCTGTCTTTTGTTAAGATTATAGCTATCTTAATTTCAGTCAACTGCTCCTGCTTAGGTCAGGCTCCTTTTAATGTTAGGTTCTAACTTCTTCCTTCTAGCCAGCTAGTTATAGCTAATGTTAGCTAGCTAGCCACCTGACTGAAATATCGTTTATTTTGGTTTGTTTGAGGGATGTCTGTTGACAAGGCAGGAGTCGATGGACATTTTGCCAGCTTTGGCCTGGGCTGAGGTAGTTTGTTTCACGTCTCGGCCTGTGCCGTGGGCAGTTTTCTGTTGGTGAATGAATGCGCTGCTAACAATGCAAATCTGGGGGTATCAGGCAAACATTTGCAGTTGTATTTACTATGGATCTCCATTACTCTTCCTATGGTCCAGGAAAATTAAGGCAGTTTATAACATTACAATACATTCACCGATTTCACAACAGACTGTGTGCCCTCAGGCCCCTACTCTACCACTACCACATATGTACAGTACTAAACCCAGGTGTATGTGTAGTGCGTATCTTATCGTATATTTGTGTGTGTGTGTGTCTGTGCCAATGTTTGTGTTGCTTCACAGTTCCCGCTGTTCCATAAGGTGTTTTTTATGTGTTTTAAAAAAATCTAATTTTACTGCTTGCGTCAGTTACATGATATGGAATGGAGTTCCATGTAGTCATGGCTCTATGTAGTACTGTGTGCCTCCCATAGTCTGTTCTGGACTTGGGGACTGTGAAGAGACCTCTTGTGGGTGTCCGAGCTGTGTGCCAGTCGTTTAGACAGACAGCTCGGTGCATTCAACATGTCAAGATCTCTCATAAATAAAAGTAGTGATGAAGTCAATCTCTCCTCCACTTTCAGCCAGGAGGGATTGACATGCATATTATTAATATTAGATCTCTGTGTACATCCAAGGGCCAGCCGTGCTGCCCTGTTCTGAGCCAATTGCAATTTTCCTAAGTCCTTTTTTGTGGCACCTGACCACATGACTGAACAGTAGTCAAGGTGCGACAAACTAGGGCCTATAGGACCTAGTGTTGTTAAGAAGGCAGAGCATCACTTTATTATAGACAGACTTCTCCCCATCTTAGCTACTACTGCATCAATATGTTTTGACCATGACAGTTTACAATCTAGTGTTACTCCAAGCAGTTTAGTCATCTCAACTTGCTCAATTTCCACATTATTTTTTACAATATTTAGTTGAGGTTTAGGGTTTAGTGAGTGTATTGTTCCAAATACAATACTTTTAATTTTTGAAATATTTAAGGCTAACTTATTCCTTGCCACACACTCAAACTAACTGCAGCTCTGAGTGTTGCAGTCATTTCAGTCGCTGTAGTATAACAAGCATAACGTAATCATGATTCCATTCGTTTGCAGAGGCAGACATAATTAGAACTCAGATCAATAATATTAGCGTTCTGACCATAGATAAATGCTCGGGAATGCAATAATATGTGGGTAAACAATAATAAACTCAATAAAAAGGCGAGTAAATGAAATTTCACAAATAAAAAGGGGCATAAATGGCATTTACCCTTTCACTAAGTCCCTGGCTGCAACTACCAAACACTTGCTCTGTCTAATTTCTAGACCAACTGTATCAACTGTATTAAATTGTACCTATTTTCAATTACACAAATGAACACCCATCAAAATAAAGTTATTTCTTCTCTTTCTTGTGATGTACAGTAAGTGTCGAGACGGTGTGTTAAATCTTAGACTAAGCTTTGGCGTTCTTATAGATTCAACTTTAAGCCAATGTATTCCATGAAACCCATTTCAGCCATTACCGGGGTGTTTTTGACAGATCATTACTTAAACATTTCTGAGGTCGTAATGTTACCGGGGGAAAAACCACAGTCACAAATAAAAGTATGAAAGAGTCGCAGGAGTAAAATCATAGTAATCAATCCAGCAAGATTGAACTGACAAGTGGATTTGGCACCCCTAAACACAGGAAAAGACAGCTCCTCAGGTGGGCAAGGCATGCATGTTGCTTTTATCATGCCTCAGTTTATTGATACATCACACCAGTTTATTGAGTGTGGTTGTTGTACAGTCAAATCTTTAACGTTATCAAACTAGTCTGGAAGCTGGCCATATTTGTAACGAGTGCGCTGAGAGTCGGGAAGCAAGTACCGGGAGTGAGTGTTTAAAAAAATAAACAAAACACTACACGCCAAACTCAAACAACGCACCGACATGAAACAGAGTCAATAACACCTGAGAAAAGAACCAAGCGGAGTGACAGATACAGGGAAGATAATCAAGGAGGTGATGGAGTCCAGTTGTGTCATGAGGCGCTGGTGCACATGACGATGGTGACAGGTGTGCGGGATAATCAGCAGCCTGATGACCTAGAGGCTGGAGAGGGAGTATACGTGACAATATTGAAAGTATAGGTCAGAATCCTCAAGGAAAGTGACAAGGGGATTTAAATGGAGGCTTAAAGGCAAAATCCTTAATTTGTTGGGGAATAAAATCTGCCCTGCTACTTGGTTTGCTCCAAAGCAAAGGGATGAGGATGGAGAAATATCACCACAAATGAATGGTTGTAATAACTGGCACGCAAGGACTAAACATATTTTTAAGCTATACATTGTTTATTTACAAATGCATTGTTTGCAAGCAATCCAAATGTCAGCTCTGTCCCAGCAGGAGCCATGATTCCTGTGACGGAGTTCCGGCAGTTCTCAGAGCAGCAGCCACAGTTCCGGGTTCTGAAGCCCTGGTGGGATGTGTTCACAGACTACCTCTCTGTGGTCATGTTAATGATCGGAGTGTTCGGATGCACCCTACAGGTTAGTGCACAGACTACCTCTCTGTGGTCATGCTAATGATCGGAGTGTTCGGATGCACCCTACAGGTTAGTGCACAGACTACCGCTCTGTGGTCATGTTAATGATCGGAGTGTTCGGATGCACCCTACAGGTTAGTGCACAGACTACCTCTCTGTGGTCATGTTAATGATCGGAGTGTTCGGATGCACCTACAGGTTAGTGCACAGACTACCTCTCTGTGGTCATGCTAATGATCGGAGTGTTCGGATGCACCCTACAGGTTAGTGCACAGACTACCGCTCTGTGGTCATGTTAATGATCGGAGTGTTCGGATGCACCCTACAGGTTAGTGCACAGACTACCTCTCTGTGGTCATGTTAATGATCGGAGTGTTCGGATGCACCCTACAGGTTAGTGCACAGACTACCTCTCTGTGGTCATGCTAATGATCGGAGTGTTCGGATGCACCCTACAGGTTAGTGCACAGACTACCTCTGTGGTCATGCTAATGATCGGAGTGTTCGGATGCACCCTACAGGTTAGTGCACAGACTACCTCTCTGTGGTCATGCTAATGATCGGAGTGTTCGGATGCACCCTACAGGTTAGTGCACAGACTACCTCTCTGTGGTCATGTTAATGATCGGAGTGTTCGGATGCACCCTACAGGTTAGTGCACAAACTACCTCTCTGTGGTCATGCTAATGATCGGAGTGTTCGGATGCACCCTACAGGTTAGTGCACAGACTACCTCTGTGGTCATGCTAATGATCGGAGTGTTCGGATGCACCCTACAGGTTAGTGCACAGACTACCTCTCTGTGGTCATGTTAATGATCGGAGTGTTCGGATGCACCCTACAGGTTAGTGCACAAACTACCTCTCTGTGGTCATGCTAATGATCGGAGTGTTCGGATGCACCCTACAGGTTAGTGCACAGACTACCTCTGTGGTCATGCTAATGATCGGAGTGTTCGGATGCACCCTACAGGTTAGTGCACAGACTACCTCTCTGTGGTCATGTTAATGATCGGAGTGTTCGGATGCACCCTACAGGTTAGTGCACAGACTACCTCTCTGTGGTCATGCTAATGATCGGAGTGTTCGGATGCACCCTACAGGTCAGTAGCATCAGACAGCTTCAAAATCTCTTCCAATAAAGTATTTATGAACAAGCAATTGTTTCTATGAGGTGCATACACATTCTAAACATTTTGTAGCATACGCCTATACCCAGAAGTCAAAACTGGTTGAAGTTATGTTTCAGATTTCTGGTTGTAATTATGTAATTTTAAGTTTAACTCTTGTAGTTCATATAGTCTGCCTTATGTTCTGTGTATAGTACAGTCATGTTTTTATAGCATATATTATGTATACTTCATCTGCTAGTACCAACTAGCTATAATTCGAGATATGTTGAAATGCTTAAATCAAGTCTTAAAGTGACTTGCTGAACAGCAGATATTAAAATAAATGGTAAATAAGAAGTAATTAGGGTGACAGCTCTAGACCTTTTATTGTGGCCGGTCCTGCAGCGACAAACAACCCAATGTTGGGTTCATGTTAATCTCACCCACCAGCGGGCTCTCTCTGGCGAGACATCTGGTTTCAGAGCGCCTCAGAAAGGGACTTAAATGGCAGTCAATGGAAGGCCTGGAAAAAACATCTGCAGGTTTTAATTGGCTGATCTTTCACTCCAGCACCATCTAGAACCTCCCCCTCTTTGTTGATTTCAATGTGCGAGCATAGCAAGTAATGTGCTAAACAAGGAAGTGAGTTTGGGAATTTCAGAACGTTTTCAAATATAAACTTTATATCCCCGAACTAAAAATAAATTGGGCACTGCAAAAATAGTATGTATGCTGTGATAGAACATTCATTTTGATGGGTGATTTTCATTTTTTTGTAATAAAAAAAAAAAACTTCCCATCAATTCAAGCCTGGGGAGGAGGTTAGGTTCATATAAGCAGCAGTCTGGCTGGAGTTTACCAGCGGAAGGGGAAGAAATTTCTGCACTCCACAAACAAACACACAGAAACACACACAGACCACACCGTGCACCAAACATGGCCCCCACCACCTGCCCCACCTCCTCTTCATAAACACATGGGGAACACATGGGAAACACACACTGCACCGCGCACCAAAAATGGCACCTCGCCTGCCCCACCCCCTCTTCATAAACAAATGGGATTTGTCCAAAATGGCACCCTATTCCCTATAGTGCACTGGTCAAAAGTAATGCAATAAATACAGAATAGGAGGCCATTTGGGATGTAGTCATGATTCCAGCTGCCCATAACCTGTTACTTCTCTTCACCACTCTGATCAATTGGAGATGGTGGAGCTCGATCTGCCGATTCTGGGCTGCATCCCAAATTAACCCTATTCCCTAAGTAGTGACTTACTTTTGACCAGTGCCCATAGGGGCTCCATCTACAGTGGGGCAAAAAAGTATTTAGTCAGCCACCAATTGTGCAAGTTCTCCCACTTAAAAAGATGAGAGAGGTCTGTAATTTTGATCATAGGTACACTTCAACTATGACAGACAAAATGAGGGGAAAAAAATCCAGAAAATCACATTGTAGGATTTTTAATGGATTTATTTGCAAATTAAGGTGGAAAATAAGTATTTGGTCACCTACAAACAAACAAGATTTCTGTCTCTCACAGACCTGTAACTTCTTCTCTAAGAGGCTCCTCTGAAAGTCACCCAGTAAAATCCTACTTGAGTAAAAGTAAAAAAGCATTTGGTTTTAAATATACTTAAGTATCAGAAGTAAATGTAATTGCTGAAATATGCTTAAGTATCAAAAGTATAAACCATTTTAAATCCCTTATATTAAGCAAACCAGACACAATTTAAATTTTTATTTACTGTCAGCCAGGGGCACACTCCAACACTCAGACATAATTTACACACAAAGCATTCGTGTTTAGTGAGTCCACCAGATCAGATGCAGTAAGGATGACCAGGTATTTTCTCTTTAAGTGCGTGAATTACACTATTTTCATGTCCTGCTAAGCATTCAAAATGTAACGAGTATTTTTGGGTGTCAAGAAAAATGTATGGAGTAGAAAGTACATTATTTTATTTGGAATGTAGTGGAGAAAAAGTACAAAAATATAAAAAGTACAGATACTCCAAAAACAATGACTTTACACCACTGCCTGGGACCAGTTTGTCAAAACACCACCCATGTGATAACTTCCATTAGTTTATATTGGTGAACTGCAGCCTTGTCAAATAAGACTCTAATTAATACATTTCCTGCCTTTATGGGACTGTGTGTCCGAGTTTAGATTGGCAGAACCAAGGGACATTTTAACAGAGAGAAGCCAATGAATAGCTCTACACGCTAGCTACCACATATAGGGAGAGAAGGGGGGAGGGCAGAGAGAGACAGAGCAGGAGAATGAGTGAGAGTAAGAGAGGGGAGAGAGTGAGAGGGAAAGGGATAGTGAGAGTGAGAGAAAGTGAGCAAGATGAGAGATTGAGAGAGAGAGAGTATATATGGAGAGAAATAATTCTGCTGCTCCTCTCTCCAGAGATTATACTCAGCAGGCCTGACTGTGTTTCTCCTTTCCTGCCCTGTACTGCTGCAGCACAACCATGAGGCTAATTTCCTCTGTCCCATAAACCACGTCACTGATCTGGATCTATGTAAAACCTTTCGAAGCTGAAGAAGAAAACAATTAAATTTGTTTTTTCTCACTATAATTACATCACCACAACTTGGGTCCATGATTCATCTATGATCTCAATAGAAAAAAATATCTATATGCTGTAAGTGTTTATAAAAGATGCAATGGCAGGTCAAAGCATAACAAATGAATTTTTTGGTACAGTATTGCATTAGAGTGAGTGTCTCCCTCTTCAGTCTGCGGTTGGCTAAAGCACTAATTGGTTATTTCCTGTCTGAGTCACATCTCTACCAGTGACGTCAGAGCAGAAAATGAGACATGGCCTGGTTTCCTGATAACAATGGAACTTAGGCTTACGAGTGTTTTTAACGATGCATCATTCCTACAACAGCTAAAGATGTCAAATGCGTTTCCCAAACACCACATAGAGAGAATGTTCGCTAAATGTGTCGTTAGACCATGTGTCAATACTGATAAAATCAAAAGAAAAGCAGCGCTGCTCTCGGATCAGCTCACTCCATTCAAATTGTACCATAACATGGGATTTACGCTGCAATACTGATGACGGATCAGCTCCTAGAGATATTACCACATATGGCTTCAAATATCGAGGCGGCTTATAATGCTTACCCAATAAGAATGCGCTAAATTACCGATCGGGGACATCCTTGTGCACATGTTACACATGCAATACACTGAGTCATAAATGACAGACCGTAGCCTATTGTCAAAATAGAACTCAATTGATTGAACATACTGTAGAATCTATTTCAATATGATTTAAAATATATAGGCCCATGTAACCTATTTATCTTCCTCTATGGGATTGGTGTCCCCTCCACTGGACGGTTGAGCTAACGTAGTCTAATGTGATTATCATGAGTTTGTAATTAACAAGAACATTTCCCAGGACATAGACATACAGTATCTGATATGGGTAGAAAGCTTTAAATTGTGTTCATCTAACTGCACTGTCTAATTTACAGCAGCTATTACAATGAAAGAATACCATGCAATTGTTTGAGGAGAGTGCATAGTTATTGTCACGACTTCTGCCGAAGTCGGTCCCTCTCCTTGTTCGGGCGGTGTTCGGCGGTCGACATCACCGATCTTCTAGCCATCACTGATACATTTTTCATTTTCCATTGGTTTTGTCTTGTCTTCCTTCACACCTGGTTCCAATCCCATGAATTACATGTATATTTAACCCTCTGTTTCCCATCATGTCCCGGTCGGAGATTCTGTAATAGCGTGTGTGTAGGTGGCAGGGAAGTCATGCGCAGGAGAATCGAACTTGGTATAAATGGAGTTGTTTAATAGACTTAACAAAACTCCATAACCAAAATTACAAGATAAATAAAAGTGGGGACAAGAGCCTGTCGCGCACCAATACATAATACACAAACATACAAACAATCTCCGACAAGGACATGATGGGAAACAGAGGGTTAAATACATTCAAACATTGTATAATCATCAGCACAACTGGACAGTTTGTGTGTTATGAGAACATTTGTCGTGACCTAACGAATGTTCTTGGAACTTTCACAGAAACAATTTTGGTTTACGGAGTTATTGTTTGTTGTTTGTCTTCTTTCAGGTGAGGCAGGACAAAATCATCTGCCTTCCCCAAAAAATGACCATCTACAACCAAACAATACTCTTACCAAATAAAACTGCTGTGCAGCCGGATGTGCACGAGATGATGGGCCGGAAAACTAACCTGGACTTCCAGCAGTATAGCTTCATCAACCAGATGTGCTATGAGAAAGCTCTGCACTGGTACGCCAAGTACTTCCCTTACCTAGTCCTCATACACACCCTCATCTTCATGGTGTGTAGCAATTTCTGGTTCAAGTTCCCAGGCTCCAGCTCTAAGATAGAGCATTTCATCTCCATCTTGGGAAAGTGCTTTGACTCCCCCTGGACTACTAGAGCTCTGTCTGAGGTGTCTGGAGAGAACCCAGAGGAGAAGGTATTGTTGGTATGTGTTTGTATGTATTTACTGTGTGTGGGTGTGTGCATGTGTAAAATTATGTTTTGTCCAGGACTAGGCTCAATCTGTATCCCGGAAAACAGCCGATCTATATTGTATATCTTTGAAATAAAATGCATTAATCCATTCATTCATGAATTGATTCAAGGACATCAAGAAGAGTAGGGCGATCCTCAATGTGTCTGTAGAGGGGAACCTGGACAACCTGGAGAAGACCCAGTCCCTCAAATCCATTCCAGAGAAGATCGTAGTGGACAAGCCCACAGCCAGCGCCCTGGATAAGAAGGAAGGAGAACAGGCCAAAGCTCTATTTGAGAAGGTGAAGAAGTTCCGCCTGCACGTAGAAGAGGGGGACATCCTCTATGTTATGTATGTTCGCCAGACTGTTCTCAAAGTGTTCAAGTTCCTCCTCATCATCGCATATAACAGTGCTTTAGTCTCTGAGGTGCAGATCACAGTGAAGTGCAGTGTGGACATACAGGACATGACGGGATATAAGCATTTCTCCTGTAATCACACCATGGCCCACCTGTTCTCTAAGTTGTCGTACTGTTACCTGTGCTTCGTGGCTGTGTACGGATTCACCTGCCTCTACACTTCCTATTGGCTCTTCTACCGCTCACTGAAGGAGTACTCCTTTGAATACGTGAGGCAAGAAACGGGAATCGATGACATCCCAGACGTGAAGAATGACTTCGCCTTCATGCTGCACATGATCGACCAGTATGATCCACTGTATTCTAAGAGGTGCAAAACATTTTCTTAAATTAGACAATTGTAAATTCTTTCAAGTGATTCAGCTCTTTGTTGTTATTGATAAGTATGTAATGCCTCCAGTTATAAAATAAACCATTCATGTGCTAATGCATAGCTGCCCTCTGCTCCAACCCTTCGAAGGCGTTATTGTGTTACTATTTTTCCTTTAGCTTATTTAGCACATTTTTCAAACTTACTTTTTAAATACTCTGCATTGTTGGTTAAGGGCTTGTAAGTAAGCATTTCATGCTAAGGTCTACACTTGTTTTATTCAGCGCATGTGACAAATATGATTTTGATTTGAATAAAGCAGAATAAAAGTTTCCATTGCACATCATTTTACATTGTTTTTTGGACAATAAAGTAATCTTCTTATTCTCTCTTTCGGTCTCTCTCTCAGGTTCGCAGTGTTCCTGTCTGAGGTCAGCGAGAACAAACTGAAACAGCTGAACCTGAACCATGAATGGACGCCAGATAAGCTGCGTCAGAGACTGCTGACCAACCACAATGACAGACTGGAGCTGCAGCTGTTCATGCTGTCTGGGCTCCCAGACACCATCTTCGAGGTGACAGAGCTCCAATCCCTGAAGCTAGAGATCATCAACAATGTAACCATCCCAGCTTCCATCGCCCAGCTGGAAAACCTCCAGGAGCTGTCTCTGTATCAGTGTTGCTTAAAGATCCACACCACAGCCACTTCCTTCCTCAAGGAGAAACTCAAGGTATGCTTTTCTGGTAGTGAATTTGGTGTGGCATGTTTTTTTATTTCTCTTGACTTTGTATTCTGTTTTTGTCTCGTACAGTATGTGGGTCAGCATTCCGGCTCAAACCACCCAGTTTATCATGTAGTATATACTATAGTAATTTCTGTAGTGTTTTGCGGACTGTAGTGTTTTTGATGACATTACTGTAGTATTTTCTGTAGTGTTTTTGATGACATTACTGTAGTATTTACTGTAGTGTTTTTGATGACATTACTGTAGTATTTACTGTAGTGTTTTTGATGACATTACTGTAGTATTTACTGTAGTGTTTTTGATGACATTACTGTAGTATTTACTCTAGTGTTTTTGATGACATTACTGTAGTATTTACTCTAGTGTTTTTGATGACATTACTGTAGTATTTACTCTAGTGTTTTTGATGACATTACTAGCCTATGAATATAGATGCACTCGCTTCGTCTAGAGGTCCTAGGCCTAGTTATAGAGCCTTCAAAAGTTATTCACACCCCTTGTCATTTTCCACATTTTGTTGTTACAAAGTGGGATTAAAATGGATTTAATTGTCATATTTTGTCAACGGTCTACAAGAAATACGTGATAGAATAAAAAATTCTAACATTTGTAAAGATTTTCTTTTTTTGCCAATTATTCTTTTCAAAATTCAAGCTCTGACAAATTGGTTGTTGATCGATGTTAGTTAACCACTTTGATTTGTAAGCAGATTTAAGTCAAAACTGTAACTGGGCCACTGATGAACGTTCACTGTCTTCTTGGTAAGCAACTACAATGTAGATTTGGCCTTGTGTTTTCGGTTATTGTCCTGCGAAAGGTAAATTAGTCTTCCAGTGACTGGTGGAAAGCAGACTGAACCAGGTTTTCCTCTATGATTTTGCCTGTGCTTAGCTCCATTCTGTTTTTGTTTTTTATCCTGAAAAACTCCCCAGTCTTTAACGATTACAAGCATACCCATAAAATGATCCAGCCACCGCTATGCTTGAAAACATGGAGATTGGTACTCAGTAATGTCTTGCATTGGATTTGCCCCAAACTTAACACTTTGTATTCGGCACAAAAAAAAGTGAATTGCTTTGCCACATTTTTTGCAGTATTACTTTAGTGCCTTGTTGCAAACAGGATGCATGTTTTGGAAAAGTTCTATTCTGTACAGGCTTACTTCTTTTCGCTCTGTCAATTCGATTAGTATTGTGGCGTAACTACAATGTTGTTGATCCATCCTCAGTTTTCTCCTATCACAGCCATTAAACTCTGTAACCGTTTTAAAGTCACCATTGAGTGGTTTACTTCCCCTCCGGCAACTCCGTTAGGAAGGACGCCTGTATCTTTGTAGTGACTGGAAGTATTGATACGCCTACCAATAGGTGCCCTTTTTTGCGAGGCATTGGAAAACCTGGCTGGTCTTTGTGGTTGAATCTGTGTTCGAAATTCACTCCTCGACTGAGGGAACTTACAGATAATTGTAAGTATGGGGTACAGATTTGAGGTAGGCATAAAAAAAAAAAATGTTAAACACAATTATTGCCATGCAACTTATTTTGTGACTTGTTAAGCATGTTTTTACTCGTGAACTTATTAAGGCTTGCCATAGCAAAGGGGGTATATACTTATTGACTCAAGACATTTCAGCTTTTCATTTTTTTTAATTTGTAAAAAATGTAAAACATAATTTCACTTTATGGGGTATTCCAGTGACCAAAGCAATTTTATCAAGTTCATATTCAGGCTGTAACACAACAAAAATGTGAGAAGTCAAGGGGTGTGAATACTTTCTGAAGGCACTTTACATGGTCTGTAACCTGAAGGAATATGTGCATCTATGTGAGTAATCAGCGTATGCGCCTCGGTGTTGAATGTACACTACCGTTCAAAAGTTTGGGGTCACTTAGAAATGTTCTTGTTTTTGAAAGAAAATCTACTTTTTTTGTCCATTAAAATAACATCATATTGATCAGAAATACAGTGTACACATTGTTAATGTTGTAAATGACTATTGTACCTGGAAACGGCAGATTTTTTATGGAATATCTACATTATTATCAGCCACCATCACTCCTGTGTTCCAATGGCATGTTGTGTTAGCTAATCCTAGTTATTCATTTTAAAAAGGCTAATTGATCATTAGAAATCCCTTTTGCAATTATGTTTAGTACAGCTGAAAACTGTTCCCCTGATTAAATAAGCAATAAAACTGGTCTTCTTTAGACTAGTTGAGTATCTGGAGCATCAGCATTTGTGGGTTTGATTACAGGCTCAAAATATCTAGAAACAAAGATCTTTCTTCTGAAACTCGTCAGTCTATTCTTGTTCTGAGAAATGAATGTGCGTGAAATTCCCAAGAAACTGAAGATCTCATACAACGCTGTGTACTACCTTCACAGAACAGAGCAAACTGGGTCTAATTAGAATAGAGAGGAGTGGGAGGCCCCGGTGCAAAACTAAGCAAGAAGACAAGTACATTAGTGTCTAGTTTGAGAAAGACGCCTCACAAGTCCTCAACTTGCAGCTTCATTAAATAGTACCCGCAAAACACCAGTCTCAACATCAACAGTGTAGAGGCGACTCAGGGATGCTTTTAAAATTCAACATTTGTGTACAATTTATACTTAAAATATCAAAGGGACTCAAAAGGCACTCAATTTATTGGAACAACCCATGTGTATTTTGTCTGCTGTTGTCATTGACATTAAATTTCCACGCAGGGATTAATGAAGTATCTATCTATCTCCATCTAAGGTGCTCAGGGTAAAGTTTGATGACAGCAGGGAGCTGCCTCATTGGCTGTACCACCTGCGGAATCTAGAGGAACTCTACCTCATTGGCTCACTGAGTCCTGACGCTTCGAAGAATGTGGGTCTGGAGTCCCTGAGGGAGCTGAAGCATCTGAAGACACTCTCGCTCAAAAGTAACTTTACAAAGATCCCCCAGTCCATCGTAGATGTGTCCAGCCACCTGCAGAGGCTGTACATCTACAATGATGGCACCAAGCTGGTGATGCTCAACAACCTGAAGAAAATGGTGAACTTGACTGAATTGGAGCTGGTCCACTGTGACCTGGAACGCATCCCACATGCTGTCTTTAGCCTCACGAACCTACAGGTATGATATACCATACTATGACTGCCTGATATGATCGTCTACAGTGTCTCAAAACTCTGAGTAGTCAGCCTACAGGCGTGATTTACTATAACTGCCTGCTATGATTGCATACAGTGTCACACAACTAGGGTTGCAAAAATATATATGTATGGCCAATTGCTGTAATTTTGTGGAATGACACTTAAAATAAAAATGTTTTACTCTTAACTCTACAGGAGTTGGACCTGAAGGAAAACAACCTGCGCTCCATTGAGGAGATAGTCAGCTGCCAGCACCTCCACAAGCTGACGTGCCTGAAACTCTGGCACAACAGTATCTGCTACATCCCTGAGCACATCAAGAAGCTGGGCAGCCTGGAGCGCCTCTACTTCAGTCACAACAAGATAGAGATATTGTCCCCGCACCTGTTCTTATGCAACAAGCTTCGTTACCTGGACCTGTCCAACAACGACATCCGGTTCATTCCGCCGGAGATTGGCGTCCTACAGAGTCTTCAGTATTTCTCTGTCACGTGCAACAAAATCGAGAACCTCCCAGACGAGCTCTTCTTTTGCAAGAAGCTCAAAACCCTCAAGCTGGGCAAGAATATGCTGTCTTTGCTCTCACCAAAGATCTCATACCTGGTTCTATTGACACACCTGGAACTGAAGGGCAACCATTTTGAGCTCCTGCCTCCAGAGCTGCGGTTCTGCCGGGCGTTGAAGCGTGGCGGCCTAGTGGTGGAGGACGTCCTGTTTGAAACCTTGCCTTCAGATATCAGAGACAAAATGAAGGCTGAGTGAAATGCTTTACAGTATCTATGCAAAAGGCCCTGCCATACACTAGCTTCCTGTCCAGGGGTGTACTTGTACATCAAGCTGCCTTACATAAACAGGAGATTGGCTTCTGCCATATGGGCCATTCTGGCTTGGACAAGCCAATTTACATGTCTGTGCAAAAATAAAATGCCAATCTTGTCTTAATCTGACAATCATAGTCGACCAAAATGGTAGATTTTACTGTATACTTAGCTCATCATGATCAAACTCTAAACACTATACCCTCAGTTCGTAATGGGGAACAGTTATGATATTCATTAATGTATGTTTTGAGTATTATGTCTAAGTGTTGCTATATAACAGAAGGAAATATGGCTTTATGTTGTAATTTAATGGTTCTTAACAATATAATTAGTCACAGGCAATGTATACTTAGCCCTGGTACCAGCCTATTTGTGCCAGATGACAACAAATGCCCACTTTCATTGAAGCCACGGAAGTTCATGGCTGACTGCGGTTTTGCAGGCATTGAAAGCAAAAAACAGGATCCTCATTATAGTGAATGAAAAAGTGTAAATCTTCGTGGTCAATGCGCTATTGCATCTTCACATAGGAATGAATGGTGTCATGTGATGGATGTCTTTGTCCATTCATATATACAGTCATTGATTTGTGCTAACATTCGACTGCTTGTACTTGGAATGTTTTGCATGACATGGAGTGGCAAGGAGTGGAATGATAGCATAAACAGATATGGGACCAAGCTAAGGTATACTGTCCATCAGATGATATCAATTACTAGATTGCTTGTTCTTGTATTTATTACACTGTAATGTGTTGTGCAGTTTGTCTAGCACGCTTCATTCAACATAAACTGGATGGATTGCAGGCTTATAATCAGAAAAATAGAATGCATACTAGAATGGAAATTGTTAAGAATTCTCTAGTCTGTGGGGTAAAAGTGGAGAGAAGCATTCAAGGCAGTTGTGTCCTCTAGCCATCTCTATGGTCACTTGAGGACAGATGGCATTCATGACAGGTGTGCCCTCTAACCAGCTCTATGGCCAGGTACAAAAACTGGCAGGTTTGAGGGCACCTCCTTTCTATTCCGGCAGAGAAGCGAAACATCCCACACCCACATTTTTCCTGATCTAGGCAGGGCCACTCTGGTCTACTTATTGCCCTCACCCTGCAGGAAGGGGTGCCCCAGAGACTGTAGGGAAAGGAGATATCTCACTGGCTTTTTTGGGTGGGGGGTCGGGGAGGGTGTAGCTAGTGGGATAGGGGACAATAAGTAGACCAGCGACAGCTGTTCCCTCTCATGTGAGCATGCCAGATATTATAGAGGCAGTGAGCTCACACTGGAAAGCATGCTTAAAGTATTTTTAGCATATTTGAGCATATTAGCGTATGTGCTACCGTGCATCTGCTGGTATAGTGTGAATATCTTTTGAATGCATCAATGTTAACAGTGTATTTTACCATTAATTGTACAACAAAGCATATTTAGAGAAAACATTTTTTTAAATTGAAAGATATATATATCGGGAATCACCCACAAGTTTTTTAAAAATCGAGATATAATTTTTAGGCCATGCCCAGCCCTAATTTCAAGTAGTAGAAGAAGAAAATGTACTACTTCAAAATGGAGATACCCTCAATGGCGCAGCCCATAGTCCACTCTTCAGTACATGACACACTCACATCAGGCAAGGATGCACAGGATTCTTGGAGGCAGAAAGACCCCATTGTCAACTGCGTCCGTTTTTGTTTATAAGTAATATCTAGATTTACGTCTAAACAAAAACCCTACTTTGGGTTCTTGTATGCTTACAATGTTGTTTTGATTATTGCATGAACAGTCGTTAAGATTATATTTGTTTGTGACCTTTGCAAAAATACCTATTTGGATCCAGCAGTTGTTAGCTAGAATGCTAACACCCATTTTACTGGTTGAAGTTGAGCTTTTTAAGTATAATACAGTTTTTACATTATATTAAGCAAGACATTCATACGAGTCTTAAAATCAAATTTGAATCCTAAAGTAGTCTGAAATGTACTCATAACAACATGTAAATGGAGCCTTCTTTTGCTGGTGCGCTATGAGAACTCCCCCGTGTTCTGCAACCAATATAATAAATGGTTATATTTTTCCTTTTGGAAATGTTTTTTTTTGCATATCCCAACTCCCCCTGATACACCCTCGGAGAGTGGGGTCATGGCCATTATCAACGGTGACCCTGGCACAATTCGGGTTAAGTGCCTTGCTCAAGGGCACATCCACAGATTTTTTTCACTTTCTAGGTTCGGTTACCCTTGTGCAGCAATGTTTGCAAACGCAGAAAGGAGTCTGTTCTCTCACAGACGACATAATGGGATATCTACAATGTTTCGTCCTCTAACTATCTCTATGGTACCAACACCAAGTCACGTAACCATTTTGATTAATTTATCTGTTGTTTCTGTTACATGTAGTTGCTAATTGACTCACCTTAAATCACTGTACACACCTTTTGAGCATTTGTTTATATTATGCTAATTAAGGCCTCTTTTTTGTGGCTATTGCATTGCTGCTTGAAATCTTTTCGTGAGCTTTATATTGTTTGATTGCCTGCCATATGCTATCCTATGTAGCCACCGCTAGCTTGCTCTAGCTTTTGTCTTCTATGCCACATGCTATTGCAGCCTCTTGGCCATGAGATTTGTTGCATTGCTGCACTAATTATGTATAACTTTACTCATTTACATTGTATTTGTATATTGTCATTGCATTGATATTCATATTATACAAGTTAACAGCCACATAATTATGCACATTATTGCGTGTTATTATTTGTACCTTTTTACTTTTGTAGATAAACCACACATACCTACCTACCAGTAACTCGAGATCTCGGGGCTATAAGATTCCGTCATTTTGGTTCAAATAAACTCAGCAAAAAAAGAAACGTCCTATCACTGTCAACTGCTTTTATTTTCAGCAAACTCAACATGTGTAAATATTTGTATGAACATACGATTAAACTGAGACATAAACTGAACAAGTTCCACAGACATATGACTAACAGAAATTGAATAATGTGTCCCTGAACAAAGGGAGGGTCAAAATCAAAAGTAACAGTCAGTATCTGTTGTGGCCACCAGCTACATTAAGTACTACAGTGCATCTCCTCCTCGTGGACTGCACCAGATTTGCCAGTTCTTGCTGTGAGATATTACCCCACTCTTCCACCAAGGCACCTACAAGTTCCCAGACATTTCTGGGGGGAATGGCGTTAGCTCTCACACTCCGATCCAACAGGTCCCAGACGTGCTCAATGGGATTGAGATTCGGGCACTTCGCTGGCCATGGCAGAACACTGACATTCCTGTCTTGCAGGAAATCACACACAGAATGAGCACTATGGCTGGTGGCATTGTCATGCTGGAGGGTCATGTCAGGATGAGCCTGGGAAGAGGATGTCTTCCCTGTAACGCACATAATTGAGATTGCCTGCAATGACAACAAGCTCAGTCCGATGATATGGTCACACACCACCCCAGACCATGACGGACCCTCCACCTCCAAATCGATCCCGCTCCAGAGTACAGGCCTCGGTGTAACGCTCATTCCTTCAACGATAAACGCGAATCCGACCATCACCCCTGGTGAGACAAAATCGCGACTCATCAGTGAAGAGCACTTTTTGCCAGTCTTGTCTGGTCCAGCGACGGTGGGTTTGTGCCCATAGGCGATATTGTTGCCGGTGATGTCTGGTGAGAACCTGCCTTACAACAGGCCTACAAGGCCTCAGTCCAGCTTCTCTCAGCCTATTGTGTAACTCGGGCAGTTGTTGTTGGCATCCTGTACCTTTCCCCCAGGTGTGATGTTCGGATGTACCGATCCTGTGCAGGTGTTGTTACACGGCGGCAGGGTAGCCTAGTGGTTAGAGCGTTGGACTAGTAACTGGAAGGTTGCAAGTTCAAACCCCCGAGCTGACAAGGTACAAATCTGTCATTCTGCCCCTGAACAGGCAGTTTACCCACTGTTCCTAGGCTGTCATTGAAAATAAGAATTTGTTCTTAACTGACTTGCCTAGTTAAATAAAGCTAAAAAAAAAAAAGAAGTGGTCTGCCACTGAGAGGACGACCAGCTGTCCGTCCTGTCTCCCTGTGGCGCTGTCTTAGGCATCTCATAGTACGGACATTGCAATTTATTGCCCTGGCCACATCTGCTGTCCTCATTCCTCCTCGCAGCATGCCTAAGGCACGTTCACGCAGATGAGCAGGGACCCTGGGCATCTTTCTTTTGGTATTTTTCATTCAGGGTCTCAACCTACTGTGGAGAGTTAGAATAGTAACATTTCTAATTTGGTTGTGCATCACCTGTTTTTTCATGTTATGTCAGTTACTGACAGTCACTCCATTAGCCCATGTTCGGCTAAAATATTTTAGATTGGTAAGTTAGTGTATCCACCGACCTACAGTAAACTGCCCCCTTTTATTTTGTTTGTCACTCTCGACTCTGATATCATTAAAAAAGGCTAAATGTGTAGAATTGCAGGAAATTATCTGTAGCCCTTTCCTGCAGTCGAATTACTTAGTGGCCTCATGGGCGGACTGTTATTAATTTTTTCAGAATTTCAGAATTAATAAACTTTTTTTTTTTTTAAACAGAACATCCAGTGTTTCTATGTCAAACGGGTTGTTATATTTCAGTCATCTGTGATGTATATAAAAATTCTCAAAATGTAGTACATTTCAACTCTATATCTGACAAGGTACAGGTGGCTTCTTTTTTTAAGCCCATAACCATGTGTGTGAGGTGTATACTTTTGTTTCCAAGTAGATTTGTTTAAGACTACCAAAAAGGTAGGTTAAAGGGGAACTTCACCTGCTGATTTCACTTTGTTTATTTGGCTTGCTCTTCAAGAAATCCCTGCGGCCCATGACAGAAGCCAAACGTGTTAGCTTGGGGGTGTGGTTTGATGTGGGTATTTCTTGGGTGTGTCCTGTTCCGGACCGATCGTGATTTGGCTCAAACATTTGACCGAACCAAATATGAACCAATCATAGACATCAATGACAGTAAGAATTTGTTCTTAACTGTCTTTCCTAGTTAAATAAATAAATCTGTTTCATAAATTTGGACAGCAAAGTACAGCACATCAGAGTGCATTTACAGTACAGTAAAGAAAATAAGAGTATAATACAGCAACATACAATAGAGCACAGTAAAGTATAGTTCAACAGTCCAGCACAGTAGATTATAGTACCGTATTCAGGGGAGAACGACTGCCCCCTCATTCAAACCACGGAAGTTCAAGGCCAACTTTTGTACTGCAGACATTGTTATCAGAAAACAGGATCCCCCATTATAGTGAATGGAAAAATGTCAATATTAGTGGTCAATCTTCGTGTAAATAAAATTTGTTTTCGAGACAATCATGGTACCAATAATTTATTCTAATACACCAGATTATCTTTTTGACCTGCACTGTTGGAGCTTGGAGTTTAAGAATATCACTGTACCCTGCAATTACTTCTGCGACCCTGTGCATGTGACTAATAAAGTCCTCTAATCTAATCCGATGTATGTCCTTGAACAAATTATTTTAAAACCTCACACAGAATAAGTAATAATAATTTATGATTTAGTTGCTAATGGCAGCCTGCAGTACCCTGGTCAGCTTTCAACTTGAGTTACTCAATGAGCGGGAGCAGCACTGAGCTAGCCTGCAATGGCACTTTTTGAAGTAGCTCAAACTACGCATGTTATGTTTCTATGAGAAGCCATCTTAACCAACTTAATTTGGCTTCAATGCACAATTGAGTCTTCACATAGGAGTGAATGGTGTCACGTGATCAATGGCTTTGTCCATTCATATATAAAGTCATTGATTTGTGCTAACATTTGACTGCTTGTACTTGGAATGTTTTGCATGACATGGAGTGGCAAGGAGTGGAATGATAGCATAAACAGATATGGGACCAAGCTAAGGTATACTGTCCATCAGATGATATCAATTACTAGATTGCTTGTTCTTGTATTTATTACACTGTAATGTATTGTGCAGTTTGTCTAGCACGCTTCATTCAACATAAACTGGATGGATTGCAGGCTTATAATCAGAAAATTAGAATGCATACTAGAATGGAAATTGTTAAGAATTCTCTAGTCTGTGGGGTAAAAGTGGAGAGAAGCATTCAAGGCAGTTGTGTCCTCTAGCCATCTCTATGGTCACCTGAGGACAGATGGCATTCATGACAGGGGTGCCCTCTAACCAGCTCTATGGCCAGGTACAAAAATGTGTAGCCTGCCTTACTCTAATGTACTCTACTCAATATGTCTTTTCAACTTTTATTCAGAACCGGAAATTAACCTGATTTTAAACGTCCGGAAAATACATATTTCCAACATCCGGAAAATATGTATTTTCACCTTTCATTAAAAAACTAAAATGAACCTAACTTCAATGTCTAGAAAAATATACTGAACAAAAATATATTCGCAACATGTAAAGAGTTGGTCCCATGTTTCATGAGCTGAAATAAAATATCCCAGAAAAGTTCCACATGTACAGTTGAAGTCGGAAGTTTACATGCACCTTAGACAAATACATTTAAACTAAGTTTTCACAATTCCTGACATTTAATCTGAGTAGAAATTCCCTGTTTTAGGACAGTTACGATAACCACTTTATTTTAAGAATGTGAAAGGCAGAATAATAGTAGAGAGAATTATTTATTTCAGCTTTTTATTTCTTTCATCACATTCCCAGTGGGTCAGAGGTTTACATACACTCAATTAGTATTTGATAGCGTTGCCTTTAAATTGTTTAACTTGGGATAAACATTTTCAGGAGGCCTTCCACAAGCTTCCCACAATAAAGTGAATTTTGTCCCATTCCTCCTGACAGAGCTGGTGTAACTGAGTCAGGTTTGTAGGCCTCCTAGCTCGCACATACGTTTTCAGTTCTGCCCACACATTTTCTATAGGATTGAGGTAAGGGCTTTGTGATGGCCACTCCAATATCTTGACTTTGTTGTCCTTAAGCCGTTTTGCCACAATTTTGGAAGTATGCTTGGGGTCATTGTCCATTTGGAAGACCCATTTGCGACCAAGCTTTAACTTCCTGACTGATGTCTTGAGATGTTGCTTCAATATATCCACATAATTTTCCATCCTCATGATGCATCTATTTTGTGAAGTGCACCAGTCCCTCCTGCAGCAAAGCACTCCCACATGATGCTGCCACCCTCGTGCTTCACAGTTGGGATGGTGTTCTTCGGCTTGCAAGCATCCCCCTTTTCCTCCAAACATAACGATGGTCATTATGACCAAACAGTTTTATTTTTGTTTCATCAGACCACAGGACATTTCTCCAAAAAGTACTATCTTTGTCCCCATGTGCAGTTGCAAACCGTAGTCTGGCTTTTTTATGGCGGGTTTGGAGCAGTGGCTTCTTCCTTGCTGAGCGGCCTTTCATGTTATGTCAATATATGACTTGTTTAACTGTGGATATAGATACTTTTGTACGTGTTTTACCAGCATCTTCACAAGGTCCTTTGCTGTTGTTCGGCGATTGATTTGCACTTTTCGCACCAAAGTACGTTCATCTCTAGAAGACAGAACGCGTCGCCTTCCTGAGCAGTTTGACGGCTGTGTGGTCCCGTGGTGTTTATACTTACGTACTATTGTTTGTACAGATGAACGTGGTACCTTCAGGCGTTTGTAAATTGGTTCATCCTAGGGAACAGACTCGTGGAGGTCTACAATTTGTTTCTGAGGTCTTGGCTGATTTCTTTTGATTTTCCCATGATGTCAAGCAAAGAGGCACTGAGTTTGAAGGTAGGCCTTGCAATACATCCACAGGAACACCTCCAATTGTCTCAAATGATGTCAATTAGCCTAGCAGAATCTTCTAAAGCCATGACATCATTTTCTGGAATTTTCTTAGCTGTTTAAAGGCACAGTCAACTTAGTGTATGTAAACTTCTGACCACTGGAATTGTGATACAGTGAATTGTATGTAAAATATCTGTAAACAACGGTTGGAAAAATCACTTGCCATGCACAAAGTAGATGTCCTAACCGATTTGCAAAAACTATAGTTTGTTAACAAGAAACTTGGGGAGTGGTTGAAAAGGGAGTTTCAATGATTCCAACCTAAGTGTATGTAGGCTTCCGACTTCAACTGTACATAAAGCTTATTTCTCAAATATTCTGTGCTCAAATTTGTTTACATCCCTCTTAGTGAACATTTCTCCTTTGCCAACATAATCAATTTACCTGACAGGTTTGGCATATCAAGAAGCTGATTAAACAGCATGATCATTGCACAGGAACACCTTGTGCTGGGGACAATAAAAGGCCACTCTAAAATGTGCAACTGTGTCACATAGCACAATTCCACAGATGTCTCCAGTTTTGAGGGAGTGTGTATTTAGCATGCTGACTACAGGAATGTCCATCAAATTAAATGATAATTTCTCTATCATAAGCCACTTCCAACATCGTCTAAGTGAATTTGGCAGTATGTCCAACCGACCTCACAACCGCAGACCACGTGTAATCATGCCAGCCCAGGACCACCACATCCGGCTTCTTCACCTGCGGGATCGTCTGAGACCAGCCACCCAGACAGCTAATGAAACTAAGGAGAATTTATGTCTGTTTTTGGAATATATGCCTTTTAGATGTCTTTTTACCATCCTTTTTTGCTTACTATGACTTTACTAGTTTTCCTGGGCGTGTAGGAGGAGGTTGGTCTCGCTTAGGGCAGCAGAATGGACAGGACCAGGCCTGTTTCTAGTCTACATTAATGTGATAAATATTGTCTCCTGTGAACTGGAACTAGCTAGCTAAGTGCTAACCTTAATGGTTTGCATATGTCAGACGTTGACACTACTAGCCTTCTTTGCCTCAGAAGCTGCTACTTCATGGCACTAGTATTCCACAAAATGTGCATTCTAACTGACACAAACTGTTTACATTTTCATTAATAGATAGCATCAAGACCAGAACCACTTTCCAACCACATACCAACCCTGTATTACTACGCACTTGTCACTAGTAGTATAAGTGTGCGGTACTACACACCCTTTTCACTCTTAAGGATATCAATAAACATCCATGAAAAATATTATTTTGGCTAAATAAAATCATGACAAACTGTCATAATTTCAAATAAAATACTAACTTAATGTTTCTATTCAGCGTGAAACAGATATTTGATTTAACTCTGTTCTTCTGTTGCAGGTACGTTTCAACTGCTTACTTTCTCTCCCTACGTTCACTTCAGAACACTTGTAATAATGAGCATTCTTTTCACATTCAGTTCCGTTTTTTTCAATGTCTCTTCTCTCTTTTTTTCAGTCTTTTCATGAGAGTATATACATTTATATTTAGCTCTCTTTTCAATGTGATTTTTCATGAGAGAATGGAAGGAATAAGACTATAGAGTCAGAGGTTACTGGCACTTAACCCTTTGGTGGAGTTCGATCTTTACCACCAGCTCAACTCAACTGGACCTCGAAGCCAGTGCCACTGGGTTTTTTCATTGTTCCCCTCTAATCAGGCACTGATTTAGACCTGGGACGCCAGATGGTTGTAATTAATTATCAGGTTGAACAGAAAAACAGCAGGCTCCAGAACTCATGGGGGATACCTAGTCAGTTGTACAACTGAATGCCTTCAACAGAAAATGTGTCTTCCACATTTAACCCAACCCCTCTGAATCAGAGAGGTATGGGGGGCTGCCATAATTGACATCCACAGCACCCAGGGAACAGTGGGTTAACTGCTTTGCTCAAGGGCAGAACGACAGATCTTTACCTTGTCAGCTTGAGGATTTGATCCAGCAACTTTTCGGTTACTGGCCCAACGCTCTAACCACTAGAATACGCCTGATTTATACCTTACCAGTGGTTTGATTTCTTTGCCATTTCTGGTGTGTGTGGTGCTTGTAGTGGATGAGAGCTCTGTGTTCTCTCGAAATGTAAGTCAGCGTACACGTTGTGTTGCTTGGTGTGCTTCTCAGGTGTCTCATGTTGCGTCTACTGCTGACCTAATAACGATTCGATGGTGTAAGACCATGGCTCACTTGTCTGGGCCATGACTACAGCTGGATGCCATCCTTGTGGACACTCCATGTGCACTGTAGCACCTGGTTGCAGCTCTGGGAGTGGTTTTGCACCTTTGTTATAGTAGTGGTTTAACCCACATACAAATGACAACATACAGATGCACACAAACATCCACAACATCACCCCTGTCCAGACTCACCTGCTAACACCTCATCTCCAGCGCCCGCATCCCTTTCCGTCACATGGTCTCAAACGGCACCATTTTATTTCTCTATGTCGCCCACACACTTTCAACATTCGGACAATAAAGCACTTGGCCTTTCCATTGTGTTAATGATGGAGGATTGGTTGATTTACAGGTTTTAAGTATAATTTTTTTCAAAATTATTGACTAGAAAAGTAGCATCCAACCCACCTGTTATCTCGTTGCACCCTCATATGCCATGTGCCAGTATCAGTTATTTTTAAGTCTTGGTTCCAAGTGTTTATATTTTTCTTCTAAGAGACTGTGTTGCTACTCTTGTACAGTATATGCTGCAGCGTTGTGTGGATACCTTGCGGTGTGGTATTGCATGTTGGTGGACTCTGCTGGAACTTTGAAGAGTGCTCCTGAGTACTCTGCCTATGAGGATCTGTGCTGGGGAGAGTCAGTCCATTCGATTGTGCTTAGCCAGGGCTTAAATGAGTCAGTTTAATACCCCAGGCTGATGTAAAGCTTCTAATTGTATTGCTTGGTATGCCAGTAGTGCTTTGTATGCCATTTCTAGGGTGCACTCCTTTCATTCTGCTGATTGGCTGTATGTGCTGTTTTGTCTATAATGTTCATCACTTTGGGATACTTGGTCATGTAATCAACAGGTAAGACTAACCCCTGATCTTGAAGATGTCTACAGCCACTTTCAGCCAAGGGAACTCTGAAATGTCATGTGAGAGTGGCGGCTCTTTCTGATTCTTGGGCTGATACTGTGGGCATGTGGTGCACATTTCAACCATTTGTTCAATGTCTCTTGTCATTCCAGGCCAATACAGGTGATTCCTGGCATGAGCTTTTGTGTGCTGCATTCCTTGATGAGCACCGTTAAGCTTCTGTAGCAGGACTGTTCCCCGTGTTTTGGGAATGATGATTCTGTCTCCTGAAAGCAGAACTCTGTTTTGTTCTGCTGCTGTGTCTCTGATTGACCAGTACTGATACAGTCTTGGGTTGAGCTGATTTCTCTGTTGTGGCCAACCTTTCCCGTGAACCTTGTAGCAGTTGTAATGTCATCTTTCTGTATTGCCTCGTTGAGCTGTTTCAGCATGTCTTCATCAAGGGCGTCTGTTGCCTCCAGAGTGTAGATGATTTTCTCGTCTGTGACTTCATCAGTCTCTGTGTGTTGACTCTCCACGACCGCTCGTGGCAGTGTATCGGCGAGCAGCATGTCTTTCCTAGGTGTGTAGGATACTTTCAGGTCCTAACTCTGCAGCTGGAGGAGCTTCCTCTGGAGTCTGGATGGTGCTATACCCAGTGGCTTCTTGAGTATGGACTATAGCACCTTGTGATTGGACTTAAAGTTCACTTTCATCCCGTACACACACTGGTGGAACCTTTTGGCAGAAAACATAATGGTTAATAGCTCCGATTCTACTTGGGCATTGATGCGTAGGCGATCGGTCGTCCCTCTTGTAGTAGACAGTAGACACGCCCCTACTCAGTCTTTGGATACGTTGGCCTGTATGACGAGTTGTTTCTGTGGATCAAATCATTTCAGTGTTGGAGCAGGGATCAGAGCTGTTTTGAGCTTCTTCAGCACTTCCTGGAGCTCGTGCTGCCATTGCCAGGCCATGTCTTTGCGTAGCAGCTGTCGTAGTGATGCTGTGAGTGATGCTTCATCAGGGATGTACTGTCAAATACTTTGTCATGCCCAGCAGTCATTGTAGTGCTGCTTTGTTAGCAGCTGGCTGCATTTCAGCTATTGCTCGCATCTTCCCTTCATCTGCTTTCACGCCATCTAGTGTAATTACGTGGCCCATGAACTTGACAGTGCTCACCTTGTACTTTATTTCTCCTTGTTGAATGTCACGTTGACCTGCTCAGCTCTTCCCATCACATTTTGTATCTTGTTATGTTCTTGCTCTGTGGCTACAGCGATGATCATGTCATCTGCAATGGTGTGAACAGCTTCGATGTCTCTGAATGTGTCACAGTTGTGTTGCTGGAACACTTCATTGGATGATTTGATCCTGCAGGGTAGGCATTTGATCCTGTATGGTCCCCATGGAGTGTTACATGTACACAGCAGTGAGGACTCTTTGATTAGCTTCACTTGCCAGTAGCCGTCCTTTTCAACCAAGATGATGAATATATTTCCAATCAGATTACTCAGCATGTCCTCTGTAGTTGGGATGGAGTAGTGTTTCCAGAGAACAGCTTTGTTCAGGTCGTGGGGATCCAAGCAAACTCGTAGTTTCCCAATCTTCTCTGTGACTGCATACCCTGCAGTGGGCTCTGTCACATGGTCTATCCTATGACATCAGCCTCCAGTAGCTGATTCAGTGATCTTTTTAGTCTGTCCATGACTGCCTATCGAATCTTTCTGCAGCCATGTATGACAGGTGGGACGTCTGGGTTTACATGGATGTAAACCGGCTCGCTCCGGTTGAGCGAGCCGGTCGCATCCGCGCTTCGGTCTGCAGGTTGTATAACTTTTTCATTACATTTCATTACATTTCATTATAGTACAACGGTCTGATTTGTCTAATCTTAGCAATTTCTTCTTAGCTAGCTACATAGTCGTCGTTGTATCAAAGATAATTGCGTAATTATCGTATTTCGTCATCCTCCTATCTGCCTAGCAGCTAGCCAGCTAGCATACGTTCACCGGCTACCGTAGCACTGTAGTAACTATCACACTCAACTGAACGACTTGATTAGTGTAGTATTAGCTAGCTACATAGTTGTCTTTGCTGTCTTCGTATCCAAGATAATTGTGTAGTTTAGAGTGTGTAGTCTTAGAGTGATTATCTTAATTCACCGAGGTTAGCTAGCCAGCTATTTTGTCGTCCTTAACGTAGGAGACACTCCTAGCTAGCCAATAGCCAGCCAACGTCTACTGAATAGAACTTTCGCATTCCGGTCGCATTCCGCTTCGCTCCACAGGTAGTATCACATTTTCATTTCATTTCATTACAGTCCCGACGGTGTGATTTGTTTGATCGTAGCTAGCTACATAGCTAGCTACATAGCCGTCTTTGTTTCAAAGATAATTGTGTAGTCTAGAGCGATTTTCTAGGTTAGCTAGCCAGCTATTGTCGTTCTCCTAACGCAACATAACGTAACCAACACTGCTAGCTAGCCAGCTAGCTCCCGAAAAGCAGCATTGTAGAAACTTCACACTCAACGGTACGACTTGATTAGGGTAGTGTCAACAACGCAGCTAGCCTACCCCAGCAGTACTGTATCATTTTAATCATTTTAGTCAATTAGATTCTTGCTACGTAAGCTTAACTTTCAGAACATTCGAGACGTGTAGTCCACTTGTCATTCCAATCTCCTCTGCATTAGCGTAGCCTCTTCTCTAGCCTGTCAACTATGTGTCTGTCTATCCCTGTTCTCTCCTCTCTGCACAGACCATACAAACGCTCCACACCGCATGGCCGCGGCCACCCTAATCTGGTGGTCCCAGCGCGCACGACCCACGTGGAGTTCCAGGTCTCCGGTAGCCTCTGGAACTGCCGATCTGCGGCCAACAAGGCAGAGTTCATCTCAGCCTATGCCTCCCTCCAGTCCTCGACTTCTTGGCTCTGACGGAAACATGGATCACCACAGACAACACCGCTACTCCTACTGCTCTCTCTTCGTCCGCCCACGTGCTCTCGCACACCCCGAGAGCTTCTGGTCAGCGGGGTGGTGGCACCGGGATCCTCATCTCTCCCAAGTGGTCATTCTCTCTTTCTCCCCTTACCCATCTGTCTATCGCCTCCTTTGAATTCTATGCTGTCACAGTTACCAGCCCTTTCAAGCTTAACATCCTTATCATTTATCGCCCTCCAGGTTCCCTCGGAGAGTTCATCAATGAGCTTGATGCCTTGATAAGCTCCTTTCCTGAGGACGGCTCACCTCTCACAGTTCTGGGCGACTTTAACCTCCCACGTCTACCTTTGACTCATTCCTCTCTGCCTCCTTCTTTCCACTCCTCTCCTCTTTTGACCTCACCCTCTCACCTTCCCCCTACTCACAAGGCAGGCAATACGCTCGACCTCATCTTTACTAGATGCTGTTCCTCCACTAACCTCATTGCAACTCCCTCCAAGTCTCCGACCACTACCTTGTATCCTTTTCCCTCTCGCTCTCATCCAACACTTCCCACACTGCCCCTACTCGGATGGTATCGCGCCGTCCCAACCTTCGCTCTCTCTCCCCGCTACTCTCTCCTCTTCCATCCTATCATCTCTTCCCTCTGCTCAAACCTTCTCCAACCTATCTCCTGATTCTGCCTCCTCAACCCTCCTCTCCTCCCTTTCTGCATCCTTTGACTCTCTATGTCCCCTATCCTCCAGGCCGGCTCGGTCCTCCCCTCCCGCTCCGTGGCTCGACGACTCATTGCGAGCTCACAGAACAGGGCTCCGGGCAGCCGAGCGGAAATGGAGGAAAACTCGCCTCCCTGCGGACCTGGCATCCTTTCACTCCCTCCTCTCTACATTTTCCTCCTCTGTCTCTGCTGCTAAAGCCACTTTCTACCACTCTAAATTCCAAGCATCTGCCTCTAACCCTAGGACGCTCTTTGCCACCTTCTCCTCCCTCTTGAATCCTCCTCCCCCTCCTCCCTCTCTGCAGATGACTTCGTCAACCATTTGGAAAAGAAGGTCGACGACATCCGATCCTCGTTTGCTAAGTCAAACGACACCGCTGGTTCTGCTCACACTGCCCTACCCTGTGCTCTGACCTCTTTCTCCCCTCTCTCTCCAGATGACATCTCGCGTCTTGTGACGGCCGGCCGCCCAACAACCTGCCCGCTTGACCCTATCCCCTCCTCTCTTCTCCAGACCATCTCCGGTGACCTTCTCCCTTACCTCACCTCGCTCATCAACTCATCCCTGACCGCTGGCTACGTCCCTCCCGTCTTCAAGAGAGCGAGAGTTGCACCCCTTCTGAAAAAACCTACACTCGATCCCTCCGATGTCAACAACTACAGACCAGTATCCCTTCTTTCTTTTCTCTCCAAAACTCTTGAACGTGCCGTCCTTGGCCAGCTCTCCCGCTATCTCTCTCAGAATGACCTTCTTGATCCAAATCAGTCAGGTTTCAAGACTAGTCATTCAACTGAGACTGCTCTTCTCTGTATCACGGAGGCGCTCCGCACTGCTAAAGCTAACTCTCTCTCCTCTGCTCTCATCCTTCTAGACCTATCGGCTGCCTTCGATACTGTGAACCATCAGATCCTCCTCTCCACCCTCTCCAAGTTGGGCATCTCCGGCGCGGCCCACGCTTGGATTGCGTCCTACCTGACAGGTCGCTCCTACCAGGTGGCGTGGCGAGAATCCGTCTCCTCACCACGTGCTCTCACCACTGGTGTCCCCCAGGGCTCTGTTCTAGGCCCTCTCCTATTCTCACTATACACCAAGTCACTTGGCTCTGTCATAACCTCACATGGTCTCTCCTATCATTGCTATGCAGACGACACACAATTAATCTTCTCCTTTCCCCCTTCTGACGACCAGGTGGCGAATCGCATCTCTGCATGTCTGGCAGACATATCAGTGTGGATGACGGATCATCACCTCAAGCTGAACCTCGGCAAGACGGAGCTGCTCTTCCTCCCGGGAAGGACTGCCCGTTCCATGATCTCGCCATCACGGTTGACAACTCCATTGTGTCCTCGTCCCAGAGCGCTAAGAACCTTGGCGTGATCCTGGACAACACCCTGTCGTTCTCAAATAACATCAAGGCGGTGGCCCGTTCCTGTAGGTTCATACTCTACAACATCCGCAGAGTACGACCCTGCCTCACACAGGAAGCGGCGCAGGTCCTAATCCAGGCACTTGTCATCTCCCGTCTGGATTACTGCAACTCGCTGTTGGCTGGGCTCCCTGCCTGTGCCATTAAACCCCTACAACTCATCCAGAACGCCGCAGCCCGTCTGGTGTTCAACCTTCCCAAGTTCTCTCACGTCACCCCGCTCCTCCGCTCTCTCCACTGGCTTCCAGTTGAAGCTCGCATCCGCTACAAGACCATGGTGCTTGCCTACGGAGCTGTGAGGGGAACGGCACCTCAGTACCTCCAGGCTCTGATCAGGCCCTACACCCAAACAAGGGCACTGCGTTCATCCACCTCTGGCCTGCTCGCCTCCCTACCACTGAGGAAGTACAGTTCCCGCTCAGCCCAGTCAAAACTGTTCGCTGCTCTGGCCCCCCCAATGGTGGAACAAACTCCCTCACGACGCCAGGACAGCGGAGTCAATCACCACCTTCCGGAGACACCTGAAACCCCACCTCTTTAAGGAATACCTAGGATAGGATAAAGTAATCCTTCTCACCCCCCCCTCCTTCCCCCCCCCTTAAAAGACCTAGATGCACTATTGTAAAGTGGCTGTTCCACTGGATGTCATAAGGTGAAAGCACCAATCTGTAAGTCGCTCTGGATAAGAGCGTCTGCTAAATGACTTAAATGTAAATGTAATGTTCTCCAGGATTAGTTTCAGTCAGTTCAGTCATTTGCTTTGATGAGCCCTACCCAGCTAGCTAGTTCATGCTTGTGGCTAGAAACTTCAGTGAGAATTTGAAACTTGTCTGCCCGAAGTCGGAACTTATCGGACTACAAAATCAACAGATGTGCTTTAGCTGCCTGTCACCCTGGCCTGATATTAGCTACAGTATCTAGTTACTTCCCTCTTAAGTTACTGCAGGACAGCAGTGCTCAGCAGGTGGGAATCAGGAGCGAAGGACACGCTGTGCCCCGTGTTGTTGTGTTGCCGGCTTGCAGGGCAAACGCTCCCCTTTGAGCAGCAGTACTATGACATCCAGATTCTAGATGGTGAACCAATACTGCAAGTTATTTCTCCCTCGCCCATCAAAATAAAGACTTTCTTTTACAAGTTTTAACTCGCACCATGCTATTGTTGCTGGCTAGCTAAGAAGTGTTCGTCAGGACAATTTACTGAACCAAATCCATTTGACATACATCATCAATTTGGGCACCAGGCATTCCATATAGCCTCTCTCCCTTAGCTTGGCAGCTGTTTTTATGTTAACTCCGTTGTTTGTGCTCGACGAAATTCTGAAACCGGACCATGTTGTGGATTCGTATGACTGGAGGACTCATTGACTAGGTAGGTATATAGATGACTAGTGAAGCTTGACTTTAAATACAAAATAATAATAATCGAACGACTTTTATCCAAAGTGACTTAGTCATGCTTGCATACATTTTACTTATGGGTGGTGCCAGGAATCAAACCCACTACACTGGCATTGCAAGGCTCTACCAACAGCTACAGAGGACCAAATGAAGTTACTTAGTTGACCTCAGATTACATGTTCATTCATCGATAGCTTCAAGACCAGAACCACTTTCCAACTGTATGACAACCCTGTATTACTACGCGCTTGTCACTGATAGTATAAGTGTGCGGTACTATATACTACAACATCCAGCGTCAGCTAAAATATTTAGATTAATCATGAAAATAAATTCACGTGTTGCTATTACGTGAACGTTTCACAATGAGCCATGTGTTAGCTATAACCTGTGCATGCATGTGAGACAATATGAATGCAAAGCTTACGCCTATTCAACATGAATAATTGTTTTGGACAGTATGTCATGCATGGTAATTTCATGTGTATGTGAAAACAAAACTCACAATCAAAGTAGACTAAGGAAGGTTTTGTAGGGCCAACATTTATGATATAGCCATTAGCCACTGATTGTAATAGATTATGACTAGACTAGATAATGACTTTACAAACATTTGTAAATAAAAATGTATTGCATTCAACATATCTTTATAACAGTTATTTGGATGTCAGACTTGCATCCAGAGCCTTTTCTGTGAATTTGAGAATGGTAACATTTCTCTAATCTACACTTTCTGTAAACTCAATTTTCTATGGCAGGTCACTCACTTTTTGTACCATTAAAGAGTTGATCCTCGGTTTTTAAATGTGGACCCTTTATCACTCTTTCCTTAATTGTAGAATCTCCAATGTATTGTTTTTAATGGATTATTGGAGTTATTGATGTAATTGTCGATCCATGTTATGTTGTCAACATTGCTATTGAACTCAATGCATTCTGAAAATGGCTAAAACACCTTATAAACACTCCAAACCAACTTATTGTGTCTGAACCCAAGGTGTCAGACGTTGACACTACGAGCCTTCTTTGCCCCAGAAACAGCAACTTCATCGTGGAATACTAGTGCCATGAAATGTGCATTCTATCTGACACAAATTGGATCATGACAATGAACGTGAGCTAATATACTTTGACTAATCATTTAAAATATTTTGCATTCAAAGAGGTCTGGTTGACATTACGTGAAGATAACACAATGAGCCATGTTATAACTGTGAATAGCTTAGTTCCGCCTATTCAACATAGGCTAGGCTATTTCATGTGGATGTGAAAATAAAAATAGACTACTGACTGTTTAAAAAAAACATTTAATTCAATTAATTTCAAGGCAAATGTGGACAGCACACCTTTTAGACACCTACTCATAAACAGAAATGCATAAAAGGATGACAGCCAGGTCATCAAACCCGGGGACTTTGGGAAATGTGGAGCTATGTTATTACTTTGACGGCCTTTACAGGAAGATCTTGTGTTTTAAAGTTTTTTGTAAGGCAGACTGACAGTTTTATTTTGACATTCCTCTTGTTTCCCACCTCAGCTTGCTACAACAACCTGGAGGTGGCAGAGTATCTCCAGAAGCAAAGGGCTGACATTAACGCACAGGACAAGTGAGGCCTCATCCGTTTGCACAATGCTGCCTAATACAGGGTCCGTCAACTCAAAGATTACATCAGGCTTTTGAAGACGTTTTACATGCTGTACGGTTTGTAATATGGTTTTATAACATAGACAATGCATACAGAATTGACACTGATCGGTTTCTGTCTGACCTGTCTTTGTGATTGTCTCCACCCCCCTCCAGGTGTCGCCCATCTTCCCTATTATCCCCTGTGTATTTATACACGTGTTCTCTGTTAATCTGTTGCCAGTTTGTCAAGTCAACCAGCAGTTTTGCCTCAGGTCCTGCTTTTCCCAGTTTCTCCTTTTCTTTGACCCTTGCCTGTCCTGACTCGGAGCCCGCCTGCCTGACCACTCTGCCTGACCCTGCCTGCCAACCTACACCATTGCCCCACCTCTGGATTATTGACCTCTGCCTACTCTAAGCCTGCCTGCCGTCCGGTACCCACCTCTGGATTATTGACCTCTGCCTACCCTGAGCCTGCCTGCCGTCCGGTACCCACCTCTGGTTTACTGAGCCCTGCCTGTCTATTGTCTGCCCCTGTTGGATTATTAAACCATTGTTAATTCGACATTGTCTGCATCTGCATCTTACCTTCATACCTGACCTGACAGGTCGACGCCTGGACAGCGGAGTCAATCACCACCTTCCGGAGACACCTGAAACCCCACCTCTTTAAGGAATACCTAGGATAGGATAAAGTAATCCTTCTCACCCCCCCAATTTGTAAGTCGCTCTGGATAAGAGCGTCTGCTAAATGACTTAAATGTAAATGTAATACCTGATACAGAATACCTACAGTGTGACCTTGTGGCCTAGGATATTTAACAGCTTAGGTGTCATCAGGCTTTAGGAGACATTGTGTGATTGTTTTGTTTACAAAACCGTACAGCACAAACAATGGAAAAACACCCACAATGTGACCTTGTGGAAAGCCTAGCTATGTAACTGCTTGGATGTCATACATTTTTGGGCAAGTCATTCGGTTAAATCATATCCTCTCCCCCTCCTTTCCTCGCTGTCACTTGAGGGAACAATTGTATTCACCTTATTTGTTGGATATTTAACAATTATTTACTTATGTTGTGTTTTATGGTCTTCCCTCCACTCTAGCACCCTGCAGCTAGTCTGGGTGTTGAAGACATTAAAGAAACGCTCTCTCTCTGAGCAACAAACTAACACATAACAATCAGCTCTCTCAGCAACAACTAACATAGTACATACCAAATCTCTTTCTGAGAAACAACCAACATATGATGTAACCCTCAGCTCTCTTCTGAGCCACAGAACACTGGCTTATATAGCTGGAGAAGGAGTCTAATGGGATACACCTGTATCCTGACGAGGGGGCGGGGTCAGCTCTCCAATCATCATTGAGGCCGACCAATCAGCTGCTTGTGGGAATTTCAGGAATCCATCCTGCAACACACACATACAAAACCACAACACAGAAACTGGGGAACGTAACAAAGATGTGAAATGAAAAGTGTTACTATCAGTATTATATGTTGATTTTCAACATAAACAAGAGCTGTCATTAGTTTTTTGTTCAAAATGGTAGACATAGTGAATGTATGCATGTGCTATATTTTTGTAGTTACACAACTGTCTGACAAGGACGTAGTTTGTTCATAATAATTCCCATCAAATATATTTTGACACACATGGTTAGGGAAACCCCTTATCACCCAGTAACTCTCCCTCTGACCACATCCTCCTCCTTCCTCAGGCTGATGATATCCGTCCCCTGTTGATGTACACAAGGCCCTCAGACGCAGAGAAGAGAGATCACCAGCTCATCAAACTGTCCATTCTCGGGACAACATACATTGCACGATCAGTACATACATTGCTCGATTGGTACTTGATTGGCCTATTTGCCACCTAGCCAAACAGACTGATATTTTAATGCAGAAATCCATGACCTATTGTATTTTAACATTTTGTGTGTATTTCTTAGAAGCTCGCAAGCTAGTGGCGGGCTGTTCTGAGGTTCAAGCAGTTTAATAGTGTTTAATATCTGCTTATAACTAGTTATCAGTTATTACACATGAAAAGATTAGCTGTGGAATTTTCCACTCCATTAGGATATTATTGTCTTGTAACTCATGTAAAGTGGAGTGCCTCCTCCACCAGTCCTTTAGGGTTGCAATGTTAAATGTAAAACTCTATTCTCTTATAAGCTGAGGTGAACCAATGGACAGTAGACCAGCAGCAGTCAGTATGTAACCTGACACAACTGGAGGTCATGATGGTATTTGTTTAGAACAAGAAAGAAAACAAGTAGTTGGCCAGTACGATGCAGAAAACTATATATTTACAGTGTCTCCAGTTCCAAACACAGTAGTTAAGTGCCACTGGAGGTCTTTATGGTGTTGAAGAACTCTTGGAAGTGATCCAGGCTGAGCTTGTGGGTGAGCTTGTTTTTCAGTAGGTGGGGGAGCTGGGCTGTACCAGGCTGTGGTTTGAGCTTGACGAGGCCCTCACAGCGAGGACACGTAGTCTTATGCCTCAAACAGGAAGGAGTAGAGTACACAGTATTCATCATGGAAATGACTTAGGTGCCATATATACGGAACTGGGTGGAGTCTTAAGCAACTGTGTTGACTCCACAGAGCTAATGTCTCAAGACAGAAGAAAACAAGGGAGGAGAACTATTAATTGCCTTATCGCTTTACAACTTAGGCCCATAACCTATAGTTAATTATATTGGTTTTGAGTACCACCTTGGCTCATATATCCAGCAGGGCCCTTTCTGAAATGAGATGGGATAAAACTATTAGTTGTTTTAGCGGTGTAATGGCTCAAACTGTATTGTCCCCAGATGTTCATTTTGTTACATGTAGGGCTAACATAATACAGAATAATTGAGTTGTTTATTGCACCGCTCTCTGCTTGACACACTGCAAAGTGGGTCAACTAATGTATTCATCTCCTTTGATTTGATATATAAAAATGTCTCCATTTTTTAAATTGTTTAGTTTTGTCAGGTGTACCTCAGTTGGTTGAACATGTTGCTAGCAATGCCAGAGTTGTGGGTTTGAGTCCGGCCTGGACAGTATACCAGATTTAGCTGGGCTTCTCCTCAATTACTCTGCAGCGCCGGTCGAGGGCTTCCAGGGGGAGCAAGATTAACAAAACACAATGTTCGTTGGGCACACAATGTGCTGGCCATATTTGTTCGAGCTTTGGGTGGGCACTGGATTAGGCATCCTCGCATAAAACAAAACACGATAGCCCTGGCCTATTCCTGCGTGACAGAGTTCATCACACCTCGTTGGGAAAGTGTTTTTTAGATGCCATACACTATTGTCTTTAACAGTTGTTATAGAGGCAGCACATAATAGGCCAGGGCTTTATGTAAGGAATGAATATGATTGAACCCATTCTTACTCTGATGCAGCACTTATTGAATGTTTTGAATAGCAGGACAGAAATCAAGTACCTCATGCTGTACTCATGTTGAAAAGACAGGTCAAAGAGATCTCCTGGCAGGGGTTAGAAAGGATGGTCCCCCTACAGGTACAGCAAACGCTATGTTGGTTTGACTTCCCTGCAGTGAACAATGCTCCCCCCCAGTCCAGGTAATGCCAATGGCTTGTATGTGACAGTTATTTCAGTGGCTCTGACAATACATTATATTGAGCATCTTATAGAATCCTTGAGTTGGTATATTATACTACTTATATGAATATTTTTTATCAAATGCTGTCTATCCCTTAGAATCTACTAACATGTTATACAAGGCAACTTTACTGATTAATTGATTGATTAATTGGGACAGGGCTCGAATTTAAAAAGACATGTCATAAACTGCATAACTTTTATCTGCTTTAGATTGGCACATGTTGACTTTGGAAGGTGGTTAGATGGATTCAGATGCTAAACTTCTCCAATACAGTATTCAAATAAGTCAAATAAATCTGATTTGTGTTTAAATTAATTAATTCATTTGTTTTGGGTTATAGAATATATAAATCATGAATTACCTTGATCCATGCCAGCATGCAATAACTTTAAAACGAGAGTCATGCAATTGCATAGGACAGACTACATCATACATCTGCATCATAACTGCACACACATGCAAGTACTTACCTTCCCTGGTGTAAATCAATACTGAAAAGTTGTTTCACTCGTGCATAAATTAGGCTTGCGCCTCATGCACTAGGAGTAGCATGTGACCGTATTTCCCATAATTATTTCAGTCTACAATAGCAGCCAGTGTGTGGTGTTCAATGACATTCTATGACTTTTGAAAAACAGATAGCATGCAGGGCTTGACATTAACCTGTTAATCTACTTGTAGTTAAAACAAGGAGGTGACTGAATGTTGTGTTTGATGCAAGAAACCACTTTACAACATAAAATGCATTATTATTCCCATACCATTATTACAGAGAATCAGACAAATTATGCTACTGTCTGCCTATTGGCGATTTAGTTTATTCAAGCCTGTCTCAAAATACAACACTGCTCCTTGAAGACAAAAAGCTATTTACCAGACTCGCTTTTCAAAGATATCTAGATATGTAAACGTTTTGAATTATTGTAGGAAGCAATCACTCCCAATTACTGACAACAAATTGTCTGTAACTGGGCTAATAACTCACTAACTAGCAAAGAACATGAACAGGATATGAGCTTTGATCTCAAAACAAGCCATCTTGGTTATTCTGCACCGGTCTATGTAGAGTATGGCTGAGTTATGCATGTCAATGTAATAGAATCCTACTCCGATGCGTTGTGCCTACAATAAAATATCTTGCATAGTTAGTTTTACATACTAAGTCTTGCATAGTTCGTTTTGCTTCGGTATGTTGCATTGAAATGTGCTAATATTGCGTTGATTTGATCACACAGTAAAGGGAAAAGTTGATAGTGTTAACGGGGGAAACTAGAACGTTGAGTGAAGTTCAATCTCGTGTTTCTCTTCGCAGGCTCATATTTATTCTGCATTGCAGTCTCGGGGAGCTGCGTGCAGTTTAGAGGAAACATTGCCTATGACCATATATATATATATAAATATAGTTTAGTAAATAAGCTCCCCAAAAATGCCATATTGTTCGATTTGGTTTTGAAGCGTGAAAATTGGCATACTTGTATATTTTTTTTTACCTTGAACAAAACCTGATAGTGCCAGTTCAACAATTTTCAGGTTGGCCTGTAGCTCTCCCTATAGGTCAATAGTGAAAATGCATTTGCCTGCTCTTACCGATCTTCATGGTCCCAAATGTATGTGGATACATGCTCGTCGAATATCTCACTCCAAAATCATTCCAATTCATCCAAAAGGTGTTCGATGTGGTTGAGGTCAGGGCTCTGTACGTGCCAGTCAAGTTCTTCCACACCGATCTTGACAAAACATTTCTAATGGACCACACTTTGTGCACGGGGGCATTGTCATGCTGAAACAGGAAAGGGCATTCCCCAAATTGTTGCTACAAAGTTGGAAGCACAGAATCGTCTAGAATGTCATTGTATGCTGTAGTGTTACGATTTCCCTTCACTGGAACTAAGGAGCCTAGTCCGAACCATAAAAAAACAGCCCAAGACCATTATTCTTCCTCCACCAAACTTTACAGTTGGCACTATGCATTTAGGCAGGTAGCATTCTCCTGGTATCCACCAAACCCAGATTCGCCCGTCGGACTGCCAAATGGTGAAACATGATTCATCACTCCAGTGAACGCGTTTCCACTGCTCCAGAGTCCAATTGTAGCGAGCTTTACACCACTTCAGCCGATACTTGGCATTGCACATGGTGATCTTAGGCTTGTTTCCATCGGCTGCTCGCCCATGGAAACCCATTTCATGAACGTCCCAACGAACAGCTGTCATTGCTTATAGAAGCAGTATGGAACTCGGTAGTGAGTGTTGCAACCGAGGACAGACGATTTTTACGAGCTTCGCACTTCAGCACTCAGTGGTCCTGTTCTGTGAGCTTCTGAGCTTCCATTCTAATGCCAATGTTTGTCTATTGAGATTGCACGGATGTGTGATCGATTGTATATACCTGTCAGCAGCAGGTGTGTCTGAAATAGCCAAATCCACTAATTCGAAGGGTTGTCCACATGTAGTGTAGATTAAAATGTTTGTATTGGTTTGGGGAGCAGCCAAAACCACATGGTCTTTGCGTTTACCTTGATGATCGCAACAATGATGAAAAGCCAGTATTAAATTCAAAATAACCTTTAACACTCCAAGAAAGGTATATACATCATCCTCGAAGTTTACTGGTTACAATGATATATAATATATTATATACTGTGTCACTTTGAGGAAATTTGACAGGAAATATGTAAGGTACACATCACTATAGGTAAAATCCCTTTAGGAATGCATTATATCCAGCAGGAAGATACAGTACCAATCAAAAGTCTGGACACACCTGGTGCCATATCGCAGCAGACCGGGAGAAGCGGCACACAATTGGCCCAGCATCGTTCGGGTTAGGGGAGGGTTTGGCCGGCCTGATTGTCCTTGTCCCATCGCGCTCTAGTGACTCCTGTGGCGGGCTGTGCGCAATGCACGCTGACACGGTCGCCAGGTGTATGGTGTTTCCTCCGACACATTGGTGCTGCTGGCTTCCGGGTTAAGCGAGCATTGTGTCAAGAAGCAGTGTGGCTTGGCGGGGTAATGTTTCAGAGGATGTATGGCTCTCGACCTTTGCCACTCCCACGTCCGTAAGACTGTAACTACCAATTCGATATCACAACAAACCAAAAAAATTGGGGAGGGAACACATCTACTCATTCAAGGGATTTTCTTTATTTTTACTATTTTCTACATTGTGGAATAATAATGAAGACACCAAAACTATGAAATAACACATGGAATCATGTAGTAACCAAAAAAGTGTTAAACAAATCAAAATGTGTTCTATTTGAGATTCTTCAAAGTACATACCATTTGCCTTGATGACAGCTTTGCACACTCTTGGCATTCTCTTAACCTGCTTCATGACGAATGCTTTTCCAACAGTCTTGAAAGAGTTCCCACATATGCTGAGCACTTGTTGGCTGCTTTTTCTTCACTCTACGGTCCAACTCATCCCAAACCATCTCAAATGGGTTGAGGTCGGGTGATTGTGCAGGCCAGGTCATCTGATGCAGCACTCCATCACTCTCCTTCTTGGTCAAATAGCCCTTACCCAGCTTGGAGGTGTGTTTTAGGTCATTGTCCTGTTGAAAAATAAATGATAGTCACACTTAGCACAAACCAGATGGGATGGCGTATCGCTGCAGAATGCTGTGGTAGCCATGCTGGTTAAGTGTGCCTTGAATTCTAAATAAATCACTGACAGTGTCACCAGCAAAGCACATCCACACCATCACACCTCCTCCTCCATGCTTCACGGTGGGAACCACACATCCATTCACCTACTCTGCATTTCACAAAGACATGTTAGAACATAAATCTCAAATTTGGCCTAATCAGACCAAAGGACAGATTTCTACCGGTCTAATGTCCATTGCTCGTGTTTCTTGGTCCAAGCAAGTCTCTTCTTCTTATTGGTGTCCTTTAGTAGTGATTTCTTTGCAGCAATTCAACCACAATGGCCTGATTCACGCAGTCTCCTCTGAACAGTTGATGTTGAAATGTTTCTGACCTCTGTGAAGTATTTTGGGGGGCTGTAATCTCTGCTGCCAGTTAACTCTAATGAACATATAATCTGCAGCAAAGGTAACGCTGGGTCTTCCTTTCCTGTGGCAGTCCTCATGAGAGCCAGTTTCATCATAGAGCTTGATGCCTTTTGAGACTGCCCTTGAAGAAACATTTAAAGTTCTTGAAATGTTCCGCATTGACTGACCTTCATGTCTTAAAGAAATGATGGACTGTTGTTTCTCTTTGCTTATTTCAGCTGTTCTTGCCATAATATGGACTTGGTTTTTTACCAAATAGTGCTATCTTCTGTATACCCCCACCTTGTCACAACACAACTGATTAGCTAAAGTGCATTAAGAAGGAAGGAAAGCTGTCATTAAGGAAAAGGGTGGCTACTTTGATTTGTTTATCACTTTTTTTTGTTACTACATGATTCCATTTGTGTTATTTCACAGTTTTGATGTCTTTACTATTAGTCTACAATGTATACAATGGTAAAAATAAAGAAAGACCCTTGAATGAGTAGATGTGTCCAAACGTTTGACTGGTACTGTAAGTAACCCATTTGAACAAAATTCCTTTATTATGACACAACATGTCTAAGTATAGTAACAATGCAGATTTAATCTATTACACTGTAGGGCAGCTTTTTTCCAATATGGCCAGCGACCAGTTCCATGGCACCAAATAGGACAGGATTCACATGGCTGTATTTCCATAAATAATTGCTATATAATGCCCAATGACTGCTTAAAATGTTTGAGGTGGTGTGGAGAGATATGGCATATATCATCTATGTGTCCTTGAAAGTGGTGAGAAAGTGCTCCAAATTCTAACCGGATTACATTTTTTTGTCAATGATTTCACATTCATTTAAGTTTTGTTTTACATTCAAACCCTTAAACATTTTCTTTAGTATTATCTGAAGTCTACTGGTTACAATGATAGATAATATTATATACTCTGTAACTTTTAAGGAATGGGACAGCAAACCTGCCCAGTATATGTCACTCTAGGTAAAATCCCATAGGAATGCATTATAATCCAGCAGAAACCCAGGGCCACAAACCAAGCCCCAGCAGCAGCCACTCAGCAGATAAAACTCACCTCTCACTAAATCCAATAGCTTACTATTGCCATCTACCGGACATAGTTAATCCCTACCACATGCATGTGAACTCCTTTTCTGTCTTAGATCCCTTTCATCCTTTTCTTTCCTCCTATCCAAGCTCCCTTTCGTTCCTCCTTTTCTAGCTTCCTTTCTTACTTAATTTAATCTTTTCCAAGCTCCCTTTCATTGCATCCTATGATAGCACCCATTCCTTTCCTCCCCTCCCCAACAGTGCTTCCCTAGCTCCCTTTCTCCCTTTCCTTTCCAAGGTCACCTTATAATTGATTCCTAGCTCCTTTCCTCCTTTCTTAGCTTCTCTTCCTATCTTAATTCCTCATTTCCTTTCTTCCTATACATTCTAAGCTTCCCTTCCTTGATCCCTTTCCTGGCTTCCTTTCCTCCTTTCCTAGCTCCCTTTAATTTCCTCCTTTCCATTCCTCCTATCCATTCCTCATATTCTACTGTCCATTCCTCCCATCCTTTCTGGGATTTGTTTTCTTTCCTCCTTTTCTGTCCTAGCTCCCTTTTCTTCCCTCCTTTTCTAGATCCCTTTCTTCTTTCCTCTCCAGCTCCATTTTTACCTTTCCTTTCCTAATTTCCTTTCCTCTCAAATGTTAACTGTCAAGGCTAAGGAGAAGAACCAGATGCAGACAGTTTCGAAGTAACAAAAGTTTATTACAAAAACAAAGGGGCAGGCCAACGACAGGTCAAGGGCAGGCAGTAGTCCAGGTCAGTAGTCCAGAGCAGAGTCTGAAAGGTACAGAACGGCAGGCAGGCTCAGGGAAGGCAGAATGGTCAAAACCCAGGAAAGCTAGAAAACAGGAACTAATGACAGACAGGCACACAGGAAAAGCCACTGGTAGGTTTGAAAAAACGAAACGAAATGGCAGCAAACATACAGAGAACACAGGTATAAATACACTTGGGATAATGAGGAAGATGGGCGACACCTGGAGGGGGGTGGAGACAAGCACAAAGACAGGTGAAACAGATCAGGGTGTGACATTAACACCATTTTTGACAAATCCTTCGTTTTTCTACATACAGATTTGTGCTAGGAAAGGAGGAAAGGAAGCTAGGGAAGGAAATGGATCAAGGAAGGGAAGCTACTTTTTACTTTTACCCGTAGTTTGTTTTACACCAGTAATAGTACTGCTACTTGAGTAAAATGTCATTAAAGTAACAGTACTTTTTCTTGAGTAGTATATTTCAGTACTCTTTCCATCCTTGATGAAGATGAGCAAAAAACTGCATGAAATAAATAATATATATACTGAGCTATATTGTATGCTCCAAAAAAAAATAGGGAAATTATATTATTTTGTGCTAATACAATTGCTCAGAGAAATAGATTTAGTTTACCAAGTGATATTTATTTCTCAAAAAGATAGGGGTCAAAATGATTGGCACCGCTGTTCTCAATACCTTTTAATGCCTCACCTTGCGAGGATAATGGCACTGAGCCAAATGCTTTATGAGATTGGAGAACATATTGGGAGGGATTTTAGACCGTCCCTCAATACAGAGCTTTTCCTTGATATCCTTCGTCTGCATTTATGGACTACCCTCTTCAATTCAAACTAGCCCTAAACGTTTACCGGCTAGTCCCCGCCCTGACCGCGTCAGTCAGTCAGTAGGCTACAGTCTTTGTGCATCACAAACAGGAACATTGAACTAGCTTGCAGTCAGAAATAACGGAAAGCTGAGGACCACACCAGATCCACAAGGACATAATTGCCGCTGCTGCCCTAAAAAACACCCATCGACAAACCGCTATAGAATCTAGGCTGTCAGGCGGATATCACTAGGGTAAGGCACATTTTGTTATTGTATTCTTACATGATTGAGGATAAATGTCCATGTTGTTTTCATAGCGCATATTTCGTTACATTGTATTCGGGTTTTACTGTAAATTAGCCTACACATTGTTGCCATGTTTGCATAGCAATATAAATATACATTTTAACTTTGTCCTGTCTATAGCCCATGTAACCCGAGCCTCCTGCACTAGCTGACACTGCCTCTGAATAATGCTAACATTGAGTTAGGCATATGCCATGTACTGTAACTCAATTAGATTTAAACCCACACATAGGCTTTATTATTTTGTTTAAAGGCTAGAAATATGAAACGTGGTGGGAATTTCTCAAGTTTGGATAATGATATCACCTATTCCCCCATCCCCTCCCCCCTCTTCCCAAAAAGGAAAGAAGATGAAAAATAGTTCTTAAATATGATTCTCCATATGAATAACTGGTTAGCAGTATGAGTGCCTATTTATGGAAGACAGATAATTCACACCATAGATTAGCCATATACTGTATACCCTAATACTAAACCCTTGAGCTTTTCAGTACCCTGTGGAGAGGGAATGGTTTATGTTTAGTTTTTAGTTTTGGGGGGATGGTGTCATATTTATCTTAATCTTATCTAGAGATGCAATGTTGTTACCTTCTATTGTGTGGTTTGAAGGTGAACTAAGAGAAGTCGGCTAAGGTTAACCGATAGGCTCCGCATGCAGTATGCAGTATGTAGTTGAATAATACTGGTAGTATAAGATATTTGGGATTTTCATTGTACAAGTTATTAAAAGATGTTCCAAGTCACTTACATAAGTCTAACGTTATTGTTATCATTTAAGACCTATTGTTACAATCACCCCTATTCTCTCAAAGTGACCCTGGAGTCTAATATTTTCTACAAAGTTTTTCCATGGTCCTCCTAACTAATAAACCCATCTTGGACAGGATGTGTTATCCTTGGGACTGACTGGGGACTGGGTGTGATCTATCCAGACATTCATGTCTGTCCCAAATGGAACCCTATGCCCTATATATTGTATCCCGAGAGCGCTCTGGTCAAAAGTAGTGCACTATATAGGGTATAGGGTGCCATTTGGGACACAGTCATAGTCTGTTTTGGGCAGGCCCAATAAGTCAGTGTTGGAGATTTGCAGAGTTTCCTGTCAGGAAGAGCCAGGCAAAGGATAAAACCCAGGCGGCCCAGACATCCAGGCCAGCTCACTGAGTTGACAAAGCAAACAACTTATCTAGGCTAGGGAGGAATCATTTGTAAAAAATGATCAAAGGCTATGTACAGTTTTCCCCACTATAGTTGATTGGAGTTAAACCGATACAGAGTGTTTACTAATGCCTTATACCCATTGGACCTTCATATACATTTGTATTATACAATATACACTGAGGATACAAAACATTAAGAACACCTGTCCTTTCCATGACATTGACTGACCAGGTGAAAGCTATGATCCCTTATTGATGTCGCTTGTTAAATCCACTTCAGTCAGTGTAGACCAGTTATTCCCAAACTGGGGTACAATGACGTCGGGGGAAATGCCAAATAAAAATGTGATTCACATTTTTTAAACACATTTTCAAACAGTGCATTTATATTTTCCACCGGGGCTATACATTTGGGTGAGTGTTCAGCTAAATAACAGCACAATGAAAAATTGTAATGAATACTCAGGGAGAAAAAGGTGTAGATTCACACGCAGAGTGCGGCAGATGTTAATTTCACCTTGGCAGAAGGCAGGAATCGTGGTCACAGGCAGGCAATGGTCATACACAGGTAGGCAAACAGGCAGGTGAGTCAAAGCTAGGACTGAAGGCTACAACTGCTTCTCACAAACGACCTAGGAAAAGGCTTAGTAGAGTCAAAACGAACAATACCTCACAAAGGCACAAACAGAATGAACTGAACTAAATAAGGAGCTGATGAGACCAGGTGAGTAACTAACACAGGTGAAATCAATGAACAAAAATGAAAGACAGGGCTACGTTCAAGAACAAAACGAAACAGAACACAAGGTTGACTAAGAAAATAAATACAAAACCTTACACAAATACAGGTAGCCTAGTCAAATAATTAACATCCAATCACATTAACCGTTACTCTGTCGCAGGAAATGTTCACTCTTGCGCAGACATTTAGAAACGAAACATGACAATTTGAAAAACAAGCCACAGGAGTTTTATGAGCGGGAATTTTTATTTTTTATTTTACCAGGCAAGTCAGTTAAGAACAAATTCTTATTTTCAATGACGGCCTAGGAACAGTGGGTTAACTGCCTGTTCATGGGCAGAACAACAGATTTGTACCTTGTCAGCTCAGGGGTTTGAACTTACAACCTTGCAATTACTAGTCTACCGCTCTAACCACTAGGCTACCCCTTTGAGCGAGAATAAACAACGACTTCCGAGTAAGACATGTATGAAAGCAACTGATACCATTAATAAGAAGGTGCTAGGAGCGTCTTATATGGTGAGCTACCGAGTGGCTAAGACAGGCAAGCCACATACTATTGTGGAGCACTTACACTACCGTTCAAAAGTTTGAAGTCACTTAGAAATTGATCAGAAATACAGTGTAGACATTGTTAATGTTGTAAATGATTATTGTAGCTGGAAATGTCAGATTTTTTTAAAGGAATATCTACATAGGGGTGCAGAGGCCCATTATCAGCAACCATCACTCCTGTGTTCCAATGGCACGTTGTGTTAGCTAATCCAAGTTTATCATTTTAAAAGGCCAATTGATCATTAGAAAACCCTTTTGCAATTATGTTAGCACACCTGAAAACGGTTGTTCTGATTAAAGAAGCAGTAAAACTGTCCTTCTTTAGACTAGTTGAGTATCAGCATCAGCATTTGTGGGTTCGATTACAGGCTCAAAATGGCCAGAAACAAAGAGCTTTCTTCTGAAACTCGTCAGTCTATTCTTGTTCTGAGAAATTAAGGCTATTCCATGTGAGAAATTGCCAAGAAACTGAAGATCTCGTACAACGCTGTGCACTACTCCCTTCACAGAACAGTACCAACTGGCTCTAACCAGAATAGAAAGATGAGTGGGAGGCCCCGGTGCACAAATGAGCAAGAGGACAAGTACATTAGAGTGTCTAGTTTGAGAAACAGACGCCTCACAAGTCCTCAACTGGTAGCTTCATTAAATAGTACCCGCAAAACACCAGTCTCAACATCAACAGTGAAGAGGCAACTCCGGTATGATGGCCTTCTAGGCAGAGTTGCAAAGAAAAAGCCATATCTCAGACTGACCAATAAAAATAAAATATTAAGATGGGCAAAAGAACACACCCTTCAAGTACACCCTTCTCATTAACCTGTGGTGAGTTATTCACAATTTTTGATGAACAAATAAGGTTTTATATGTAAGATGGCTAAATAAAGAGCAAAATGATTGATTATTATATTATTATTTGTGCCCTGGTCCTATAAGAGCTCTTTGTGACTTCCCATAAGCCGGGTTGTGAGAAAAACTCACACGGATTCTTATGTTTAATAGATGTATCGCAGAGTGTGTGTATGGCAGGCTTACAATGATGACATAAACAACATTTGAGAGTGCGCTGACCCTGGTGCTTGAGGGGGTACGCAGCTGGAGGTTGAATGTTTGAAAGGGTATAGGACTATACAAAGTTTGGGAACCACTGGTGTAGATGAAGGGGAGGAGACAGGTTAAATAAGGAGTTTTAAGCTTTGAGATAATTGAGGGATGGACTGTGTTTGTGTGGCATTCAGAGGACATGCAGTCATCTTGATACAACTGTGGGAAGCATTGGTGTCAACATGGGCCAGCATCCCTGTGGAATGCTTTCGACACCTTGTAGAGTCCATGCCCCAACAAATTGAGGCTGTTCTGATTGCAAAAGGGGGGCAACTCAATATTAGGAAGGTGTTCCTAATGTTTGGTAAACTCAGTTAAGTTAAGTGTCATGTTAAAAATAATTGTATTGAACCTGAACTTTCTTCCACCCTTAATGTCGAGGTACGTAGATGCATTATTTCCATATCTCAGGAACTCCTCAAGGGAACAGTGTGTTCAGTTGTAGGACAATAAAAGGACAATCGAGATGACACTATAGGTCTAGTTTCCACAGTAAAATCAGTATATCTGTGACTTTGAGACAAAGTTTTAGGCTTTCCGACTATGGTTAAAGATGGTTGTTTGTTTCTAGCACGGTGCTCTATCTAAACAGTGCAGCTGTGTTATTAAAAGTCTCACATATTTAGCTGTAGCTCTCTTGAGATATGTTTTGATAGACTATACACTTGTGTGGTTGTTTAGTGCTGAAGACTATATATACTGTACATGAATTTAGAACAAAATTAAAACCATCGACAAACAAGCAAGTAGAGTCAAGTATATCTAACTTCTAGAATATGATATATTTATTAATTATTTACTTGTGTCCTTATACATACTTATACACATACATATATTTATACGTAAGTAGCCTATATACATACTTTATCATGTAAATGTGACATTTTACAGAGTAAACTATATAGGCCAACTAATGTAAATGCTTCCCACTGGGCACAGACGTCAGTTCAACGTCTAGTTTTGTTTTACATTTGATTCAGTTGTCAACTAACGTGAAGTCAAAATGAAATCAACAAAAATGTTAACCATCTTATTGGATTTAGGGTAAAAGTTGGGTGAAAAAAAGACACAAATTCCAGATAATCCATTACCTTCATGATTTTTTGTATATGTAATCAGTTTTGATTTAACCAGTTTGTGCCCAGTGGGTTACTATTCTGGTTGTATTGTTTTACATTTTCATTAATGTGCAAACAGAGTAGAATCATACTCATGCTTTGAGAAATAACTTTCCAAAATAAGAGATTATCATAGGAAAAACATTTGACATCCTTTTCTCTTAATGTTGAAGAATGTTCCTCTGACTCAGATGTTGTTGATGAGAGAGAGAGGTGCTTATAAGGCCTTGATGATGCTACTAGCATGGCTCTATATATTATGTTATGATTCAGTTATCCAACAGGCAGATTGTTTAGGGTATGTCAGCCATGAAGTTTTGATCTAGACCAACTGCCAAAATCATGCCTCGGTTAATTGTTGTACAGTCAAATCATTAACAGTATCACCAGTACGAATTGACACACATGTTCATGTACGCAGGTATAGGTGCAACATGGTTTCTTTTCATGTTTAACAGCATGACAGGAAGCAGAGTTTAATTCACCCAAACCCCACACACAAAGGAAACCTTATTAGTTCCAAGTATTGTCTTGTGAAGGCTAGCTACATTTCCCCCTATAATTCCCCCTGCGTGTTCAACTAGTCTGGAAGCTGGCCATGTTGAACATATACAGTAGGTCAGCATCCTCCAGGAAAGTGACAAGGCCATTTAAATGGAGCTTCCAGACTTTTTTTTCAACCAAAAGGCAGCCCTGCCACTTGGTTTGATAAAAATCTAATGGATGGGGATGGAGAAATTTAACCACTTTTAAATTCATAAATGGAGCTTTGATTGTAAAGATTGGCACATATAAGGACTAAATATATTTTGAAGCTATACATTGTTTATAAATACATTGTTTGCAAACAATCCCTAAATCTCTGTCTCAGCGGGAGCCATGATTCCTGTGACGGAGTTCCGGCAGTTCTCAGAGCAGGAGCCAGCATTCCGGGTTCTGAAGCCCTGGTGGGATGTGTTCACAGACTACCTCTCTGTGGTCATGTTAATGATCGGAGTGTTCGGATGCACCCTACAGGTTAGTGCACAGACTACCTCTCTGTGGTCATGTTAATGATCGGAGTGTTCGGATGCACCCTACAGGTTAGTGCACAGACTACCTCTCTGTGGTCATGTTAATGATCGGAGTGTTCGGATGCACCCTACAAGTTAGTGCACAGACTACCTCTCTGTGGTCATGTTAATGATCGGAGTGTTCGGATGCACCCGACAGGTTAGTGCACAGACTACCTCTCTGTGGTCATGTTAATGATCGGAGTGTTCGGATGCACCCGACAGGTTAGTGCACAGACTACCTCTCTGTCATCATGCTCATGATCTGAGTGTTCGGATACACAGTACAAGGTCAGTATCTTCAAACCTCACAATGTCTGATTTCCCCGCCTCAGAGTGTCCAAAAGGCCTGACTATCTAATGAACAAGGTGCATAAACATTATAACTTTATCTTGTAGCATAGTCCTATACCTAGTGGGGCAAAAGTGGTTGAATTGATGTCATAATGAGAAATATGTTGTAATTCACACAGTATGCCTTGTGTGCCGTGTAGTTAGGTTGTTATAGCAGATATTAGTCTTTAAAGTAACTTGCTGATTCACTGCTCTGTAGATCTACTGTGTCCTGTCCTGTAGTCACAAACAGCCCAGTGTTGGGTTCATGTAAGTTGCACAGTATAGTGGAAGTTTACCAACGGAAAGGGGAAAACATTCCTGCACTCCACACATACACACACTCACACAGACACAGCGCACCAAAAATGTCTCCCCCGCCTGCCTCACCACATCTTCATAAACACATGGGCTTCATCCGAAATGGTATCCTATTCCCTATATACGTAGTGCACTTCTTTTGTCCAGAGCCATCTGGAACACAGCCATGATTCCAGCGACCAGTGGCCTGTCACTTCCCTCCCCTCATGACCAGCTGCAGAGAAAGAGGGTGGAACCCTCCCTTACGGAAAAGAAAACATGAATTTCACATGATCACATGTGTGTTCCACAATCACATTTTGATCTGGTCACATGTGATTATATGTGAAGTTAATGTTATAACATGTGACAACATGTGAAGCAACATGTGATAACATGAAACTACACATGTGAAATCATGTTTTTCCACGTGAAATTGTAAGGATTAACCCGAGCCGCTATCCTTCTCCTCTTATAAATCCCTGTAGATTATAAATCATTATTTTTAGAAAAGCCCAAAACACAATTGACAGGAACTTGTTTATTGGGGTGAGAATATCCCGTGTTGTCCCTTGAAACAAGGGAAGGATCACTACAAAAATAATGACTATTTTGAAAAACTGCGTTCACAATTTGTAAATAGTGGGTGATTTCCAAACATGACCCATCTGATGACCCTCATTAGTTTACATTGGTAGTTTACATGGTGAACTGAACCGCAGCCTAGTCAAAGCAGACAGCACTGTCCCTAATTAATACATTTCCTGGCATTATGGGATTGTTTGTCTCAGTTTACAGTAGTGGAGGTAAACACTGGCTCTGCCAAAGGGACATTTTTTGGCTTTACACACACAAGTGTAGCTACCGGATGTAGATGAACGGTAAGGGGGAAGGTGAGAGAGAGAGAGAGAAAGAAAGACAGAGAGAGAAAGAGAGCAGGACAGAGAGAGGGAGAGAAAGTAAAAGAAGAGAAAGATCAAGAGTGAGCTCAGGAGAGTGAGAAAGAGAAGTGTGTGTGTGTGTGTGTGCGTGCGTGCGTGTGAGAGAGAGAGATGACCAGGGTGTGTAGAATTCTGCTGATCTCTGTTGTCATGACGTGGCTCTTTCTGGGTATAGATTGTGGCTTCCCCCTCTCACTCTCTCCTACACCCAGGTTCTGTTATCTCAGGTAGTAAATTCCTGGCGGAGACTATCTCCCCCTGGCCATGCTGAAAGAGAGACCACAGAGTGAACAAAGGATTTCATGTGGCTGAACTCCTAAATCCCCAAAATGTGAAAATGAAACTATATGTCCACTTGTGAGAATGTGAGAAGAGTCCGTGGACACTTAAAGGACAGTTATGTAGAGTGTGTTTCATTTGGTGACCTCACTAACGACAGGAAACACATAACTATATCTCTGAATGTGTAAATTTCTCAATTTTGGTGTTTGCATCTAATTCTTGTATAAAATGAATGAGTAAAGATGAAACTATTTGTGAAATGATGTAATGTGATGTTAAACCTTTAATGTGAGAGAATTGTATTCCCTTTAAAGTTTAACTAAGTCATTGGCCCACTCCCATAAGCACAAACATGATCTGGCGTCATGGAACAGCCCTTTCCTATTGTTATGAATAAAACCCCCTCCTGAGGAAATCCTCTTCAGACTACGCATACCTCGGTGTAAGCTGAGGTGGCACAGGTTTGAGTACCAAGACTAAGCACATCCACAGCGTGAGATTTGATTGCGAATAGTTATTAAATTACCATACCACATGGAGCATTGGCTACACGGCTGGAAATGGTTCAACCCTGAGACTAGCGATCCCTACAGAATAAGAGCAAATCTTAGATACTAATTACTAGTCTGCAGCTAGACATGATGTAAACCTGGGACGAGAATACAGACAACCGCCAAAACATCTATTCTATGACAACATTTCTGAATGGTACTCTGAAGTATCCATTCTAACCATGAACGACTTTGATCTTCAGGGAAACAGAAAGCGAGAGAGAGACTCGGATTAACTCTCCAGCAGATGGACCGGATTCCAACAGAGAAGATCACAACGACACATGGGCGTAATATATATTGATTGCAATTATTCCCGAATGAGTGAGCGTTGTGTGCAAAGGATTAGCATTTCAATTAATATAATTACAGTGGGGCAAAAAAGTATTTAGTCAGCCACCAATTGTGCAAGTTCTCCCACTTAAAAAGATGAGAGAGGCCTGTAATGTTCATCATAGGTACACTTCAACTATGACAGACAAAATGAGAAAAAAAATTAAGAAAATCACATTGTAGGATTTTTAATGAATTTTTTTGCAAATTATGGTGGAAATAAGTGCACACCAGTAGCTTCATGTTTCGTTTGTGCTTTATTGTTTTGTTTTGGTGAGTTTCAATTTATTAAAATATGTGGAACTCTACTCACGCTGCGCCTTGGTCTACTCATTATGACGAGCGTGACAGGTGTATGGATAATTCATAGTTTAGGCTGGGTTCATGCAGATAACCAACAATTTACGACATTTGGAATGAGACTGACGTGAGGTAAATAATAATTCATTTAATAGAAGGCTAATTGATCAGATATTAAAATATCTTAAGTAATATTCGGAAAATTATAACTTTGTAATCTGAAGATTTTCCGTGGTGCCCTGACTTCCTAGTTAATTACATTTACATTATTAGTTGAATCACGTAATAATAATTACAGAGAAATGATTTGATAAAATAACAGTCACCACTTTAATGATGCCAAAGACACAACACTGTACTCAGCAAGTCTGACTTTTAATTTCTCCTGTCCTGCATTAAAAGAGAGAGAGCCTCCCCCTTTTCCAGCTGATCAGGCATTTTCTTTAGACAAAATTTCCTCTGCCTCAGGAACCACATGGTATTTAGGCTATATCACTGGTCTGGCTCATAAGAAAAGCAAATATTTACAAAGCTGAAGAAAAAAAACTGTATATACATCACCACATTCATGATCAGTCTATAATTGCAGTAGAAAAAATGGTAATGTTGTAAGTGTTATAAAAGTGCAATGATAGGTCAAATAATAACATATCATTTGGTGGTACAGTATTGCATAGCGTTACAATCAGTCTGACTCCCTCTTTAGTCTGCGGTGGCTAAAACACAAATTGGTCATTTCCTGTCTGAGTCACAGTCCTACCAATGTTGTCACAGAAGGAAATGAGAAATAACATCCGATATCCCCCTCTGTTGTTTGTATTATCATTGTATCTAAGTTACTGTAATATACTTTTTTGTAATGAATTCATTGGAAATTGTACTCACTTTCCCACTGGGCACAGACGTCAGTTCAACATCTAGTCCATGTTGATTCAATGTAATTGCCTAGTGGGTTAGCTCATTATTAAAAAATTAAAAAGAGCAAAAAAATAAATGTGCCTAATAAAATCTTAGGAAATTACAATCAGTGAAGAATTTCAATATTGCAGAACTGTTTACTACTCAGTTATTGTGATATTGTGTATATATTGCCATCATTGCGTCTTGTTTGACAGTTCTATTGTCATCATACATTAAGGTTGCTTGCTTTATTGTGAATGTCTTTTTTCACATTTCTTTTCTTTCAGGTGGTGCAGGACAAAATCATCTGCCTTCCACAGAGAATATCAATGGCGAATCAAACAATACCCTTATCAAATAAAACCGAGCTGGTCTCACCTGTAGTGTCGCAGGATGTGCATGAGATGATGGGCCTGAAAACCAACCTGGACCTTCAACAGTACAGCTTCATAAACCAGATGTGCTACGAGAAAGCCCTGCACTGGTACGCCAAGTACTTCCCTTACCTAGTCCTCATACACACCCTCATCTTCATGGTGTGCAGCAATTTCTGGTTCAAGTTCCCAGGCTCCAGCTCTAAGATAGAGCATTTCATCTCCATCTTGGGAAAGTGCTTTGACTCCCCCTGGACTACTAGAGCTCTGTCTGAGGTGTCTGGAGAGAACCCAGAGGAGAAGGTATTGTTGGTATGTGTTTGTACAGTATGTACTATATGTATGAATGTATATATGTTTCTATGTACACTGAGTGTACAAAACATTAAGAACACCTTCCTAATATTGAGTTGAACCCACCCCTCCACGGAGATGCTGATGCTGGCCCATGTTGACTCCAATGCTTCCCACAGTTATCTCATGTTGACTGAATGTCCTTTGGGTGGTGGTACACACGATACACACGAAAAACTGTTGGCACAAACCGGTGCGCCGTTCAAAGGCACTTAACTATTTTTTCTTACCAATTCACCCTCTCAATGGCACACATACACAATCTCAATTATCTCAAGGCTCTAAAATCCTTCTTTAACTGGTCTCCTCCCCTTCATCGACACAGATTGAAGTGGATTTAACAAGTGACGTCAACAAGGGATCATAGCTTACACGTGGATTCACCTGGTCCAGTCTATGTCTTGGAAAGAGCATGTGCTTATAATGTTTTGTACACGCAGTGTATAAATGTACAGTTGAAGTCGGAAGTTTACATACACTTAGGTTGGAGTCATTAAAACTCGTTTTTCAACCACTCCACACATTTCTTGTTAATAAACTATAGTTTTAGTCAGTTAGGACATATACTTTTTGCATGACACAAGTAATTTTTCCAACAATTGTTTACAGACAGATTCTTTCACTTATAATTCACTGTATCACAATTCCAATGGGTCAGAAGTTTACTTACACTAAGTTTACCATGCCTTTAAACAGCTTGGAAAATTCCAGAAAATTATGTCATGGGTTTAGAAGTTTCTGATAGGGTAATTGATATAATTTGAGTCAATTGGAGGTGTACCTGTGGATGTATTTCAAGGCCTACCTTCAAACTCAGTGCCTCTTTGCTTGACATCATGGGAAAATCAAAAGAAATCAGCCAGGACTTCAGAAAAACAATTGTAGACCTCCACAGGTCTGGTTCATCCTTGGGAGCAATTTCCAAACACCTGAAAGTACCACATTCATATGTACAAACAATAGCACACAAGTATTAACACCATGGGACCAAGCAGCCGTCATTCCGCTCAGGAAGGAGACACATTCTGTCTCCTAGAGATGAACGTACTTTGGTGCGAAAAGTGCAAATCAATCCCAGAACAACAGCAAAGGGCCTTGTGAAGATGCTGGAGGAAACAGGTACAAAAGTATCTATATCCACAGTAAAACAAGTCCTATATCGAAATAACCTGAAAGGCCGCTCAGCAAGGAAGAAGCCACTGCTCCAAAATCTACATAAAAAAGCCAGACTACGGTTTGCAACTGCACATGGGGACAAAAATCGTACTTTTTGGAGAAATGTCCTCTGGTCTGATTAAACAAAAATAGAACTGTTTGGCCATAATGACCATCGTTACGTTTGGAGGAATAAGGGGGAGGCTTGCAAGCCAAAGAACACCATCTCAACCGTGAAGCACAGGGGTGGCAGCATCATGTTGTGGGAGTGCTTTGCTGCAGGAGAGACTGATGCACTTCACAAAATAGATGGGTCATGAGGATGGAAAATTATGTGGATGTATTGAAGCAACATCTCAAGACATCAGTCAGGAAGTTAAAGATTGGTCACAAATGGGTCTTCCAAATGGACAATGACCCCAAGCATACTTCCAAAGTTGTGGCAAAATGGCTTAAGGTCAACAAAGTCATGGTATTGGAGTGGCCATCACAAAGCCCTGACCTCAATCCCATATATTTTTTTGGGCCAGAACTGAAAAAGCATGTGCAAGCAAGGAGGCCTACAAACCTGACTCAGTTACACCAGCTCTGTCATGAGGAATGGGCCAGAATTCACACAACTTATTGTGGGAATTTTGTGGAAGGCTACCTGAAACATTTAACCCAAGTTAATCAATTTAAAGGCAATGCTACCAAATACTAATTGAGTGTATGTAAACCTCTAACCCACTGGGAATGTGATGAGAAATAAAAGCTGAAATAAATCATTCTCTCTACTATTATTCTGACATATCACATTCTTAAAATAAAGTGGTGATCCTAACTGACCTAAGACAGGGTATTTTTACTGGGATTAAATGTCAGGAATTGTGAAATTGAGTTTAAATGTATTTGGCTAAGGTGTATGTAAACTTCCGACTTCAACTGTATGTATTGTTGTAGTCGAATGGCTGAGGAAACTATGGGGCAGTTTCCTGGACACAGATAAAGCCTAGGCCTGGACTGAAAACTCAATGGAGAATCTCCTTTCAAAATTCTGTTTCCAGGACTAGGCTCAATCTGTATCCGGGAAACAGCCCTGTATTGGATATATTTGAAATATTTAAAATAAAATGCATTAATTAATACATGTATTTATTTATTCATTCAAGGACAACAAGAACAACAGTGCCAGCAAAGAGATCCTCAACGTGTCTGTAGAGGGGAACCTGGACAGCCTGGAGAAGACCCAGTCCCTCAAATCCATCCCAGAGAAGATCGTAGTGGACAAGCCCACAGCCAGCGCTCTGGATAAGAAGGAAGGAGAACAGGCCAAAGCTCTATTTGAGAAGGTGAAGAAGTTCCGCCTGCATGTCGAAGAGGGGGAAATCCTCTATGTTATGTATGTTCGCCAGACTGTTCTCAAAGTGTTCAAATTCCTCCTCATCATCGCGTATAACAGTGCTTTAGTCTCTGAGGTGCAGATCACAGTGAAGTGCAGTGTGGACATACAGGACATGACGGGATATAAGCATTTCTCCTGTAATCACACCATGGCCCACCTGTTCTCTAAGTTGTCGTACTGTTACCTGTGCTTCGTGGCTGTGTACGGATTCACCTGCCTCTACACTTCTTACTGGCTCTTCTACCGCTCACTGAAGGAGTACTCCTTTGAATATGTGCGGCAAGAAACGGGAATCGATGACATCCCAGACGTGAAGAATGACTTTGCCTTCATGCTGCACATGATCGACCAGTACGACCCACTGTACTCCAAAAGGTGTAAAAATATATATTTTTTGAAAATTGTAAATTGTTTCAAGTAATTCAGCTCTCCGTTGCTGTTGATAAGTATGTAATGCCTCCAATTGTAAAACAAACCATTCGGGTGCAGTTGTATGGCTACCCTCTGCTCCAACCGTTCGGGGTTGGAATAAAGCAGAAGACAAAAGAAGAAGTTTCCATGGCATATCTGTTTACTTTGGACAATAACGTATTCTTCTTCTTTCTTTCTCTCAGGTTCGCAGTGTTCCTGTCTGAGGTCAGTGAGAACAAACTGAAACAGCTGAATCTGAACCACGAGTGGACACCAGAGAAGCTGCGTCAGAGACTGCTGACCAACCATAACAACAGACTGGAGCTGCAGCTGTTCATGCTGTCTGGGCTCCCAGACACCATCTTCGAGGTGACAGAGCTCCAATCCCTGAAGCTAGAGATCATCAACAATGTAACCATCCCAGCCTCCATCGCCCAGCTGGAAAACCTCCAGGAGCTATCTCTGTATCAGTGTTGCTTAAAGAGCCACACCACAGCCACTTCCTTCCTCAAGGATAACCTTAAGGTATGCTATTCTGGTAGTCTTTGGTGTGGCATGTTTTATTTATTTTTTTATAATAAAGTATCATTCTATCTTTATGTAAGGTGCTCAGGGTAAAGTTTGATGACAGCAGGGAACTGCCTCATTGGCTATACCATCTGCGGAATCTAGAGGAGCTCTATCTCATTGGCTCACTGAGTCCTGATGCTTCTAAGAATGTGGTTCTGGAGTCTCTAAGGGAGCTGAAGAATCTGAAGACCCTCTCGCTCAAAAGTAACTTTACAAAGATTCCCCAGTCCATCGTAGACGTGTCCAGCCACCTGCAGAAGCTGTACGTTTACAATGATGGCACCAAGCTGGTGATGCTCAACAACCTGAAGAAGATGGTGAACCTGACTGAACTGGAGCTCGTGCACTGTGACCTGGAACGCATCCCACATGCTGTCTTTAGCCTCACAAACCTACAGGTATGATATGCTGTACCTTGACCGCCTGCTATGATCGCCTACAGTGTCTCAAACTCTATCTAGAATGATCAACCTACAGGTTTGATATACAGTACTATGACTGTCTGGTACGATTCCCTACAGTGTCTCCACACTGAGTGGCCCACAATGTAGTTTTTAAATATGTAATGACTTTAAGCTCCTAGTTGAGCTAAGGGCCTAAAAAGGTGCATCTCCAGCTAACTCTGTTCTGGGCTGTTTTCTTGACTTCAAATATGTCATATGTATTGCCAATTCCTGTAATATTGTGGAGTGACACTTAAAATACATTTGTGTAACTCTAACTCTACAGGAGTTGGACTTGAAGGAAAACAACCTGCGCTCCATTGAGGAGATAGTCAGCTGCCAGCACCTCCACAAGCTGACGTGCCTGAAACTCTGGCACAACAGTATCTGCTACATCCCTGAGCACATCAAGAAGCTTGGCAGCCTGGAGCGCCTCTACTTCAGCCACAACAAGATAGAGATCTTGCCCTCGCACCTGTTCTTATGCAACAAGCTTCGTTACCTGGACCTGTCCAACAACGACATCCGGTTCATTCCGCCGGAGATTGGCGTCCTACAGAGTCTTCAGTATTTCTCTGTCACGTGCAACAAGATCGAGAACCTCCCAGACGAGCTCTTCTTTTGCAAGAAGCTCAAAACCCTTAAGCTGGGCAAGAATACGCTGTCATTGCTCTCCCCAAAGATCTCATACCTGGTTCTATTGACACAACTGGAACTGAAGGGCAACCATTTTGAGCTCCTGCCTCCAGAGCTGCGGTTCTGCCGGGCGTTGAAGCGTGGCGGCCTAGTGGTGGAGGACGTCCTGTTTGAAACCTTGCCTTCAGATATCAGAGACAAAATGAAGGCTGAGTGAAATGCCTTGCAGAATCTGTGCAAAAGGCCATGCGATACATTACTATCCTGTCCAGGGGGTTTATGTGCCTCACACTACATAAACAGGAGAATGGCTCCTGTCCTATGGGCCTATCTGGCTCGGACAAAGCAAGTTACTTAAATGTGCAAAAAGAAAATGCCAATCTTGTCTTAATCTGACAATCATAGTCTACCAAAATGGTAGATTTTACTGTATACTTAGTTTATCATGATCAAACTCTTAAGTAGTATACTGTTCTGGGGTGGAAATTGTGATATTCATGCACAGCAAATTCTCCAGTGTTAAATCAACACTTACAGTGACAATTTTTTCTATAAAGTTCCACATGATTAACACTTTTAGTGTTATGCAATAACACTTCATATAGTATTTTTAACACTAGGAAGTGTATATAGTTTACACTAATGGTGTTATGCAATAACACTTCATATAGTATTTTTAACACTAGGAAGTGTATATAGTTTACACTAATGGTGTTATGCAACAACACCTTATATACTATTTTTTAACCATTACGCAAAGAGCTCTGTATCTGTTGACAAGGTCGCTTGTGTTGGATTAAGGAGATTACACTAATAATAACGTCTTTAATGCTACTTGTTATTATGTAAGCATTTACAAAGACTTCAGGACTAGCAGAAGACATATTCTAACTTAAATAAGTATAACCATAGACCACTTAAACTGATACAACACTTCCATTCATGGGTGCCAAAAACAACGAATTTAAAGCCATGCCTCAACTAAGCCACACCTCCAATATAATTTCCCAGTGCCTTGCCTTTTCAAGTTAATTGTAGATTTACCACCCATGACGGTATTTGTTAGTGACAGAGACATGGTTGTTGAATTTATTAATTTCACTCCTGTGGACTTCCCACTAGAGGTGAATGTTATCATTAAAATATAATGCTTTAGGACAAATATATAAGGCCTTACTTTGATGGCCAAGTTTTACCCTAACAGTGGTGCTAGGACAATCCTGGTTTACAGGCCACATCTGCAAGTCACATTATGCAGGCTTGCAAAGGGATGTAATTCCTATAGGAAACCAGACAGATTTTTAATTATTCAGAATGACTGTAAGGGTTAGGAACATTGTGAGGAGACTACCTAAGTCAGGGATGGGCAACTCCAGTCTTCAGGATCCAGAAGGGTGTCACACTTTTCCCCCATCCCTAGCAAACACAGCTGATTAAACTAATTACGTTCTAAATTAGCTAGGGCAAAATGGTGACACCAATCAGGCCCCTCGGGGCCCGAGTTTCCCACCCCTTATCTAAACCATTTCAACTGGAACAGCCATTTAAGTAATAGTTGCATTTATTGCATCCATCTGATTGGATTAGTTGAGAAAAATCTATGTTATTTAAAAATGGTATTTGTGTACCATAATATTAATCAATCAATGACACAGATAATTAAAAACAATCCTAAAAATGACTACCTCCAGTAGAGCCTGCTGGAAAATGTGATAATGATGGGCATGGTTTTATTGGGAATGTTTTACTCTCCACAGAGTAAAACTGACACAATCACATTCTCACACTTAACATTGGATATAAACACTAACACTGGGGTTATTTTACACTACTGAGTGATAATTTCAGATTTCATTTAACTCCTGACTCAACACTAGAAATGTTACACTGAAAAATCAACACTAGGTAACACTGGCCAATTTGCTGTGTGGGTGTATGTTTTGAGTAATATGTCTAAGTGTTACTTCATGTCAGAATGGAATAAAACTTTGTGATGTAATGAAATGGTTCTTAACAATATACAGTAATTAGTCACAGGAAAGGTATATTTTGTAATGGGGCGTTGTTCATCTGCACCTGTCCGCAATTGCTAATAACCCATCCGCAACCGCCCGTCTATATGTGATAAAGTGAAAATCTAACTTGCTAATATAAAAAAAATGTGCTGTAGGATAGTGTGAGATGTCGGAACGATTTGACAGGGGGTGCAGGATTCTTTTTTGCCTGATTTAGATACGTTTCTGGTTATAATATCCAACATTTTGTAGGCTATCTGTTATTCAACTTGTCATTAGGCCGATATGTTGCCCTAGAAGACTAAATAAACCTTTGATCACCAGACTAATGTGATACATTGATAGAAATAATGCTTCAATCTAGTTGACATAGGTAAAAAAGATTCTCTGTGCAAAATTTCGAAATTACATCAGTTTGACCGGTTCTAAGGAAACAGAAAAGTGTGAAAACGACCCAACATGTTTCTGATAAGATTTCAGTTCAGCTTGGATGCATATTTTATGTGGTTGAAATAGCTTACTGTCAGCTTTTATGATGCTGATAAAGATATCACCTCTACAGACACTATCTAACTGCGCATTCACATTTTCTCAAGATGCTGAAAGAAAGTCCTTTTTGCCTCCATGGATAGACGCTCACTTTTTTCTGCCCATTCCCAAGTGCATTTGGGTTTTGGCGTGTAGGCTATTTGGCGCGCCTACAGTTAGGCCCTAAAGATGAAGTTTATGCACCAATGCCAGATAGCCTAAAATAATTCAAGAAAAACATCAATGTAGCCTATAGATATACATTTCACAAGAATGATTTACATTTACAGATTTTTTAAGTATTGTTTTCTTTTTAATTAAGCCGCCCGCTACCCACCCACCCTTCATCCGCACAATATTTCATGACCCTAAACCCATATAACCCCGGGGACTGCTGGTTATGAGTCAACCCGCGCATCACTAATACTTAGCCTGGCTACCAGTCTATTTGTGCTAAGATTTGACTCCTTGTACTCTGTGTCTTATGCCAAACATAATGTTTGTGGAATGATAGTACAAACAGATCTGGGACCAGACTAAAGGTATACTGTCTACCAGAGGAACTCAACAACAGGATTGCTTGTTCTTGTATTATTGATATTGTTATTTATTACACTTGTTATACCGTATTATGCAGTGTCTAGCACAAGCTTCGATGAACATACACTGGATAGAATGTAGGCCTATAATCAGAAAGATTGAATATATATACAAGAATCAAAATATTGAATGTATTATCCTGAACGGCCTCATATTTGGACTTAATTTACTGTCCAAAGATATTCTAAAATAGATATACTAAAATGTTTTTTTGAAATAACTTTTCTACTCAGTCTCTATATTATGTAGTACTCGGATAATGAAAGTACTTTATATAACAGTGTAGTTGGCTACAAGTGAAATGTGGACTCAGCTGTAACTGTTTGTCAATAGCCTGTGGCAAGACCATATTTATCAGGAGGGATAGCTAGTTTTAGTTAGTCACAGTTTACACAAGCTAAAAAAGACCAGCCATGTTGTAATGAACATATTTTTATTACAATCCACAAACCCCTTGCACACGCCTTATAGATAGAGAGGACAATAAAGTCCACGCCTTAGACATTACAGTGTATCATAATCAGAGCTGTAGATCACTGCAAAGGTGCCATGGTTAGCTGCTATGGTCATTTATAAAAACAGTTTCCCTACCGTATTCAGGGCGTTATATTCTAATGTTAAATATTCCAACCAAATGAATACGGATGGTAAAGAGTGAAAGATAATAAAAATAAAAATATCTTTTGTGCATATTTTTTTACGAGATGATCTTTGCTGTGTTTGGTTCTTCATGTTGATGAATAAAAACAGCCAGATGGCAGCTGCTTTAAATGTGGCACAGATATTTTGTAGTCTGTGTTATCCTATACCTATAAACCATGTTGCATCCCATTTCATGTACAGCTGCACTCCTGGTTTCCCTCAGAGAAAGTAAACCAAGTGTATTGTTGTTGTGTGTGGAATCAAAGTTGCACCCTATAGGTGGCAGTGTTGTGCTTTGAATATAGCCATGTTCAAGTGTCTGAGGGAAATTCTTTACTAAAGGGGTACTCAATTACTATTTGAGAAGGTCTGGTCACACACATTTCCTAGGTGGCAAAGGTTCTACACATTTATATAAGTATCCAGAACCTTTGCTATGAGACTTGAAATTGAGTTCAGATGCATCCTGTTTCCATTGATCATCATTGAGATGTTTCTACAACTTGATTGGAGTCCACCTGTGGTAAATTCAATTGATTGGACATGATTTGGTCACACACCTGTCTATTTAAGGTCCCACAGCTGACAGTGTACGTCAGAGCAAAAACTAAGCCTTGAGGTCAAAGGAATTGTCCGTAGAGCTCCGAGACAAGAGTATGTCGAGGCACAGATCTGGGGAAGAGTACCCAAAAATGTCTGCAGCATTGAAGGTCCCCAAGAACACAGTGGCCTCCATCATTCTTAAATGGAAGAAGTTTGGAACCACCTCTTACTAGAGCTGGCCACCAGGCCAAAGTAAGTAATCGGGGGTGAAGGGCCTTGGTCAGGGAGGTGATCAAGAACTTGATGGTCACTCTGACAAAGCTCCAGGGTTTCTCTGTGGATGGGAGATAGGAGAAACTTCCAGAAGGACAACCATCTCTGCAGCACTCCCCCAATCAGGCAATTATGGTAGAGTGGCCAGATGGAAACCACACCTCAGTAAAAGGCACATGACAGCCCGCTTGGAGTTTGCCAAAAGGCATTTAAAGGACTCTCAGACCATGAGAAACAAGATTCCCTTGTCTGATAAAACCAAGATTGAAATCTGGCCTGAATGCCAAGCTTCAAGTCTGGAGGAAACCAGTCACTGCTCACCATCTGGCCAAAACCATCCCTATGGTGAAGCATGGTGGTGGCAGCATCATGCTGTGGGGATGTTTTTCAGCGGCAGGGACTGGGAGACAAGTCAGGATCGATGGAAAGATGAACGGAGCAAAGTACAGAGAGATACTTGATGAAAACATGCTCCAGAGTGCTCAGGACCTCAGACTGGGGTGAAGGTTCACCTTCTAACAGGACAACGACCCTAAGCACACAGCAAAGACAACGCAGTAGTCTCTGAATGTCATTGAGTGGCCCAGCCAGAGCCCGGACTTGAACCCGATCGAACGTCTCTGGAGCGACCTGAAAATAGCTGTGCAGCGACGCTCCCTATCCAACCTGACAGAACTTGAGAGAATCTGCAGAGATAATTGGGAGAAACTTCCCAAATACAGGTGTGCCAAGCTTGTAGCGTCATACCCAAGAAGACTTGAGGCTGTAATCGCTGCCAAATGTGCTTCAACAAAGTACTGAGTAAAGGGTCTGAATGCTAATGTAAATGTGATATTTCAGTTTGAATTTGAGAAAATCTATTAAAACCTGTTTTTGCTTTGACATTATGGGGTATTGTGTGTAGATTGATAAGGGGGGGGAGAAACGATTTAATCCATTTTAGAGTAGGGCTTTAACGTAACAAAATGTGGAAAAGTCAAGGGGTCTGAATACTTTATGAATGCACTCTTTATAATTAAGAATTGACAAGGCAGATTCTTTCAGAGGGGCAGGACCGAGGAGACAGAACTGATCGTGCAGTAACCTACATGTAGGCCTATTAACGTAAATAAATAGAGCTGTCATTATACAGATGGTGGAAGCAAAGACATTTTAAACTTGTAGTGTATTTTGAGTTTTTAAAATACTTCTGAAGTTTGTAATATCCACTTAAAATTTCAGACTTGAATTTCGCTTATGAAAAATGTATCAAACCCAACATAAATGTCCATTAATTAAAATCCACATAATAGTTCACATTTCCCGTTGCTGTAAGATTATTTGCCTGCTATAGCAAACTGGCTCAAATTAAGATCCTACATCTGTACTGAATAATCTTAATGATCATCCAAAATAAAATAATGATTCATAACTTTGGCTTTTGTTCATTCAACAGAAGTGCTCCAACCTCTCTTTGTTCCATGTTCCTGGCAAGCTGAGACAATGGCTATGTTTGTGCTATCCAAGACTATCCAAGACAATGGCTATGTTTGTGCTATCCAAGACTCTCCAAGACAATGGCTATATTTGTGCTATGCAGCATTTGTTTGGCCCACGAACATGGCTTGTTCTATGAAGGGCATGTTACAGAGAACATAGTGACATTCTGAATGGCATATAGGCACAGTATTGATAATAATCATCCACAGGATAGATAGCTACTTTATTTTCCATGTTATTAGAAATTGAAATCTGTCTTCTTAACACCACCCTGACGTTGAGAGACACAGCATTTCATTCTAACATACACTACCGGTCAAAGGTTTAAGACCCGCAGTAGAGGTAACTCTGGGTCTTTCTTTTCTGTGGTGGTCCTCATGAGAGCCAGTTTCATCATAGCGCTTGATGCCTTTTGCAACTGCACTTGAAGAAACTTTAAAAGTTCTTGAAATGTTCCATATTGACTGACCTGGACTGTCGTTTCTCCTTTCTTATTTGAGCTGTTCTTGCCATAATATGGACTTGGTCTTTTACCAAATAGGGCTATCTTCTGTATACCACCCCACAGTACATTGTCACAATTTTAAATTTTCTTTAAAAAATGTTTTATTTAACCTTTATTTAACTAGGCAAGTCAGTTAAGAACAAATTCTTATTTACAATTACGGCCTACCCCAGCCAAACCCAGACGACACTGGGCCAATTGTGCGCCGCACTATGGGATTCCCAATCACATCCGGATGTGAAACAGCCTGGATATGAACCAGGGACTGCAGTGACACCTCTTGCACTATGATGCAGTGCCTAAGACCACTGCGCGCCACTCAGGAGCAGCGGTTACGACTGATTGAGAAGGAAGACAACTTATTGAGAAGGAATTAAAAAGGAAAGAAATTCCACAAATGAACTTTTAACAAGGCACACCTGTTAATTGAAATGCATTCCAGGTGACTACCTTTTGAAGCTAGTTAAGAGATTGACAAGTGTGTGCAAAGCTGTCATCAAGGCAAAGGGTGGCTACTTTGAAGAATCTCAAATATAAAATATATTTTGATTTGTGTAACACTTTTTTGGTTACTACATATGTGCTATTTCATAGTTTTGATGCCTTCACTATTATTCTACAACTTATAAAATAGTAGAAATAAAGAAAAACCCTGGAATGTGTAGATGTGTACAAACTTTTGACTAGTACTGTATATATTTTAAAATAATAGCCTATAATAGACCATAATCTTTTTTTTTAAATTCAGCATAAGGACACAGCATTAGCCATACCAATTGGTCAGTGTATGTTTTTTTTTACCAATCAACCGCTATGGTGGGTCGCGAATCAAAAGATACCTCAATTGGTGGGTAAAGAAGCAAAACAGTCATTGAATGTAACATGAGACTGATGTAAGAAAAGAATGCCTTGAAATGTCACGGCTTGTCATGGACTGATTGCAGCTAAGTAGTCTACCTGGCCAGACAATCCTGAAGTTCCTCTTCGCTTGTCAAAACATGTACCAACCATAACACTACCTGCTGCAGGTGTTAGAAGAATAGCTCTATATTTCCATGTCTGTGTACTGTGGCGTCCTTGAAGTATGTGCATTATTTAATGTGTTTAACGGCTTGGTAAGCATGGTAGCAGTGAACCAGGTCCTCTGTAAATAGGGTGAAAGGCAGATGCCATGGCTCCTAGGTACAGTGCATTTGATCTTGAGGAATCAACCTACCCTGCATCACAGGGGAGCATCTGTGTGTATAAGAGTTTGAGTGGTTTACCAAAACAATCCCGTTGAGAAAGCTACAAAACAATCCCGTTGAGAAAGCTACTTAACCTATATAGGCCTAAAATAAATGATCCTAAGTCTCCTATGAAGACCAAACAATGCAACATTAGTTTTGGATGACAATGTAATACAACCAAAATGTTTTAAGTCGTCTACCGTCAACGGATGGATTTGCAACAGGACATTTTATGGATTACACCTTTAACTGTGTGTGTGTGTGCCAGAAGTATTTGGACAAATTCACTAAAGGTAGTCAAAAGTATAGTATTTGGTTCCATATTCCTAGCACCAAAGGACTAAATACAGTTTGTGACTCTCCATTTTTTGGGGGGTATGATTTTCATGTCTCTCTCACTCACCATTATTCACAATGAATTCATGATTATCCTTAATCATGCTAGCATCCACATTAATGTAGAAGTGTTTAGAATACATACTATATTCTTATTTACTATATATAATTTACAATTATTTACACAACCAGGAAATTAGCTCAGATAATCTTCAAAATTAGACAATCCTTGTCCGGCAGGGAAACATAGTTTAAAAAAATGATTTTGTTGCATTATAAAATTATCCTAGATTTACACTACTGTTCAAAAGCTTGGGGTCACTTAGAAATGTCCTTGTTTTGAAAGAAAAGCACATTTTTTGTCCATTAAAATAACATCAAGTTGATCAGAAATACAGTGTAGACATTGTTAATGTTGTAAATGATTAATGTAGCTGGAAACGGCAGATTTCTTTCAATGAAATATCTACGTAGGCGTACAGAGGCCCATTATCAGCAACCATCACTCTTGTGTTCCAATGGCACGTTGTGTTGGCTAATCCAAGTTTATCATTTTAAAAGGCTAATTGAAAACCCCTTTGCAGTTATGTTAGCACAGCTGAAAACTGTCGTTCTGATTAAAGAAGCAATGAAACTGGCCTTTAGACTAGTTGAGTATCTGGCGCATCAGCATATGTGGGTTTGATTACAGGCTCAAAATGGTCAGAAACAAAGATCTTTCTTCTGAAACTCGTCAATCTATTCTTGTTCTAAGAAATGAAGGCTATTCCATGCGAGAAGTTGCCAAGATACTGAAGATCTCATACAACGCTGTGTACTACTCCCTTTCATAGAAGAGAGAAAACTGGCTCTAACCAGAATAGAAAGAGAAGTGGGAGGCCCCGGTGCACAACTGAGCAAGAGAACAAGTACATTAGAGTGTCTGGTTTGAGAAACAGACGCCTCACAAGTCCTCAACTGGCAGCTTCATTAAATAGTACCCGCAAAACACCAGTCTCAACATCAACAGTGTAGAGGCAACTCCGGGATGCTGGCCTTCTAAGCAGAGATGCAAAGAAAAAGCCAAATTTCAGACTGGCCGATAAAAAGAAAGATTAAGATGGGCAAAAGATCACAGACACTGGACAGAGGAAGATCGGGAAAAAAAGTGTTATCGACAGACGAATCTAAGTTTGAGGTGTTCGGATCACAAAGATGAACATTCATGAGACGCAGAAAAAAATGAAATGGTGCTGGAGGAGTGCTTGATGCCATCTGTCAAGCATGGTGGAGGCAATGTGATGGTCTGGGGGTGCTATGGTGGTGGTAAAGTGGGACATTTGTACAGGGTAAAAGGGATCTTGAAAAGGAAGGCTATCACTCCATTTTGCAATGCCATGCTGTACCCTGTGGACGGCACTTAATTGGAGCCAATTTCCTCCTACAACAGGACAATGACCCAAAGCACAGCTCCAAACTATGCAATAACTATTTAGAGAAGAAGCAGTCAGCTGGTATTCTGTCTATAATGGAGTGGCCAGCACAGTCACCGGATCTCAACCCTATTGAGCTGTTGTGGGACAGGTTGACCGAATGGTATGTAAGAAGTGCCCATCAAGCCAATCCAACTTGTGGGAGGTGCTTCTGGAAGCATTGGATGAAATCTCTTCAGATTACCTCAACAAATTGACAACTAGAATGCCAAAGGTCTGCAAGGCTGTAATAGCTGCAAATGGAGGATTCTTTGATAAAAGCAAACATTGAAGGACACAATTATTATTTTAATAAAGATCATTATTTATAACCTTGACTATATTTCCTATTCATTTTGCAACTCATTTCATTTATGTTTTCTTGGAAAACAAGGACATTTCTTAGTGGACCAGCTGTGCAGACAACCCTACCAAATGGCCCAAAGTAGCCTATGGCGATATCTACACCTACTTGTTGGAATCTCCAGGTTTACACGGGCAATACACATAGCTAGTTAGATGCAAACAAGTGTTAGCTAGTGACTTACCGTGAATGAAATGCTTTGATCACACAAATGTATTGAGTAACCGGAGCGCATAGCTTTCTATCATATTCGTGGCGTATAGCCTGAAACCATGAGGTTCGTCTAACCTGGTCCTTGGACAGTTGATGAAACTTCATTTGGTGGTCTTTTCTCCTACTATTGTTCAAACAAAACAGTATGCAACAGCATTTCGACATCTTAGCTATAAAAGTGTGGTTAGTTAAGTAAAGTTAGCTAGCTGAAGAAAGTCAATTGGAATCGTCTCTTTGGCTGATAATCGTGATGTACATTCCATGCGACAGTATCTGTTCCTGCTAACATTTTTACATTTAGAACCAAAGTGTTTTTAGGTATGATGTAGTTTGTTGATTAAGACAACATGGAAGTATGTTAAAAACGACCAACCAAGAATATCCTAAATGTTTATAGAATGATTTTTAAAAAATACAGCCATTGTCGGGTTATGAGTAAAATAGGCAATTTAACATGGGAGTGAAGGGAATACCCTATGGCTGAACCAAACTCGGCGGCATGGTCACGTCATGCCTCGCCGTGTGCATCTATGGCAGAGTTTTCAAATCGCTTTCATTTGATTGGTAATTTTAAACCGTCACACCTCACTTTTGGTTTTGTTTGTTTCATTGGATTATTTACCTTTCAATCACTGCGCCCGCCCTTCTATTCCCATGCATTTGATTGGCTGATAAGTTTGTTCAGGTGTTTCATGAAAATACACTTCCTGTCCCATCAAAACAGAAAGTTTGTGATAAAAGTGCATAGCTCCCTAAGACTGTATATGGTCGCTCCAGCAGAGACGGAAGAGGAAGGTTTGGGGGGAGAATGTAATGAGGTTTGGGACAAGATGGCGGGTACGCCCTAATGGTTGTCGGATTTGGAGATAGAGTCAGGGTCGGTAAGAAGGTGGGCAGGAAAAAAAGGAAGACATTTTAAGTGTAAATATGGAGTGCTGCAGAAGGAAATTGAACATGACTAGAGTGAGGATGAGATAACTACAGTGGCAGGTGCGGTGACGACTGCCGAGTTTGAGCCTCGTCCCGATAGTGATAAAGATGATTTTGGCACAGTGTGAGTGAGATTTTTTGTAGAGTGGATCCAAGCCTTCTTCATCAGCTAATGTGATCTTCATCAGCTAATGTCACTGTTTGTGAATATTAAGCATTTATCTAATCAAAACAAGCACAAAGTCTTCATAATTCATAAAGGTCATGTTAACGGATGGATATTATCTCATAGAACAGCCTGTGTTAACCTCAGATCTTATTTTCTGTATTTATCCCAAAACCCCATTCTTTCTCCAAGAATTTCCCACATGGGAAGGGCTGAATGAAACAGAGAAGGGCCTCATTTCCGGTTTTTAGGACTACAAGCTGGCAAGCTCTATAGTCTATACCAGGGGTTAGCTACAAGGGCCAAAACCTGCCACTGAGTTATTTTTTTCTAGCAAAAAATGCTTTTAAGTTAGGAAATCTGTTCACCAAGTATTCCAACTAATTAAAACTGAGAAATACAGTAAGTAATTGTGTGTCAATGCAATCAAGGTATGAAAAATGTTATTTTCAATACCCCGTTTTTGGTCTTACTGTAGTTGTGGTCAATTTTCACTGTACAAATTATTATAATTATGTTCCGGTGTGAAGAGATAACTTTTAAGTTTTAGGAACAGAAAACTGTATTGAGATCAAGTGTTTCATCGATGAGAAAATTTGCAGAATGTCAGCCAAAATCTGTGGTTATGTGTTGCCTAGTTATGCTAATATATTTGAGACCAGTGTACTGCAGTTAATTTAGTCTTTGAATTAGTAAGTAGAATATCTAGTAGTAAAGTAGTAAGCAGGGAAACAACAACGAGTCCCAGACAGTTCGCAATAGAACATAGAACATACCAAAGGGGACATAGTTTACAAGGCTACCTAAATTATTGGGATCATCTGCTTACCACAAGTCTTTGGAATACATTGAGCTTGTTGAAAAACAGACGCCTTTTCACATGAAGGTCCGTGGTGGGTCTGTGTAAATTATGCGATTATATTGGAGACAGGTGTATAGGCAGTGAATGTCATCTATTCATTTACTCTTACAGTATTTCTAAGTAGAAGCCAAATCTGCCAGGGAAACTCTTTGTGGCATCGCTAGAGCGCGATGAGCCGAGTAAAGCCCCCTCGGCCAAACCCTCCCCTAACCCGGACGACGCTGGGCCAATTGTGTGCCGCCGTATGGGACTCCTGGTCACGGCCGGTTGTGACACAGCCTGGGATCGAATCCGGGTCTGTTGTGATGCCTCAGGCACTGAGATGTAGTGCCTTAGACTGCTGCGTCACTCGGGAGGCCCAACATTCAGTTTTCTGCCTGAGTGTGGCGCTGTTTACCGCATTTTCTGGATTATCTTGTGACCAGAACAAAAACATGTATTTTACTCAACCAGAGATTTAAATAAATTGTGTTTCTTAAAAAAAATAAACACAGAACATATGATGATACCTGAATTGACTCAGAAAAGTACCATAAGTAGGCCTACAGTATCACAGCGAGGTCAAACAGGTGTGGCCTGAGGCTCTTAGACCGTGACTGAGTACACCCTGGCCTGACACCTGGATGTGCCTGGCCCAATAACACTTGGCCACACTCAACCTGCTACCTGCCTGCTGCTCCCCCTCAAGTTACTGAACCTCCACCCCCCCCCCCCCCCCCATCTTTATGAAAAGCCATCTTTCCTTCTGACCAGGGCTCTGGTCAAAAGTAGTGCATTATACAAGGAAAAGTTATAGGGAATAGAGTGCCCTTTGGGACACATCCTGCTTGTTGTATTTGTATTTGTTATGAATCCCCATTAGCGGCTGCAAACATTTAAAAACATTACATTATATTTAATATTTCTGTTTTTTTAAGTTACATATCTTGATTGCTGACAAGCAAAACATTTTGGGACTATGTCAACAATGGACTAATGAAACAAATACCAAAATATGGTTTGGGGGTGGAAATGTCCTTTAAGTGTGTGCCCTCAGGCCACTACTCTATTACCACATACAGTTGAAGTCGGAAGTTTACATACACTTTAGCCAAATACATTTAAACTCAGTTTTTCACAATTCCTGACATTTAATCCGAGTATAAATGCCCTGTCTTAGGTCAGTTAGGATGACCACTTTATTTTAAGAATGTGAAATGTCAGAATAATTGGAGAGAGAATTATTTATTTCAGCTTTTATTTCTTTCATCACATTCGCAGTGGGTCAGAAGTTTACATACACTACATTAGTATTTTGTAGCATTGCCTTTAAATTGTTTAACTTGGGTCAAACGTTTCAGGTAGCCTTCCACAAGCTTCCCACAATAAGTTGGGTGAATTTTGGCCCATTCCTCCTGACAGAGCTGGTGTAACTGAGTCAGGTTTGTAGGCCTCCTTACTCGCACACACTTTTTCAGTTCTGCCCAAAAATTTTCGATAGGATTGAAGTCAGGGCTTTGTGATGGCCACTCTAATACCTTGACTTTGTTGTAAGCCATTTTGCCACAACTTTGGAAGTATGCTTGGGGTCATTGTCCATTTGAAAGACCCATGTGCGACCAAGCTTTAACTTCCTGACTGATGTCTTGAGATGTTGCTTCAGTATATCCACATAATTTTCCTTCCCCATCATGATGCCATCTATTTTGTGAAGTGCACCAGTCCCTCCTGCAGCAAAGCACCCCCACAACATGATGCTGCCACCCCCGTGCTTCACGGTTGGGATGGTGTTCTTTAGCTTGCAAGCCTCCCCCTTTTTACTCCAAACATAACAATGGTCATTATGGCCAAACAGTTCTATTTTTGTTTCATCAGACCAGAGGACATTTCTCCAAAAAGTACGATTTTTGTCCCCATGTGCAGTTGCAAACCATAGTCTGCCTTTTTAATGGCGGTTTTTGAGCAGTGGCTTCTTCCTTTGCTGTGCGGCCTTTCAGGTTATTTCGATATAGGACTCGTTTAACTGTGGATATAGATACTTTTGTACCTGTTTCCTCCAGCATCTTCACAAGGTCCTTTGCTGTTGTTCTGGGATTGCACTTTTCGCACCAAAGTAATTAATCTCTAGGAGACCGAACGCGTCTCCTTCCTGAGCTGTATGACGGCTGCGTGGTCCCATGGTGCTATACTTGCGTGCTATTGTTTGTACAGATGAATGTGGTACCTTCAGGCATTTGGAAATTGCTCCCAAGAATGCACCACACTTGTGGAGGTCTACAATAGTTTTTTCTGAGGTCTTGAATAATATCTTTAGATTTTCCTATGATGTCAAGCAAAGAGGCACTGAGTTTGAAGGTAGGCCATGAAATACATCCACAGGTACACCCCCATTTGACTCAAATTATGTCAATACGCCTGTCAAAAACTTCTAAAGACATGACATCAAAATTCTGGAATTTTTCAAGCTGTTTTAAGGCACAGTCAACTTAGTGTATGTAAACTTCTGACCCCCTGTAATTGTGATACAGTGAATTATAAGTGAAATAATGTGTCTGTTAACAATTGTTGGAAAAATTACTTGTGTCATGCACAAAGTATATATATATATATCCTAACCGACTTGCCAAAACTATAGTTTGTTAATAAGAAATTTGTGGAGTGGTTGAAAAATTAGTTTTAATGACTCATTAAACAGTAAACTTCAGACTTCAACTGTATCTACAACACAAAATCCATGTGTATGTTTTCATGGGTGTGTGTGTGAATGCATGTGCCTGTGCCTGTGTGTGTGTCTATTCACAATCACAGCTGTTCCATAAGGTGTCTTTTTATAATTGTTTTATCTGATTTTACTGCTTGCATGAGTTGCTTGATGTGGAATAGAGTTCCATGTAGTCATGGCTCTATGTAGCCATGAGCCCCACCCAGCCCATTGTAAACCATCTCCATCCCATTCACTCAGTTTAGCAAACGAAGGGGAGAGGCTGTGACTATAATTAATGCAGTAAATTACTTTTCCTGTCTATGACTTTATTTGATTAACACCCTTTATTGTGTATGGTTGTCCATGTTTTCCTTGATGAAATATTCAACAGACTGAACAGGCATGTACAAATGAGATGAATTAGTTTTAATGCAGTTGTGTGTGGTGTTGTTGCCATTCAGCCTCATCTAGCGTTGGTAGAGAATAACTGATAATGGACAAAGTACTTAATCCTTAGGAAATAATTTGGGAAAGAAGTCACATATCCAGTTTGTACGAATCTTTATTTGATTTGCTGTAATACAGAGATACAGGCAGTATAAAAGCATACATTCTATCTAACAATGTCTTCATTGTGTTTTAATTGAACATGAAAGCATAGTCTTCCTTTATCCACCATTTCAATAAGGAAAGGGCAATACCAGTATTAATGGCCAGCAGGCTCAGGCAATATCCATAATGGCTATAGAGAAAGTACTCACACTTCAAGACCCTATTCCAAAGACTTGTGGTAAGCAGACGATTCCAATAATTTAGGTTACCTAGTAAATGATGCCCCCTCTGGTATGTTCTATTGCGAACTGTCTAGGGTTCACTGTTGTTTCCCTGTTGACTACTCAAAGATATTTGACTTATTAAGTCAAAGACGAAATTAACGGTGATACACTGGTCTCAAATATATTAGCATAACTAGGCAACACATAACCACAGATTTTGGCTGACATTCTGCACATTTTCTCATTGGTGAAACACTTGATCTCAATACAGTTTTCTGTTCCTAAAACTACAATATGTTATGAACAGAGTGGACTAAGTTTTGTAGACTTTACCCTTTGGAAAATATATATTTTTAAATCACATTATTTAGAAGGAGTGCAAAGGCAAATTTAGTTATTGCACACCCGCACTTCACAGAGGAGGCATTCCCTTACGGAAATATATATTTTACCTTTATTTAACTAGGCAAGTCAGTTATGAACAAATTCTTATTTTCAATGATGGCTTCAGGGGCAGAACGACAGATTTTTACCTTGTCAGCTCGGGGATTCAATCTTGCAACCTTCCGGTTACTAGTCTAATGCTCTAACCACTGCATCTCAGTGCTAGCGGCATCACTAGAGACCCTGGTTCGATTCCAGGCTGTATCACACCCGGCTGTGATTGGGAGTCCCATAGGGCTGCGGCGCACAATTGGCCCAGTGTCGTCCGGGTTAGGGTTTGTAAATAAGAATGTGTTGTTAATTGACTTTCCTAGTTAAATAAAGGTCAAATAACATTTTTTTAAATATATAAAAATATCCGCCAATAGGATCTCGCTAGCTCGTGCTTGGCTCTGTCCACCTCCTATCTTGTTCTGCCCACTTTGACTAATTTGTTCACATTGGAAACGACAGGCTGTGGTCTATCTTGGTTAAGTAATACAAATCTTCGGTGTCCCAGTCCAACATGCCTAGTTCTCCCCACTGGGGCGTGGCTTAAGGAGCGCTCTGAAATATGCGCTCGTATCATCGTATTCCACCGGATCGAGTTCTCATTTCACACCGGCCCTCAAACCATCCGCTCCGACAAAAATGATCCCGCGGCTGAATCTAGTTGCCTACACCTATCCTATACGCTCTAGCGTTAGGCTCAGAGACGGAAGAGGAATCGAAATATTCCACTCGCTGTTTTTTTCTGGTTCAATGAAAGTCAATGAAGAATGTACTATGTAGACCAAACCCAGCTGCTATTGCATTGGTGTCTATGGGAGACCCACCCCGTTAAGTAGACCGGAAGTGACACTTTTATTCAATGGTAAACGGACTGAGTGAACTCTTTATTTATCCATCATCTTTGGTTGGCTAAAACCATTTCTATTTTCAACGTCCTCCGCCATAGCCTGGCTGGCGCGACTCAAGTGTCTCATAGCGCAAAGACAAATACACTTCGAGGTGTTTTAGACAGACTGTCTTCGCCCCGTCAGAATATATTTCAATGCAGATTCAGGCGCGCAATATTGGATCTCCCGTAGGCTACCTCTTATGAAGCACAAACTATACATCCGAAATTGAAAATAGAACGCATGTTGTGTAACCATTTCACTCCCAAACAGGACATTCAATGGCCGAGATTTATTTCCCAAATCGGGATCGAGCAATTCCGTACATGCGCTATTGGGCTACAGGATTTTGGGGTAAACGAATCCAAGTGGACCGCGTAGAAATAGCTTGTGGATGTTATCCCAATACCTTGGGCAATGTGCATTGAACTGTACTATTTGGATATAGTTCAAATACGCCGGATAAGACATCATCCATTCGCAGTGCTATCAAAATGCTATAGCGAGGAGGAAAAATGCTGTGTCACATTTGGAGGACACTCACGCGCATCCCGTGCCAGCCAGTCTGAGCCAGAGCCAGTGCATGCGCTCAGTGCGCCATCGATGATGTTGTGGGATATATCCAGTCTGGTCGACTAAACCAAACCGGGGATGTATTTACCACGCTATGTGTTATAACATTTTTAAAATCGACATAGTCACGTACAGCCACTGGACTTTTCATTCAATCTATGTAGCCTACAGTAGCGCTGGTGAACATTATGTTCTATGTAGGAGGAGGTGGTGGGTAGCCTATGCAATTTCAGTTGTCGGCGTACTGATCCTATTTTGGAACACAGTAAGTAGCCGAAGCTCTTCATAATATAGGAACCATATAACCTACAGTAGCTGATGTATAACGAAGTGTTTAGCCTTTCTGCCACATGGCAATGTAAACAAGGCATATTTAAAATCTGACTACTGCCCTTAAATGTGGTCCAGCAGCTTGTGAATACAGTAGCCTACAGTAGTGTAGACGAGTTTTTAATAAACTCCACGATGTTGAGAAACCCAGTTAACAGCGTAGCAACCGCAAACATGGCCACTTTTGATTGTGGGATGCTGTGGAATTGGGACAAAGCCCCAGCTGATGTTAAAACGCTATAGGCTACCTCTATCAATGCTTTGCGTTAAAACGCTATAGGCTACCTCTATCAATGCTTTGCATATCCCACATATGTCCCACATATTTGTGAATACTACATCAGCACTGTACTGCCTATGCTGTATTTACAACTAAATAGTTGACATGGAGTTCTATTTTTATTCAGGATAAGACATTGGATCTATGGTAGGCCTAAAATGAATATTTTACTGTCTCTGAGGTTCAAATGTCAATTTCTCCTCTCACCTACCCAGGCTTTAAACAGATTTTCATTACATTTTGTTTGTGTGACTGCTCTTGCCTATCAGTGTTTTGTTACTTGTCGTGTTTTATGTTTTTGTGTGGACCCCAGGAAGAATAGCTCCTGCTTCTGAAAAAGCTAATGGGGATCCGAATAAATCAATTGCATGCAACAATCTAGTGCATATGCTTGCTCAGTTTAAAATATGGGCATGTTGCACAACACAGTTGCCTATTCTTGACACCAAGAGGCTGGGTAGAGTAGTGATCTGCCCAGCAAACCATAGCCTTCCTCAGTGTGATAATGCTCACCATTGGGAGATCATATGGTTAATTTCATGTCAATGGGTCTACTGAGTGCTCTGATTGGATGTTTTAGATGCCAATCATTATCCGTTGACAAATGAGTGACTTGCATAGCTCTTCAGCACTTGACCTACTTTGGAAAATGTCCATACTGAGGTTAGCTTAGGTCTTCAGTCAGTATGCCAGCCAAATTCTACATAACTAGGCATAATCCTCCAAGCTGCTGTTCTAGTCTTAACCCTCTTGTGCACAGCTGGCAATATAGCTGGCATAGTGGTTTATTTGAACTTGGAATATATGTCTGCTTTAGTTGCACATTTATTTAACTAGGCAAGTCAGTTAAGAACAAATTCTTATTTACAATGACAGCCAAGGGACAGTGGGTTAACTGCCTTGTTCAGGGGCAGAACGACAGATTTTTACCTTGTCAGCTCGGCGATTCGATCTTGCAACCTTTCGGGTACTGGCCCAACGCTCTAACCACTATGCTACCTGCCGCTTCAATTTATAACAACATAAGTGTTCTCAACTGATGTATAAAGGTAAACGATAACAAATGTGTCACTAAATCTTGAAGCTGGGACAAGTACACAGTGTACTGTCTACATTTCTGCTCACTCGAGTTCAGTTCCGTCTTAAAGCAACCCCAACATCTGGGCCTCTGTGTAGTGTGTAGGGAATAGGGCGACAACTTGATCCCCAACTTGCACTGCCTCTGAAGTACAGAAACGTGTACCAGTTGATTTCCATTATATTTCAGCATTTTGTCTGAGCAGATTTGGATGTGGAAAACTGACTTTTGCATCCACATGACTTTTCCACCAACACCCTTAACCACATTTGACTGAAACTAAACCACAGTCTAGTCTGCTTGCAAGTGTGACCTTCATAAAAACACATGGGCATTGTGCTAATCACTAGTTCTCTCTGGCATGGTGTCAGTGGGCTCTGCTTTTGTCTTTTACACATTTATATGCAGTGGAGAAAGGCTAGCTAGAGGAATTATACACAGATGTTCCCTATATAGTGTACTACTTTTTACCAGGGCCCAAAGGGCTCTGGTCAAAAGTACTGCACTATATAGGGAATGTGGTGCCATTTGGGACACATCCTTAGTCTTGTGGTAAGCAGAAGGACATTTAGGGCATTGGTCATGTTGGTATTATGACGGCACTAGGGAATATGTGGCATGCTATTCCTGTAGGCTGTGTCGATAGGTTACCCTCTGGATGAATGAATGATGAACCACTGAAGGTGATAACATGGGCCAAGTGCATCACTCTGGACAGCAGGTCTCAGAGGAATGTATTGTAGCAATCCTTGCTATATGAGCCATGTTACAATTCCCAGAAGTGGGATGGCGGCTGTGAGGCCATCGGAACGCACTACCCAGACTGGTGAGGAGGCTGAGTAGTTGAAGCATGGAGACACGCATTACCATTGGGAGGGGGCAGTGTAGCGATCCTCGCTCTATGAGCCATGTTACAATTCCCACCAAGAGGGTTAACCCTATTTGTAGGGTGTTTGCCTTTCACGCCAGCAAACCCGGGTTCCCTTTACTGCACTGCCTTTCCCTACAGTATTATGAATGAAAGTGTATTCAGTTCACTTCCAAAACTACTGCCATCTTGGACAGGTTTCTCTTGCAAAATGGATTTGAACTCAGTGAGACTAAACTGTATTTATAAAGGTTAAAAGATGATGGTACCCATTAATGACATTTGAGAATGAATGTTGAATTATCCTATAGGGTATCAGAATTTAAGGATCTCAGATGATATAGTCATTATATTGAAGTATTTATTTATTTGAAGACAATATGTACAATTAGACATAGGATGTTTGAGACCGCAATTAGCTTAAATGCACATAATTACAAATGAGCTACAGAGTACTCTGCCTATAGCAAACGTGTGACTGATTGTCTCACTGTTCACTTTACTTTCCAGGTCTCTATTCAAAAGGACAGAATTAGGGACCACCCTTTGTTTGTTTTTTTAGTTCTCTGCAAGACAGACATTCTTAATTCCCCTGCCATCTTTTCTATCTGGCTGTCAGTTTTTAGTAAGGCTTTGGGTTTGTTCTTAACGCGTGGGTTAGTCACATCGAAGCCCAAATAAGTTTCATATGATGAAGGGTATGTATAAAGCTAGAGATCACGAAGACAAGCAAAGACAAAGAACAAAGACAGTAATGGCAAACTGTTTTTGATTAGATAATAAAGTAGAGTTTTAGATGGAACATGTCATGACTACGCCTATGTCGATTAGCTTTAGAAATGGGAAAAAATGCAGAGCTCTGCTGTTCTGCTGGTTCTTCATAGCTTGTTCTCCATCTTATTTTTTAAATAGGAAGCCAATTTCTCAGCACTGATCAAATCTCGTTTTCTCATGGCTCTCTCTTGCCCCTCTGCAGCGGATATACAGTGTCTTTGGAAAGTATTCAGACCCCTTAACTTTTTGTTGTTGTTGTTACAGCCTTATTCTAAAATTGATTAAATTGCTTTTTTCCCCCTCATCAATCTACTACACACACTACCCCATAATGACAAAGCAAAAACAGGTTATTAGACATTTTTGCAAATGTATTAAAAATAAAAACAGAAATATCACATTTACATAAGTATTCAGACCCTTTACTCAGTACTTTGTTGAAGCACCTTTGGCAGAGATTACAGCCTCGAGTCTTATTGGGTATGACTCAAGCTTGGCACATTTGTATTAGAGGTCGGCCGATTATGATTTTTCAACGCCGATACCGATTATTGGAGGATCCAAAAAGCCGGTACCGATTAATCGGCCAATTTTTTTGTTTCATTTTTTTGTTGTTGTAATAATTAATAATAATTACAACAATACTGAATGAACACTTATTTTGACTTAATATAATACATCAATAAAATCAATTTAGCCTCAAATAAATAATGAAACATGTTCAATTTGGTTTAAATAATGCAAAAACAAAGTGTTGGAGAAGAAAGTAAAAGTGCAATATGTGCTATGTAAGTGCTAACGTTTCAGTTCCTTGCTCAGAACATGAGAACATATGAAAGCTGGTGGTTCCTTTTAACATGAGTCTTCAATATTCCCAGGTAAGAAGTTTTAGGTTGTAGTTATTATAGGAATTATAGGACTATTTCCCTCTATACCATTTGTATTTCATTAACCTTTGACTATTGGATGTTCTTATAGGCACTTTAGTATTGCCAGTGTAACAGTATAGCTTCCGTCCCTCTAGTTAGCGCGCTAACTAGCTAGCCATTTCACTTCGGTTACACCAGCCTCATCTCGGGAGTTGATAGGCTTGAAGTCATAAACAGCGCAATGCTTGATGCACAACGAAGAGCTGCTGGCAAAACGCACGAAAGTGCTGTTTGAATTAATGTTTACGTGTCTGCTTCTGCCTACCACCGCTCAGTCAGATACTTGTATGCTCAGTCAGATTATATGCAACGCGGGACATGCTACATAATATCTAGTAATATTATCAACCATGTGTAGTTAACTAGTGATTATGCTTGATTGTTTTTTATAAGATAAGTTTAATGCTAGCTAGCAACTTACCTTGGCTTACTGCATTCGCGTAACAGGCAGTCTCCTTGTGGAGTGCAACGGGAGAGAGGCAGGTCGTTATTGCATTGGACTAGTTAACTGTAAGGTTGCAAGATTGAATCCCCCGAGCGGACATGGTGAAAATCTGTCGTTCTGCCCCTGAACAAGGCAGTTAACCCACCGTTCCTAGGCTGTCATTGAAAATAAGAATGTTTTGTTAACTGACTTGCCTAGTTAAATAAAGGTATATATATATATATATATATATATATATATATATAAATAAATAAAAATAATCTGAAAATCGGCGCCCAAAAATACCGATTTCCGATTCTAAATGAAAACTTGAAATCGGCCCTATATAATCGGCCATTCCGATCCTCTCAAGCGCTCTCAGGTTGGTTGGGGAGTGTCGCTGCACAGGTATTTTCAGGTCTCTCCAGAGATGTTAGATCGGGTTCAAGTCCGAGCTCAGGCTAGGCCACTGAAGGACATTCAGAAACTTGTACTGAAGCTATTCCTGCATTGTATTGGCTGTGTGCTTAGGGTCGTTGTCCTGTTGGAAGTCGAACCTTCGCCTCAGTCTGAGCGCTCTGGAGCAGGTTTTCATCAAGGATCTCTCTGTACTTTGCTCCATTAATCTTTCCCTCGATCCTGACTAGTCTCCCAGTCCCTGCCGCTGAAAAACATCCCCACAGCATGATGCTGCCACCACGACACTCCCCAGGAATGGTGCCAGGTTTCCTCCAGATGTGATGCTTGGCATTCAAGCCAAAGAGTTCAATCTTGGTTTCATCAGACCAGAGAATCTTGTTTCTCATGGTCTGAGGGTCTTTTGATAAACTCCGAGCGGGCTGCCATGTGCCTTTTACTCAGGAGTGGCTTCTGTCTGGCCACTCTACCATAAAGGCCTGATTGGTGGAGTGCTGCAGAGATGGTTGTCCTTCTGGAAGGTTCTACCATCTCCACTAGGAACTCTGGAGCTCTGTCAGAGTGACCATCGGGATCTTGGTCACCGACCTGTACAAGGCCCTTCTCCCCCGATTGCTCAGTTTGGCCAGGTGGCCAGCTCTAGGAAGAGTCTTGGTGGTTCCTAACTTCTTCCATTTAAGAATGATGGAGGCCACTGTGTTCTTGAAGAACTTCAATGCTGCAGAAAATGTTTGATACCCTTCCCCAGATCTGTGCCTCGACACAATTCTGTCTCCGAGCTCTATGGACAATTCCTTCGACCTTATGGCTTGGTTTTTGGGACCTTATATAGACAGGTGTGTGTCGTTCCAACATAATTTCCAATCAATTATATTTACCACAGGTGGACTCCAATCAAGTTGTAGAAACATCTCAAGGATGATCAATGGAAACAGGATGCACCTGAGCTCATTTTCAGGTCTCGTAGCAAAGTGTCTGAATACTTATGTAAATAAGGTATTTCAGTTTTTTATTTTATACATTTGCAAAAATAAAATAACTGTTTTTGCTTTGTCATTATGGGGTATTGTGTGTAGATTGATGAGGGAAAAAATTAAGAGGTCTGAATACTTTCCGAATGCACTGTATGGTGAGCAATATGTTTGGCACATCGAATTGCAATAAAATCACAGTATTGAATCGCAATATATATAGAATCATGAAAATCGCAGTACATATGGTATTGGCACCTAACTATCGTAATAATATCGTATTTTGAGGTCCCTGGCCAGTCCCAACCCTAATGTTCATGTAGTAATGAAAGGAATGAGTGGCAGATAGCCTAGAGTCTATGTTGTAAAAATACTACCGTAGTCATAATAGGGAATGTTGCCATATGCAATTTTCTTTCTTTACTAGGCAATTAGGTTTAGAACAAATTCTTACTTACAATGACGGCCTACCGGGGAACAGTGGGTTAAATGCCTTGTTCAGTGGCAGAACGACAGATTTTTACCTTGTCGGCTTGATCCGGCGACATTTCGATTACTGGCCCAACTCGCTAACCAGTAGGCTACCTGCCGCCTCATGTTTTTGAAGATGTATTGTTCTTTTCTTCAATGATGTGTGTTCTGCATTTTTATTGCAAAAATCTGAGTTTATCAGTGATGACTGATTTTCCAAATTGCATGTAGTCAAATTAGGACCCATAGTGAATCTAATCAAGACATTTAATGTAATGTAAATCCCGCAGATGTAACATTTTGGGCTTAATTCATTTTCGGAAGGTTTAATTGCACTTGTTTGTTAAATCATGTGTATATTATGTTTGTCACTGTTTAATTAATACGTCTGCTTTCTGTTGCAGTGATGTTTACTCTTACCGAGGTAGCCGCCCTGAATGACATCCAGCCAACCTATCGGATCCTGAAACCATGGTGGGACGTCTTTATGGACTACCTGGGCGTCGTCATGCTGATGCTAGCCATATTTTCTGGAACCATGCAGTTAACCAAAGACCAGGTGGTTTGCCTTCCTATCCTGGAACCAGCTTCAGAGGACCCCAGCGGCTTCACAACACCGCAGCCAGCGGAGGGGTCTGGTTCTGGGTCAGGGAACGGAGGAAGTAGGGTGACGCTAGCCGCCACTCCCCTAGTGACTAAGGATCTACCGGATAGTGTTGTTCATCAGATTCACTTTACACATTCTGGTGGTGTTGGACAGCAGCCTCTGCCAACAGGCGTCAGGACAAACCTGGACTTTCAGCAATATGTTTTTGTCAATCAGATGTGCTACCATGTCGCCCTGCCGTGGTATTCTAAATACTTCCCATACCTTGCTCTCATACACACCATCGTCCTCATGGTCAGCAGTAACTTCTGGTTCAAATATCCAAAGACTTGTTCGAAAATAGAGCATTTTGTGGGGATTCTGGGGAAGTGTTTTGAGTCTCCTTGGACGACCAAGGCATTATCTGAGACGGCATGTGAGGACTCAGAGGAGAATAAGCAAAGGCTCACTGGTGCCCCTTTCCTGCCAAAACATTTCTCAACCAGCAGTGAAGAGGGAAGTCCTAACCAGTCCACCCCGATGCTGGCTAAGTCTGGGGTCAAGTTCACTGCTGATAAGCCTGTCATTGAAGTCCCATGCATGACCATACTAGACAATAAAGATGGAGAGCAGGCCAAGGCCCTATTTGAAAAGGTTAGGAAATTCCGTACTCACGTGGAAGACAGTGATTTGATCTACAAGCTCTACGTTGCCCAAACAGTGATCAAAACTGTGAAGTTCATTTTGATCTTGTGTTACACAATGACATTTGTTGCTGCCATTGACTTTGACCATGTGTGTGAGCCTGACATAAAACATTTAACTGGATACACTAAATTCCAATGCACACATAACATGGCATTCATGTTAAGGAAGCTGCTTGTCAGCTATATTTCCCTCGTCTGTATATACGGCCTCATCTGTATATACACTCTCTTCTGGCTCTTTCGACGACCTCTCAAGGAGTACTCTTTCGAGAAAGTCAGAGAGGAGAGTAGCTTCAGTGACATTCCTGACGTGAAGAACGACTTTGCGTTTCTCTTGCACATGGTCGATCAGTACGACCAGCTGTACTCTAAGCGTTTTGGTGTCTTCCTCTCTGAAGTCAGTGAGAACAAGCTGCGGGAGATCAGCTTGAATCACGAGTGGACATTCGAGAAACTGAGACAGCATGTAACCCACAACGCTCAGGACAAACTGGAGCTCCATCTCTTCATGCTGTCAGGTTTGCCAGACGCTGTCTTTGACCTGACAGATCTGGAGATCCTGAAGCTGGAGCTGATCCCAGAGGCCAGGATAACAGCCAAGATCTCCCAGATGATCAACATTCAGGAGCTACACTTCTACCACTGTCCTGCCAAAGTCGAGCAGACCGCGTTCAGTTTCCTTCGTGACCACCTCCGGTGCCTTCATGTCAAGTTTACGGATGTAGCCGAGATCCCCACTTGGGTGTACCTGTTGAAAAGTCTGAGGGAGCTGTACTTGGTCGGGAATCTGAATTCTGAAAACAACAAGATGATCGGTTTAGAATCTCTCAGAGACCTGAGGCATCTAAAGATTCTGCATCTAAAAAGCAATTTGACGAAGGTCCCGACCAACATAACAGATCTCTCTCCACACCTGATCAAGCTGGTGGTACACAATGATGGTACTAAACTCCTGGTACTGAACAGTTTGAAGAAAATGATGAACCTAGCTGAACTAGAGCTTCACAACTGTGAACTGGAGAGGATACCCCATGCTATTTTCAGTTTGACCAACCTGCAGGAGCTGGACCTGAAATCCAACAACATTCGTACCATTGAGGAGGTCATCAGCTTCCAGCACCTCAAGAGGCTGATCTGCCTCAAACTGTGGCACAATAAAATCATTACCATTCCATTGTCAATAAGCCATGTCAAAAACCTTGAGTCCCTCTACCTTTCTCACAATAAACTTGAATCTCTGCCCGTACCCTTGTTTAACCTGCTCAAGCTGAGGTATCTGGACATTAGCCACAACTCCATAGCGGTGATTCCGCTGGAGATTGGTTTTATGCAGAACCTCCAGCACTTTGCCATTACAGGCAACAAGGTGGAGGTAGTACCCAAGCAGCTGTTTAAGTGCACCAAACTGAGGACACTAAGTCTGGGACACAATTGTATCGCCGTCCTTCCAGAGAAGATTGGCAATCTGGTGCAGCTAACAAACCTGGAGCTGAAGGGAAACTGTCTGGACCGCCTGCCGCCCCAGCTAGGCCAGTGTCACCTCCTCCACAGGAACTGCCTGTTGGTGGAGGACCACCTGTTTGACTCACTCCCCCTAGAGATCAAGGAGAGTATCAATCAGGAAGCCAACGTGCCCTTTGCTAATGGGGTGTGAGTGTGGCAGGACAGTGAGAGTCACTTTACCCATACAGGAGTGGGATTACAAAAATGAGACAACTGTCCACAGTCAATGTTTGTAATTAAAACAATTGAACTGAAAGAAAGGTTTTTGCTCAGGGCTGACTCGTCGTGAAAGAACATTATGTTTTAGACGGGTATAAAATGGCACTGTGATCACTCATTATGAAAGAAGATCCCAGGTACTGTGGAAAAAGCCATAAGTATGGTCTAGTTAAAAAATGGTAGGTTAGTTCCACAGTTATGGGCTGGTTCCATAGTGATGGTCTGGTTCAAGAGTGATGGTCTGGTTCAAGAGTGATGGTCTGGTTCAAGAGTGATGGTCTGGTTCAAGAGTGATGGTCTGGTTCAAAAGTGATTGGGTGGTTCAAGAGTGATTGGGTGGTTCAAGAGTGATTGGGTGGTTCCAGAGTGATTGGGTGGTTCCAGAGTGATGGGCTAGTTCCAGAATGATGGACTGGGGTGTAATCATTAGTCCAAACAGTTGCAAAACAGAATATTTTGCAACTAAAACTAGTGTTTCTATTGGACAATTCATGTAGGTCCTTCCCCATTTCATTCCATTTGCTTCTGTTTAAGAAATGTTTTGCAACAGAATCGGCGTAATGACTACATCCCTGGTTCCAGAATGAGGGTCTGGTTCCAGAGTGACGGCTAGTTCTAGAATGACGACCATGTTTGTGTTAGACCACAAAATTATTATTCAATGTTCTGAGGAAAATGGATGCTCCTCTTAATTATGGAACAGAGAATGGTGGTGTAGAATTTATAGATGCGAGGGGTACATGGTCTGATGAGATTTTATGTTTGTTTTCTTTGTTTTATAGCAACATTTTATGGAACATTTTTTTGCGTGTCAAAAAAGATACACGTCAAATAACACTATTTGTCGTGTCAAATAAGCTTGTTGACCAATCAGGACCTGAATATGACTGCACGTCACATAATCATTTAACGTGTTCATAATTTGTTTTACGTAGTTATTACACATTGATTACACTCACTCGTATTTCATATGTCACAACGATTCATCGATACGTATGCTATGACACTAGTACAGTGCTGGTCATAAAAAAGCTAGCTAGCTCATGGATGCAAACAATGTCTTCCCCAAAAACATAGCAAAACGACATAATCTGTTTCAGTAGCTATAGTTAGCTAGCTAACTATATAGCTAGGTATCATCATCTAAAATAACCCTAATTTACAAGACAGTTCTTATTTGATTAATGGTGGTCGGACCCATCTATGTGAAGCTAGCCACAATAAGGATTAGCCACAATAGTGGACTTTGCAGTTAGCCTTCAAAATAAAAGTATGTCAATGACAGTGTTGCAAATGAATACAAATTGTAGAATTATGCCATAATTGAATAGATCATGATAAACGAGTTTGGAATGGTATATAAAATCAACAAAATACAATAATTTGTTAATTTGACAAAACAAAATTGAAATCACACTGGATGTATTAGACTTTAGAATTTCATTGGGGCATACTTATTTCACTGTACAGCCTTACCTAAGGATTGTGGATCAATGACATGGGGTATCAGTCTACTCAGTGACACACAGAGAACATTAGCATCGTAGCTCTTATTGTGGGACTCTGAAACTGTGAATTGAGACACATTTATTGTCAACCTATGTGTATTGAACACTATTCCAGAGGAAAAATAATACTGTGTGGATGTTTGAGCCTGATAACTCTGAGGAGGACGTTGGGGAAAAAATGTATTGAGTAGACTGATACCCCATTTCATTGATCCCCAATCCTTAGGTAAAGCTGTACAGTGCAATATGAATGTCAATACACACAATAGGCTGACTAGGGAGGTGATTTCACACAGTCACACTCCTGCGATAAGAGCTACAACACTAATACTTGCGTAAACTCTTCACAGTTGTGTTCTATGGGTGTCACCGAGTAGACTGATACCCCATTTAATTGCTTCACATTCCAGCCTTGTTTAACATGATCTAGTCTAAATATGGCATGATTCCTCCAATTGCAACCTTCTGCATCACTTTCAAATAGGTACTTTTATTTTGGAGGCAAATCGCAAATTCCACAATTGTGCCTAATCCTTATTGAGGCTAGCTTCACAACACATAACCCGGTCAGGTCGAGCCTAATGAAGCTAGCTGGCTGCTTACAACGTTAGCTTTTGGCAACAGGGTTTAGTAGCTGGCTAGCTATTTATTTACATGAACTTAAGTTCAGTTGTAATAGGTGAACAACACGTGGCTACCTAGCTAATAATTACTCTAATAATTACTCTTACAATCTCTCTCCACCAGGTGTAGCACTTCTATCATCGTTTAAAAACAAGAAATGGACAGTGACGGGGGTAAGGGGGTGATACCTTGTCATTTTTTGCCCCATCATTGCATGCGATCATCATTCTCAAAGCCGCTGTTAACTTCTAAGATCACTTTAGCACCGCCCTAAAAACACGATTCAAATTCGACACAAACCTTCAAATAGGTATTTAATGACACACTATATGAAGTCTTTATAGTGTTTTATTTACATTTTAGAGGCGATAAGGTGATAAGTTGGACAGATCGAGTGAAAAAAAGCAATTTTCCCACACATCTCTCCTTCTCACTATCACGCATTAGTTTCGCTTCCCCACCCGCCATTTTTAAAAAGATCTGACGGGGCTCATTGTCTTCTTGAATTATGCAGAAACGGGCAGCGTGGGGGTCATGTAATTGATTCTGTTGGAAAGGGGAGAAATTGTGCTTTACAATGGTATTGACATTACAGTTGATCTGGAAGTATTACTTTTTTGGGGCGCTAAAATAAGGTCAATTGTACGGACTAGGGCGATGTACAAAAGTGAGTGAGTTTACGTTACCAAGCTAAAGCTAGCCAGCTACCCCAGAAGTTGCGGTCCAACACAACATTCTACAATTAAACTGTGTTATTTGACATGTCAAATTTAAAAGCTTATTTAACGTGTCAAATAGTGTTATTTGACGTGTATCTTTTTTGACACACAAAGACCCAAACGGTGTTCCATAACATTTCTCTACGTTTTACCTGAATCCAGGAAAGTCCATATCATGGCTGTCTGATGGAAACCTCTCATAATTGTATGTTCGTTATTGGGTAAATAGGGTCATTTTTTTCTATTCCCTGAAAAGTGTGTTTGAAGATAAAACTTCATAAGCTATTTTGAATACATTGTTTTGTCATGAAATGTTCAGAGTACATTGAGGGGAGGTAATGCTTTCAGTAAATGTACAAAAAAAATTAAAACATTCAAAAATGTTAAAGTTTTCATCAGACAGCAACTATATGTGGCAGTTTCGGGAGTCCTCTCTCGATTTTTACTTTGGTCTTTTGTTATGTATATTTCATTCAGTATATTACCTGCAGCTGTGTGAAAGGAACCACTAAACTCTCCGACAAATTTGACAACCCAGTCAACAAGCCTGCCTATGCCCCTATTGTGGTAGTACTGTACTGTCAGAACCACACGGAACAAACTGAAGAATCCATCAACAAGGATGATTAAAAAACACTATTGCAGGGTTTCCCAAACTCGGTCCTCGGGACCCCAAGGGGTTCACGTTTGTTTTTTTGCACTAGCACTACACAGCTGATTCAAATAATCAACTAATCATCAAGCTTTGATAATTTGATTTGGCTGTGTAGTGTTAGGGCAAAAAAGAAAATGTGCACCCTTGATATGACAACTCCTATGCATAATTGGTGTGCTATAATATGGTCTTGGCTGCTAACTAAATGACTGTGCATGTATATGTTTACTATCCTAGTCTTTTGCTCATAAATGTGTCAGTAAAGTATTTAACTGTTTTCAGCAGACATGTTCGTAACCCTATGACGCATTCATACTCAAATAAAACCATGTCCCGAATGTCTAGTGATTTCACAATATGTTTCAAGCATTTGAACTAGCCAACAACCACTGATATGGTTGTAGGCTACCAGCATGTGATGCAGGCCATGCCAGGTCAGGTTGAATTGTTTTGCACCTTTCAATCAGTCAAAAGTTTCTTATTTTCTTGCATTCCATTGGTGGTGCACATTTAGTTATACGGCACATATCTTTTCCATGAATTTGGGATTCAGACCTGCAGATATCTCCTAATGCATTTGGGTTGTTATACACAACAGATGCGGTTAAATATGGATTCACCTCAACATAATACCACTTTTTTGTTGCATGGTATCATCTGACAAACGTAGATATTTGGGTGAACGTTCCCTTTAATTTGAGTCTCGTGTAGTTAAACTATTTTGAATGTTAAGGTATGACAATTGCAACTCAATAAAGGAATTGCGAAGCAAATCAACGGTGTCCAGTCTTGCATGGATTTGATGACAAGCTCATGGATTTATGAGTAGTAGATTGCACTTGCAAAGAATAGATTTAAATTTTTGGAGCCCAAAATCAAAATGTATCACTTTGGTCTCAGAAACAATCACAATGTGGACCATCGAAAGATTAGAATGATAGAATATTAGCATGTACAGTACCAGTCAAAAGTTTGGACACACCTACTCATTCAAGGGTTTTTCTTATTTGGACTATTTTCTACATTGTAGAATAATAGTGAAGACATCAAAACTATGAAATAACACATGGTATCATGTAGTAACCAAAAAAGTGTTAAACAAATCAAAATATATTTTAGATTTGTCAAAGTAGCCAGTATTTGCCTTGATGACAGCTTCGCATACGCTTGGCTTTCTCAACCAGCTTCACCTGGAATGCTTTTCCAACAGTCTTGAAGGAGTTCCCACATATGCTGAGCACTTGTTGGCTGCTTTTCCTTGACTCTGCAGTCCACTTCATACCAAGCCATATCAATTGGGTTGAGGTTGGGTGATTGTGGAGGCCAGGTCATCTGATAAAGCACTCCCATCACTCTTCTTCTTGGTCAAATAGCCCTTACACAGCCAGGAGGTGTGTTGGGTCACTGTCCTGTTGAAAAACATATGATAGTCCCACTAAGCGCAAACCAGATGGGATGGCGTATCGCTGCAGAATTCTGTGGTAGCCATGCTGATTAAGTGTGCCTTGAATTCTAAGTTAATCACTGACCGTGTCACCAGCAAAGCACCCCCATACCGTCACACCTCCTCCTCAATGCTTCATGGTGGGAACCACACATGCGGAGATCATCCGTTCACCTACTCTGCGTCTTACACAGACATTGCTCATGTTTCTTGGCCCAAGCAAGTCTCTTCTTCTTATTGGTGTTCTTTAGTAGTGGTTTCTTTGCAGCAATCCGACCATGAAGGCCTGATTCACACAGTCTCCTCTGAACAGTTGATGTTGAGCTGTGTCTGCTACTTGAACTCTGTGAAGCATTTATTTGGGCTGCAATTTCTGAGGCTGGTAACTCGAATGAACTTATCCTCTGCAGCAGAGATAACTCTGGGTCTTCCTTTCCCGTGGCGTCCTCATGAGAGCCAGTTTCATAGCGTTTGATGGTTTTTGCGACTGCACTTGAAGAAACTTTCAAAGTTCTTGAAATTTTACAGATAGACTAACCTTCATGTCTTAAAGTAATGATGGACTGTCGTTTCTCTTTGCTTATTTGAGCTGTTCTTGCCATAATATGCACTCGGTCTTTTACCAGGGCTATAATCTGAATACCACGCCTACCTTGTCACAACTTATTTCATAGTTTTGATCTATTAACTATTATTCTACAAGGTAGAAAATAGTACAAATAAATAAAAACCCGTGAATGAGTAGGCGTGTCCAAACTTTTGACAGGTACTGTACATATTTGATGCATTATTGATGAACTGCATTTTAATAGTGTTAATATGGAATAATGTGATGACATTACCATTTCCAAATGTTTACTATATTCTCTCCATGATTGTGTTTTGAAACTTGTTTGAGAGAAATGTTTGTTCCTTGTTTTATATTGTATACATTTGTAGTACATGTTTTTACCAAGGTATTGATATTTAAAATCATGAGAATAATGTCTAACCAGAAGGTTAGTATGAGGGATACAGGTGATTCATTGTTGTAATGGCCTTCAGCAACCATCTCTAGTCAAAGCTTGATTTCTGACTTGTAATGTTTGACAATCCGTAAATTAGGTGTGCTTGTCTGTGTATGTTGCGTGTGTTTTTTTGTGTGTGTGTGTGTGTGTGTGTGTGTGTGTGGCAGGGAATGATTACTTGATTAAGTTCCAATAAAAAATAATATGCATTGTTTTGTAAACAACAGAAATAATAATGGGGTCTCATATGAAGCCATTGTGCTTTTATTTTTTTGTTTAGTATTCTATAGTTTTAAAAAGGGAGTATTTCCACAGTTGCTGAAAAACAACAACTGCATTTTAGTTTTTTAAAATTATTATTTTAAGCATTTGAATAGAATATTTGGTCTTTTAACCATCTGATATTCTAATGTATCTCTTCTATATCTGTTAAACCAACAGAAGCTACATTTGAGTCCACTTACACCACCACCAAAAATACATTAGTTACAACTACATACTTCCTTCCTAACAGATCATTCCAGGTTATGCAATCCTGTTTGTGTTGACAACTGTCATTGTGTAATATTATTATTACACTGTGTACCTGACAATGATTAATGCCATTAGGATAGACGATAACAATGTAATCCCTGCACCACTCTCAAACCACTCCTAATCAAATTCCTCCTGGTTAGGCCTACCTGTCAATTTAATTTTCAGATCATTACAGGCAAGAGATGTTTTTCAATGAACAATAAACGCAATGAAATACATTTTTGACCTGTTTCATCTTCTGACACTTACAGTAGTTACCAATATTACTTTTTATTATTTCAATGAATGATCAGTTTATCGATCTGTTTTGAATGGGGTTCTCAGATCTGCACTTCTGCTTTTTCTTGGGAATGAGGATGCAACATAAAAGTTAATAAAGTTGAAATAAAATAAACAAATAAACATAAGAAAAGCCTATTGGAGTCCCTGATGGAGTGCAGGCCTAGTGGTGAACTGTCTCAGAGTGCCATCGTGTGGGCAGATGACGTTAATACAGGTTATTTCCTCGTCGATAGGCCTATTTACATGGCAAAATCAAAAATCTTACTTCACTGACACTACTGTTATTTAGATATGTTTCTCTTCAAATAAAACTGAATTATCTGTTTTTAATCCATATAGCAAATAATGCAATCAAAGTTACGCGTGGTCCCGCCCGCCCCACAGGTGTTCAGGTGTGTCAATCATCCCAGTTGCTGGCTACGCATGTAGACAGGTAGCCTAACTGAGGTAATTAGCATGTTTCATCGTAGGCAAACTTTTTGACTAATACTATTAAAATCATCACAGAGTTAATTTTCGTCATCAAAAATAGTGACTAAAGTATTTTTAATAAAGACATTGAGAATAAAGACACTTCGGAGGGTCATCTCATCATGAAACACTGGACTATATCCGGAAGCAAGCCAAATATAAAGGGAGTAATCAAGGTTTCGCATGTAAATCCAGGGTTCTCCAATACCTAGTATTCATTTGGGATTTCTTTGTTCATGTTTTTTGTACAGGAGTTCAAGTTGAGTAAATTTCGGAAGATAGTGTCTAAGCAGACAAAAGAGGAGCTCCCAAAAGCAGTCATGAAAGGTATGATGGTATGGCTTTTCTTCAGAATACCCACAGGCCCTGGATTGTGAATGTCAGAGGAGGCTGGTGGGTGAAGCTATAGGAGGACATGGTAATTGTAATGGCTGGAATGGAATATATTGAATGGAGTCAACATGTGGTTTTCATATGTTTGATGTGTTCAAAACCCTTCCATGAATGCCATTCCAGCCATTACAATGAGCCTGTCCTTTTATAGCTCCCCATTCAAAATCCATAATCCAGTCAATCAGATGGTCAGTCAGTCTGATCACAATCAGTCTGTAATGGAAATATTCCTTCAGTAGCCTGTCCCTCTATACCAGGAGTGACAGAGGAAGACTACATGAGAAAGATCCAGATGGTCCACTGTGCTGCCTGTGAAATTCACCTCCCTGCAGTCCTGTCTTCAACACTTTACTCCAGTTGTTGTCCTTCACTTAACAGGTCTCGGCTCAAATGGTTTCAGGTCTACAACATTTACCAGTATGAGTAGAATTTCTGTTCATAGAAAATATTGGTGATGTATATCCAGGGAGTGGATCCATTTGAAATTGACGTATGGGAAGGAGGAGGAGCTGTTGAATGAAGACCAGGAGGAAAGCAGCTCCAATGAAGCAGACCCAGATCAAGATGAGGCTTGGCACATTGCAGAGGAGGTACAACTGTAGGACTGTAGGGCTGAGAACATCATGTTTCACCTACTGTATGCTGTCCTCAGTTTTCTGTCAATACAAAACAAGCATTGTATGGATGAATTTAAAAGTAATTGTCCAGTGAAAGTCGCCCTTTTAAAAGTTCATATTCTTTTAACTAATGATGTTGTTGACTCACCCTATACTCGTACTTGTGGCCAAAGCATAAATTGGAGAAAACCCTCCCACATAAAACCCCCACCTCAAACTTGTATCTCAAATAGACCGTTTCAAAATGCTTGCCATTTCCTTGCATTAATATTCTTAATGACCGGTTTATGCCCACACCATTCTGTTGTTGGGGTACGCCCACACCATTCTTTTGTTGGGGTACGCCCACACCATTCTGTTGTTGGAGTACGCTCACACCATTCTGTTGTTGGGGTACGCCCACACCATTCTATTGTTGGGGTACGCCCACACCATTCTGTTGTTAGGGTACGCCCACACCATTCTGTTGTTGGGGTACGCCCACACCATTCTGTTGTTGGGGTACACCCACATCATTCTGTTGTTGGGGTACACCCACACCATTCTGTTGTTGGGGTACGCCGACACCATTCTGTTGTTGGGGTACACCCACACCATTCTGTTGTTGGGGTACGCCCACACCATTCTGTTGTTGGGGTGCGACCACACATTCTGTTGTTGGGGTACACCCACATCATTCTGTTGTTGGGGTATGCCCACACCATTCCAACACAGAAAAGCTGCTTTTTAACATACTTAATGTGAAAAAATTGGAAGGATACTATTTCACTCATATTGTAATGAATTATAGGTCATATTTCATAGAAATCTGGAAACACAGTAGTTACTTTAAAGATAAGCTTGACTATTCTGTTGTTGGGGTACGCCCACACCATTCTGTTGTTGGAGTACGCTCACACCATTCTGTTGTTGGGGTACGCCCACACCATTCTATTGTTGGGGTACGCCCACACCATTCTGTTGTTGGGGTACGCCCAGACCATTCTGTTGTTGGGGTACGCCCACACCATTCTGTTGTTGGGGTACACCCACACCATACTGTTGTTGGGGTACGCCCACACCATTCTGCTGTTGGGGTACACCCACACCATTCTGTTGTTGGGGTACGCCCACACCATTCTGTTGTTGGGGTACACCCACACCATTCTGTTGTTGGGGTAAACCCACACCATTCTGTTGTTGGGGTGCGACCACACATTCTGTTGTTGGGGTACACCCACATCATTCTGTTGTTGGGGTACGCCCACACCATTCTGTTGTTGGGGTACACCCACACCATTCTGTTGTTGGGGTACACCCACACCATTCTGTTGTTGGGGTACGCCCACACCATTCCAACACAGAAAAGCTGCTTTTTAACATACTTAATGTGAAAAAATTGGAAGGATACTATTTCACTTATATTGTAATGAATTATAGGTCATATTTCATAGAAATCTGGAAACACAGTAGTTACTTTAAAGATAAGCTTGACCATTCTGTTGTTGGGGTACACCCACACCATTCTGTTGTTGGGGTACGCCCACACCATTCTGTTGTTGGGGTACGCCCACACCATTCTGTTGTTGGGGTACGCCCACACCATTCTGTTGTTGGGGTACGCCCACACCATTCTGTTGTTGGGGTACGCCCACACCATTCTGTTGTTGGAGTACACTCACACCATTCTGTTGTTGGGGTACGCCCACTCCATTCTATTTTTGGGGTACGCCCACACCATTCTGTTGTTGGGGTACACCCACACCATTCTGTTGTTGGGGTACGCTCACACCATTCCAACACAGAAAAGCTGCTTTTTAACATAATTAATGTGAAAAAATTGGAAGGATACTATTTCATATTGTAATGAATTATAGGTCATATTTCATAGAAATCTGGAAACACAGTAGTTACTTTAAAGATAAGCTTGATTATGAATAGATTCACAAATGTTGTTGTCTATATCAATTCATATTTATAAGTGTGTGATTGCTTTGTGGTTCCAGGGAATCAAATTACTGGACACATTATTTTGTAATCTCTACAGAATATGCTGTCATGAAGTGGTGTGACTGACCATTCACCAAGTACCTGTATGGTATGTGTGGTTTCTAACCTCTTGAAACTCTGGGGGCAGTATTACATTTTTGGATAAAAAACGTTCCCGTTTTAAACGGGATATTTTGTCACGACAAGATGCTCGACTATGCATATAATTGACAGCTTTGGATAGAAAACACTCTGACGTTTCCAAAACTGCAAAGATATTGTCTGTGAGTGCAACAGAACTGATGCAACAGGCGAAACCCAGATAAAAATCCAATCAGGAAGTGCCCCATATTTTGAAAGCGCTGCATGCCAATGACTCCTTATATGGCTGTGAATGGGCTACGAATGAGCTTACGCTTTCTAGGTATTGAGCAAGTGGGCACATGATGGCTCCCGCAGAAAATCTTGCGTAAAGTACAGAAGTAGCGATTTTTCCAATCTCTTCTAATGAGAAACCAATTGTCCCGGTGGATATATTATCGAATAGATATGTGAAAAACACCTTGAGGATTGATTCTAAACAACATTTGCCATGTTTCTGTCGATATTATCGAGCTAATTTGGAAAAAAGTTCAGCGTAGTAGTGACCGCATTTTTCAGGTCGATTTCACAGCCAAAGGAGAAGAACAAATGGAGCTATTTCGCCTACAAAAATAATATTTTGGGAAAAAAGGAACGTTTGCTATCTAACTGGGAGTCTCGTGAGTGAAAACATCCGAAGTTCTTCAAAGGTAAATGATTTTAGCTAGGCTATGATAAACTTACACAAATGCTTGTCTAGCTTTGGCTGTAAAGCATATTTAGAATATCTGAGATGCCTTTGTGATTAACAAAAGGCTAAGCTGTGTCTCAATATATTTCATTTGTGATTTTCATGAATAGGAACATTTTCCAGGGATATTTATGTCCGCTGCGTTATGCTAATTCATTTCAGGCGATGATTACGCTCCCAGATCCGGGATGGGTAGTATCAGTAAACTTTTCAGATATTATGGCTTCTCTTCTTGTTGCCTTTACATCCAATGTCTTTCATAAACCACTTTTAGATCCAAACATTTCATGCGGATGAATTACCTGACACAGGAGAAAAGTCACCACTGAGCTGATGGAAACTTGAAATGCAGACAATTTGTTCGTTTGACATGGTGGGATCATTTTGTCGATAAAATGAATTACACAATGGAAACGCCTATATGAACAAATATTTATATTATTGAGTAGCACAGTATGAGTCATAATACCCATGAAACCTAGTGGTAAAACCCGTCAATGGTTCCAATAATTTTTACCCCATTCACTTTTGTCACACCCTGACCTTAGTTATCTTTGTTTTCTTTATTATTTTGGTTAGGTCAGGGTGGGACGAGGGTGGTTTGTTTAGTTTTTGTATTGTCTAGGTTTTCTTTGTATGTCTAGGGGTTTATATGTCTGTGGTTGTCTGGATTGGTTCCCAATCAGAGGCAACTGTTTATCGTTGTCTCTGATTGGGGACCATATTTAGGTAGCCATATTCCTTTGGTATTTTGTGGGTTGTTATTCTATGTTTAGTTGCCTGTTCTGCACTAGCCATATACTGTAGCTTCACGGTTCGTTTTGTTGTTTTGTATAGTTCTGTTCAGTGTTCTCTATTAAAGAGTTATGTACGCTTACTACGCTGCGCCTTGGTCTCCTGTTCATGACGACCGTGACAACTTTACTGTCAGGGATTTTAGAACTACTTCATATAAGGTTTGACTTTCGTGTAGGCTTACCCCGGCGTGATGTTTTGATAACAGCGCAAATCTCTCTCGGACAAGGTATCTTTTATCAATATATTGGCCTGTATTTACCCCTAAAAATGAAACGCTAATTAGTCGCTGTTGTGGCTATCACACATAACTACAAATCCTGTCACAAGCTTAGATTTCATCCCTCTACCATTTGTAGTGAACTAGCTCTCCGTCGATCTGAAGCAAGGATGGTTCTTTGCTATGTAGCGGATTGTAACCACTACTCCAATAAGCACACACGCATGTTATCATTTTCCGACCTCTGTAATCGAGAGGCGTCGCTGGAGCCGTGTGATAAGGTAAGACCTGTTTGCTAGCTGGTAACAAGCTATTTTGGTTAGGTCAAAAATCTGTTGTTATCTAACGTTAGGTGCTTGTGAATATTAACTAGTTAGATAACCACTGACTGTAGTTACGTGAACAACGCATATTACGTTCCTGACAAGTAAAAAGAAAACCAGCAAAATGACTGTTGTGACCTTATTATTGACGAGTCCTTCGTGAGCTAGCTAGCTAGTTAACGTTAGCTCAGGGTTTGTGTAGTCATACTTTTTCACGAGGTGACTTGCTAGCTAACGTTAGACCACCAGGGAAAGGATATAGCTAGTTAGACACCTTGGTTGGCTAGTTGGTTACATTAGCTAACGTTGCACCACAGATAGGTTTAGCTATAAAATCCTTTGGTTGCACAGTTTGGGTTGGGTAGTTTACTTTCTAAATGTAATCCGTTACCGTTACTAGTTACCTGCCCAAAATTTTTATCCGTAACGTAACTTTTGGATTACCCAAATTTAGTAACGTAATCTAATTACATTCAGTTACTTTTAGATTACTTTCCCCTTAAGAGGCATTAGAAGATGACAAAAATGTATGTTACCAATTGAACCACATCTATTGCAGGATAAATCTGTTAGTTTACATAGCTGGCCATATATGGATGTTAAATTTCACTTTATGGGTTGGTTATGTAGGCTTTTTCTAACCCATTGCTTTCTACTACATATAATAATACGATTAAATTAGACTTTGGTTATTAATGTAAAGATATATCAGAATACCAGTCATTCCAATAAATGTTATACCCCTTGATCTTCAAGAATAGGACTTGGAAATATGGAAGTATAGATTATCCAAATTGTTTTACCTGAGCATAACCTCAAAAGTAAGGATTTATTAGCCAGCCTTACTCTGTTTATGATTTTGTTGTCATGAAGGACTGATTGGGCTCATTGATTCGAGTTGAAAATGAAAGCCATATGCTTCATTTGCTATAAACCAATTGTTGAACTTTTTTTTGGTGACACTTTGATATCTTGATAATATGCAGCTGTTTAAAGGACAATTCAATTGATGAAACAATAACACAACGGTTGCCCTGCGTCTGTTTTGGTAAAAAGCTGAGGGATGGGCCTGGAGAAATGTAACTGCTGTCAGATTAATAGACAGAGCTATGTTATAACCATGTTATGAGGCAATACGGTGTTTATTTACATTTACAATGATTACCAACATCAGAGAAAAACAAGTTTATATTTTGGGTTCTCATGGAGTGTGACAGTTGAACTAAGCTCATGGAGCCATTTCTAAGTTATATTTTTCAAGAATCAATGGATATATATCATTTATAAATCCAAAAATTGATGTAGAAACTACATATTTCCCCTTTCAAAGTCTTTCAAAAGTGTGCGAGTTTCAACATGTGTCCATTAGGCCTATGGATGTAATTTTTTTATCAGCATGAATTAGATTGAACAATAAAAATCCCACTTTTATTCCATAGGCTGGGATCCGCACTGTGCAGCTGTTGCAAAAGCGCATTTTTCACTGACTGTCCACTGGTTTCAAAAACAATGATTGATAGGCAGTTTACATTTTTTGATTTCAACAATTATTGGGTTCAAATACACATTTAGATTTGTGAACATTCATTCACAACAACCACAATCCGTGGTTGAGAGAATAGCAGTGTGATTCACATCAATGCTCTATTTAGATAATAATAAGCGATATCTGTATCGCAGTAGACTGCACCACTACTGTCATCCTTACCTACAAGCGTTTATTCAAGTTGGATAATCTTTGGAGCCGACAGCAGTTGGCATCCAAATACATAACTTGGACTGTACCCTACAACAGCCTATTCCTGCTCTTTTCCCACGACCCATCAAACACATTTGGTATAGTGGTCTCTGACTCGCTCAGGTGGAACAAATTTAAATTTGCACCATTTTTTTATGCTGATTTGAATATTAAGTGTCAAAGATTTTTTTTCGCTAACCTCCTTTCTGAATGTAAAAGTAATCCTCGAAGTAATCATCTAGTGTGATTACAATATTTGTGCTGGTAACCTAACGGATTACAGTAACAGATCTTGTAATCCCTTACATGTAATCTGTTACTCCCCAACCCTGACAGTTTCTCACCATAGCGTAGACGGACTTTCCCTACATGCGGTGACATGCTAGCAATTAGCACTAACTGGCTAACGTTGAATATCCTTTCCCTCGTGGACTAGTTAGCATTTCACCACCAGTGGGGTCTGAGGGAAAGTCTGACTATACGAGCGATGAGCTCATGTAACTAGGCAACTAACCGTTAGCTAAATATTCCTGCCCTAGTGGGTTAACATTAGCTAGCATGTCACCTCGTGGAAAATGTACATGAACTGTGAGCTGGCCAGCTAGCTCACAAAGGACTTGTGGACTCAATGTTTTACACAAACAGCTTTGTTCCACAAGTGCGTCTTTTGTACAATACTAATCAAATGACCTGTGAAGTCAGTTATACAAAGTCAGCAGGGATGGAAATTAAGGTAGCCCGAGTCTAGTACTTTACAGACTGGGCTAGTATAAAATGTGCCAAACTAGCCTGACACAGCAAACATATAGGACCTAAATGTATAAATCGTGGTCTGCTGGGCTGTGCCCCTAATCCTACATCCCTGCATGTCAGTTCCTTTCAGACAATCCCCCTGTCACTGTTGGTCCTCCTCAAGAACCTCAAGGCTGAGGGTTATAACTTTCCTCTTGAGAATTAGAATTAGAAGTACAGTCTTAACTCATCACAATACCTCTTCTCTTCGGGCAAATAGTACCCTAGACTGTCCTGATCATCTAGTTGAACATTCCAGATAATTCCTCAAATTCAAGCTGCCTCAAAATGGCATGAAAAACATTGTGTCAATATTGCCAAAGCAACAATGTATATAATATACATCGTAATAAAATAATGAAGAATAATAATATAAAATGGTAGTAAATAATAATAATACATTTAAAAAATAACAACAATAAAATGGTAAGTCAATAGTAGAAATATAAAAGGCTAAACATGGAAAATGAAACTATAACTAACGGTCACCCTCACCATTACATTAGTGCAACAACTACCATCATCATTACTACTACTACTACCACCACCATCATAAAATTATGATTTCCATCGCCCCTACTACCCATTCCTCTACTATTTGCAATAATTACAATAATAACAATAATAGTAATAACAATAATAATAAGTAAGTTACTGCTTACTATGCAGATGTTGTAATTAAGTGTCCCTCAGGCTATGGCAGGAGAATACTTATTTGGCTGCAAGAGGAGCGGTTGCTCCTTCGCCCATGAGTATATTTGTTTTTCCTCTGGGTATAATAAGTTAAGACATTCTCTCCCTATCTCTCTCTCTCTATTTTTTAAACTTATTATACCCAGAGGAAAATCAAAAAATACTCATGGGCAAAGGAGCTTTTTGAGTTCTTGTTGGCAGTTAATTTGAAATGTTGTCATTTAAATGTTGTCCTTTGATTTGAGTTAATCATTCCACTTAAACTGGCTGGTTAGTTGGCTAACAAACATACAAATTCGCCTGGCTAAATAATAGTTTGAGGAGAAGTGGCATGATGCTGTGCTATGACATTTGAAAATGGCCTGGTATAAGGTCAAAATGAGTTAAGTGGAAGCATCTGCTAACTACTTTAATCAATGTAAATACACAGGAAGCTTCCATTTTCCATTGCAAAAGAAAACCGTCCCTGCATTTACTATAAAAGGAATCTCCACACAACAAAGAAATAATTTAAACATCACATATACATATTCATAGTATGCCCATGATAAAATAAAATGTGAATTGTGTTGTACTACTGAATGAAATTGTGAGGAGATGCACTCAGACCAGCCTTTGTGATTGAACTCAGGTACAGGCAGGGATGACTGGGGCCTTCAGGAGGTAAGACACATGGTGTAACAAATGATCTGAACATCACAGATATAAATTCCCAATGTGCCCATGATCATGTTAACTACATGACTTTAGTTGGCTGATTTGAGCAATCTAACATAACCTTTTCTGGGAGGCTAATGTGTTTGTTTGAACTATGTGGAATATTTGGCTTCCCTGAAAACAGGTACTTACAGGAGGCAAGACGAGAACGCTGATCCAGTGCACTCAGGATCCCAGACCCTGTGACTTAAAGCCCTGACCACTGCACATCCTTCACTGTAGCCATTTGTAATGCCTTGATGTCCTTATTGTTATCTGTGCCCCACTTTACAGACAACACTCCATCCAACGACTGTAAACGCCTTGAAATGCATTCGTTCTAAGAAATGTGCTATATAAATAAAGTTTGATTTGATTGATGACATTACAGCTATAGAATATTTAATAAACTGTCATTTTCACATGAGGACAAGTGCAGTTTTTCCATAAACTTGTAATTGATAACTTGGGAATGCATGTAGCACATCAAATGAATACTGTGCCTTTTGAAGATTTGTCTCTGGTCATGAAACTACAATACAGGCTGGATGTCTAAACAAAGTCGATTTTGAATGTCAATAGATTTTTAGATTAATTCTTATCAATGACAACATTCTAGAACTGAAGTCTGGTATTTGGGGTAATCTGATTAATGAATATACAGTATAATTTATTAAGTGGCTCTTTCCTTGTAGAATGTTGATAGCTGATTAGAAAGCATTGTATTGCTAAGATGCTCAAACTTAACCTAATAGCTACACTCTCCACACAGGATAAACTTTATCCCTCATTCTGGCCCTGACCAAACTGGCAAGTTGCCCCTCGCAATAGCTGCACTTTTCCACATGGCCAGACTTATAGTGGTGTTCTCCCCTTTAATGTTCTTATGCTCATCCTTGAAAAATGCCATAATGTCTGAAATAGACACCAAAGTCTACATACTGTAGAAAAAGTATCTAGTCTATGTAAAGCAAAATGCTTTTTTGATGTACTGCTCTGCTAAAGTGTAGTCAGTGGCAGGCAAAGACCAAGAATGGGGACGCAAATTCATCGATTGGGCACGAAGGTCTCTCTGATCACGCTGGTGAACTGTAGCTGACAGTGTCGGCGATAGATGATGTGCAGGACCTTCCTGCAGGAATTTGTGTTCTTGCTACAGTCTTCTCTGTTTCTAATTGGCATTTCAATTTTTTTTTGAGTAAATTGAGGTGAATATCTTGAGAGAATTGACATGGCTATCAAAACGCCACGCCCGGTTAAGCCTACATGAAACACAGACTTGATATGAAGTACTTCTGAAATTCGAGATGCAAAAATGAACGGGGAAAAAATGATTGGAACCATTACCCGGGTTTTACCGCTAGGTTTTATGGGTATTATGACTCGTCCACTGTACCGGCACAGCTAGAACAATGAGAGAGATATTCCACCGGATTTATAAATGTGAAGCCTCCGCTTGGCGATTCCACTCACTACTAAATAATAGTTTTGGTAGTGAGTGTAAACGCCAAGCCGGAGGCTTCACATTTATAAATCCGGTGGAATATTTGTCTCATTGTAGTGAAAGCCCAGTGGCCGGCAGTGGGAGATGGTGGAAGGAGATGGATTTTCACCGACATTCTGCAAATTTTCTCATCAATGAAACATTTGATCTCAATACAGTTTTCTGTTCCCAAAACTAGAATCTGTTATGAACAGACGGAACTACGTTTTGTGGACTTTAACCTTTGCAAAATGTTTTTTTTTTGCGTTGTTTAAAAGGAGTGCAAAGGCGAATTGAGATATTGCACAAGCGCACTTCACAGAGTAGGTTTTCCCTAATGGAAATATGCAGATGAATGCTAGAACGGGCTAATAGGATCTCGCTAGCTCGTGCTTGGCTCTGCCCACCTCGTTGCTTGTTCTGCCCACAGTGACTCATTTGTTCGCATTGGAAGTGCAGGCTGTGTTCTATCTTGGTTTAGCTACAGATGAAATAATGTATGTTATGATGAATGCCACAGGGTGGTGAATGTGCACGGTGATGAGCTTGATGTTCCTTTCCAATAAATATTGAGGGTCTTATTCTGGTGACATGATGATTGTTGCTTGCCTGCCGTTTTGAAAATTACAAATAATATTCATAATAATCTCATAATGTAGGTCGCCAACCCGCATTGTGTCTGCGAGATGTTGGCTAGAGGGCATGTGCCAAGGTCAGAGTGCGCCCATTTTCTATATAACGCAAAGCAACAGTTTTTGTGACAAAACCACCAGTAGAGTTGAAAATGTGATGCCATTTAACTTGTATTTTTCATTCGGTACATGGGAATTTAACGGCAAAAGTTATTTTTATGTGCTCTACGTCAGCATGCACAGACTTTTATCCGCATAAAGTCAGTTTGATGGAAAACATCTCCGGGGGGAAATGCACATATTGTTTTATGCAGAATGTAGAATATTTACATGAAAATCTGTCAAAATATACTATACAACTTGATACAGGTCATGGTGAAGTGTTAAATACGGGTGGGAGGAGCTATAGGATGACATACTCATTATAATGGCTGGAATGGAATAAATGTAATGGAGTCAAACATGGTTTTCATATGTTTGTGTTTGATACCATTCCATTTATTCCATTCCTCCTATAGCTCCTCCTACCAGCCTCCTCTGGTGGGCAGATGACTTTGACCTAGAATGACAGTGTGTTTGTTATGACTCCTCTCCTATCAGGTTGACCAGGGAAAAACACTGCCTAGAGTCCAGCCCATTATTTCCTTGAAATCAAAGAATAGGAATAACCTTGTCCTTGGTCACAAACATTCAATGTACTCTTCCATCACGGAAGACTCCTGCCATGTTGTCCATTTGTGAGGTGGTCATTGACCATACCGATGGCCTTCAAGTCATCCTATGTGGCCTGGGGACAGAGACAGCATGTCCAGTGTTAAAGGGTACTTTAAGGTTTACTGGCAGCCCAAACTGTGGCTCGGCAGTCTAATAGGTCTACAGAGGTTGACATGTCCAACAAGGAAACAATGTTATTGTTTTAATGACATGGTATGCATGGAGGAATCACTGACTGCTCCGTGTGGAATGTGATTGGACAGGGTCTGTGGTTGCACACCTATTTGACCTGAACAGTGAGGAATACGAGAATGTAGTGGTTTTATGTCATGGGGCTTTTCCATGTGGATTTTCCGGGGCACAGGTTAATACTAGTCCTGGACTAAAAACTATTTCTATGCAGATTCTCCATTGAGCAGGTGTTTTTAGTCTAGGACTAGGCTGTTAACAGGAAATGTGATAAAATGTATTTTGTTTGAGTCCCAAATACTATAGCACACTATGTACATTGTACTATGGACCCTGGTCAAAGTAGTGCACTATAAAGGGAGAAGCTAGAGTGATGGCTGGGTTGTGAAGGGGAATTTGGATGAGTGTATGGCCTGTTACACCATCTCTGCCCGGAGGTACAGGGAGTAGATCTCCAGCGATAGCACTTTGATTCAAATGATGTTTTAATGATTTCTGTAGGGCATCTTTCTCCCCCCCTCTGTGCGAACCCCTATCCCCTCCACCTTCCCTCTTTCCCCCTACAAATTAAGACGTAGAGTAATTTGAAAACATTTAGTGATGAAACTCTCTAGCAGCTTCCTAAATGGCATCCTATTCCCTTTATAGTGCACTACTTTTGACCAGAACCCTATGAGCCATGGCCAAAAGTCATGCACTAAAAAAGGAATAGGGTGCCATTTGGAACACAACCTCTACTCTCTATGAAGTCTACTAATTACCACAGTGTGAACCTCGCATGGGCACCATGGGCACCCGCGGTATGTTGGTTGGCAGCTTTGATGTCTCCAGTCTGCTGCCTTCCTGGCCAAAGCGCCTGATAGTTTAGGGCCAAAGATCGTCCTGATTGGCTATAATTGGGACAACTTGTTTTAGAAAAAGGGCATCGGATGACTTTGACAGCTGTGTCGCCCCGTCAATGCCCCTAGTCACTGCTAACCACCCACTCCCTCACTCCTCGTCTTCCGATTGCGTGCCCAGGGGCATCATGGGTAGCTGTGTCACTTATTAAGGAGACTGTGGCTGTAAAGTGACAGATGTCCTGATGCAATCTGGCTGCCTCTTTGGCCTCTGTCTGTCTAGTTAGTACACATGGTTTAGGAGTGTGTGGGGACTAGCAGACAGACCAGGGTGCTGTTGTCTAATAACTGTACATTTTTGGGCAGAGCCAGCCATTCCTTTTGCGAGGTGGGTTCAGTGACAGACTCAGAGCACTTCATCTCTTTGCAGTGTTGGGGAGTAGTGAACTACATGTAGCTCAACTAGTATATGATCTACATTTTGTAGTAGCTTGGCGGTAGCTCAACTCAATTCTGATCAGTAGTTAATAATTTCTTTAGCATGTAGTGGTGTAGGTAACTACTGAAACTACTTTCTTTGTGAAAATATGGGTGAAGGAGGCAATAATTTCCTTTTTTTCTCTTTTTGATTAGAACGGCCTAATTCTCATTTAAACATAATTTTTGTATTATAGGCATATTTACACATGACAAGATGGCGCCGATAGAGATGGCTGCTTCGCTTCAAGTCCTTAGGAAACTGTGCAGTATTTTTTTTTTAATGTATTATTTCTTACATTGTTAGCCCAGAAAAACTTTACATACAGCCGGGAAGAACTATTGGATATCAGAGAGACGTCAACTTACCAGCACAACCAGCACTATGACCAGGAATATGACTTTCCCAAAGCGGATCCTTTGTCTGCACCTCCCAGGGCATTTGAACTGTTTCCAGAGGCCGACCCAAAGCAACGCCGTCGGAGGAGAGGGTGCTGGAGCGGTCTTCTAGTGAGGCATCGGATGTGCGCACACCACCCACCGCTTCCGAGTATATTACTCGCTAATGTCCAATCCCTAGTTAACAAAGTCGACGAAATTAGGGCAACTGTTGTTTTCCCAAGAGATATCACGGGATTGTAACATACTCTGTTTCACAGAGACATGGCTAGCTGTGGACATGCTGTCGGAGTCCGTACAGCCATTGCACCGACATCAACAAGCATCTCTCTGGTAAGAAGAAGGGCGGGGGTGAATGTTTCATGATTAACATCTCATAGTGTAATTGGAACAACATACAAGATCTCAAGTGCTTTTGTTCGCCTGACATATAATTCCTCACAATCAAATACCAACCGTATTATCTCCCAAGAGAACTCTCCTCTGTTATCGTCACAGCCGTGTATATCGCCCCACAAGCGGATACCAAGACGGCCATCAAGGAACTTCGCTGGACTTTATTCAAACTGGAAACCATATATCCTGAGGCTGAATTTATTGTAGCTGGGGATTTTAACAAAGCTAATCTGAGGCTACCTAAATTCAAGGCAACCTCAATTCTATCAGCATATTGATTTCAGTACGTGAGCGAGTAACACACTTGACCACGGCTACTCTAACTTCCACGATGCATACAAGGCTATCTCTCACCCTCCTTTTGGCAAATCTGACCATGACATCTTGATGCTCACCTCCTATAGGCAGAAACTTAAACAGGAAGTGCCCGTACTTAGGTCTATCCAACGCTGGTCTGACCAATCGGATTCCACGCTTCAAGATTGCTTATATCACGTGGACTGGGAAATATTCCTGATAGCCTCAAACAATAACATTGACTTATACGCTGAGTTTATAAGGAAGTGTATAGGAGATGTTGTAACCACGGTGAATATTGGATTGAACCGTGGATTTATGGCAGCATTCACGCAAAACTGAAAGCACATACCATCACATTTAATGGAAACATGAACTTATACAAACAGTGTAGTTATTCCCTCCGTAAAGCAATCAAACAAGTAAAGTGTCAGTATAGAGACAAAGTTGAGTTGCAATTCAATGGCTCAAACACAAGATGTATGTGGTAGGGTCAACAGACAATCACAGATTACAAAAAGAAAACCAGCCCTGTCGCGGACATCTTGCTCCCAGACAAATTCAACAGCGACTTTGCGCGCTTTGAGGACAATACAGTGCCACCGACACGGCCCGCTACCAAAGTTTGTGGGCTCTCCTTCTCCGTGGCCGACGTGAGTAAAACATTTAAACGTGTCAATCAATCCCTATCCCAGTCTGCTGTCCCCACATACTTCAAGATGGCCACTATTGTTCCTGTTCCCAAGAAAACTAAGGTAACTGAAGTAAATTACTTTTTCCCCATAGAAATCACTTCTGTCATCATGAAGTGCTTTGAGAGACTAGTCAAGGATCATATCACCTCCACCCTACCTGACACTCTTGACCCACTCCAATTTTCTTACCGCCCCAATAGGTCCACCTTCAACGCAATCACCATCACACTGCACACTGCCCTAACCCATCTGGACAAGAGGAATACCTATGTAAGAATGCTGTTCATTGACTACAGCTCAGCATTCATCACCATAGTACCCTCCAAACTCATCATTAAGCTTGAGGCCCTGGGTCTCGACCCACCCTGTGCAACTGGGTCCTGGACTTCCTGATGGGTCACTCCCAGGTGGTGAAGGGAGAAAACAACATCTCCACTCCGCTGATCCTCAACACTAGGGCCCCACAAGGGTGCATTCTCAGCCCTCTCCTGTACTACCTGTTCACCCACGACTGTGTGGTCTTGCACACCTCCAACTCAATCATTAAGATTGCAGACGACACTACAGTGGTGGGCTTGATCACCAACAATGATGAGACAGCCTACAGGGAGGAGGTCAGGGCCCTCGGAGTGTTGTGTCAGGAAAATAACCTCTCACTCAATGTCAGCAAAACAATAGAGATCGTGGACTTCAGGAAACAGCAAAGGGAGCATCCCCTTGTCCACATCGATGGGACAGCAGTGGAGAAGGTAGAACATTCCTCCTTGTGTACATATCACTGACGAACTGAAACGGTCCACGTACACAGACAGTGTGGTGAAGAAGGCACAACAGTGCCTCTTCAACCTCAAGAGGCTGAAAAAATTTGGCTTGTCACCAAAAACCCTCACTAACTTTTACAGGTGCACACTTGAGAGCATCCTGGCGGGCTGTATCACTGCCTGGTACGGTAACTGCACCGCCCACAACCGCAGGGCTCTCCAGAGGGTGGTGCGGTCTGCACAACTCATCGCCAGGGGCAAACTACCTGTCCTCCAGGACACTAAGAACACCTGATGTCACAGGAAGGCCAAAAAGATCATCAAGGACAATAACCACCCAAGCCACTACCTGTTCACGCTGCTTCCTTCCAGAAGGCGAGGTTAGTACAAGTGCATCAAAGCTGGGACAGAGAGATTGAAAAACAGCTTTTATCTCAAGGGCATCAGATTGTTAAACAGCTACCACCAGCACAGAGAGGCTGCTGCCTACCTACAGACTTGATATCATTGGCCACTTTAATGAATGGAACACTAGACTAGTCACTTTAACAATACCACTTCAAATGTTTACATATCTCACATTACTCATCTGATATGTATATGCTGTATACTGTATCCTTCACTGTCTATTCTTCACTATCTGCTGCGTCTTAGCCGCTTTGTCACTGCTCATCCATATATTTTATACTTATATATTCTCATCCCATTCCTTTACTAGCCTGTGTGCATTAGGTTTGTTGTGAAATTTGTTAGATGTTAGGTTTTGTTGTGGAATTGTTAGATATTACATGTTAGATACTGCTGCACTGTCAGATCGAGAAGCATAAGCATTTCGTTACACTCGCAATGACATCTGCTAACCATGTGTTTGTGACCAATACAATTTTATTTTATTTTATTTTGTTTGATCTGTTCTTGCAAATTAATAGTTTAAGACATTTCAGATTTACATACAGTTGAAGTCGGAAGTTTACATGCAATTTAGCCAAATACATTTAAACTCAGTTTTTCACAATTCCTGAAATGTAATCTAAGTAAAAATTCCCTGTCTTAGGTCAGTTAGGATCACCACTTTATTTTAAGAATGTGAAATGTCAGAATAATAGTAGAGACAATGATTGATTTCAGATTTCAGATCACATTCCCAGTGGGTCAGAAGTTCATATTCACTCAATTAGTATTTGGTAGCATTGACTTTAAATTGTTTAACTTGGGTCAAACATTTTGGGTAGCCTTCCACAAGCTTCCCACAATAAGTTGGGTGAATTTTGGCTCATTCCTCCTGACAGAGCTGGTGTAACTAAGTCAGGTTTGTAGGCCTCCTTGCTTGCACATGCTTTTTCAGTTCTGCCCACAAAATTTCTATAGGATTGAGGTCAGGGCTTTGTGATGGCCACTCCAATACCTTGACTTTGTTGTCCTTAAGCCATTTTGCCACAATTTTGGAAGCATGTTTGGGGTCATTGTCCATTTGGAAGACCCATTTTTGACCAAGCTTTAACTTCCTGACTGATGTCTTGAGATGTTGCTTTAATTTATCCATGTAATTTTCCTTCCTCATGGTGCATCTATTTTGTGAAGTGCACCAGTCCCTCCTGCAGCAAAGCACCCCCACAATATGATGCTGCCACCTCCGTGCTTCACGGTTGAGATGGTGTTCTAGGCTTGCACGCCTTCCCCCTTTTTCCTCCAAACAAAATGATGGTCATTATGGCCAAACAGTTATATTTTTGTTTCATCAGACCAGAGGACATTTCTCCAAAAAGTACGATCTTTGTCCCCATGTGCAGTTGCAAACCATGGTCTGGCTTTTTTATGGCGGTTTTGGAGCAGTGACTTCTTCCTTGCTTAGCTGCCTTTCATGTTATGTCGATATAGGACTCATTTTACTGTGGATATTGATACTTTTGTACCTGTTTCCCCCAGCATCTTCACAAGGTCCTTTGCTGTTGTTCTGGGATTGATTTGCACTTTTCGCACCAGAGTACATTCATCTCTAGGAGACAGAACGCGTCTCCTTCCTGAGCGGTATCACGGCTACGTGGTCCCATGGTGTTAATACTTGCGTACTATCGTTTGTACAGATGAACGTGGTACCTTCAGGCATTTGGAAATTGCTCCCAAGGATGAACCAGACTTGTGGAGTTCTACAATTTTTCTGAGGTCTTGGCTGATTTATTTAGATTTTCCTATGATGTTAAGCAAAGAGGCACTGAGTTTGAAGGTACACCTCCAATTGACTCAAATGATGTCAATTAGCCTATCAGAAGCTTCTAAAGCCATGACATCATTTTCTGGAATATTCCCAGATGTTTTAAGGAACATTCAACTTAGTGTACGTAATATTCTGACCCAGTGGAATTGTGATACAGTGAATTATAAGTGAAATAATCTGTCTCTAAACAATTGTTGGAAGTATTACTTGTGTCATGCAAAAAGTATATATCCTGACCGACTTGCCAAAACTATAGTTTGTTAACAAAAAATTTGTGGAGTGGTTGAAAAACGAGTTTTAATGACTCCAACCTAAGTGTATGTAAACTTCCGACTTTAACTGTATGATAATATTTCATGAGGTAGTTTGGATGTAAAAGCAACTTTAGTTAAATAAACTATACTTTTCGTAGGCGTAGCTTTAGCATATCTTTACTTCTTTGAGTGTGAAGTAAGAGACACTGTCTCTCCCAAATGGCACCCTATCCCCTATATATTGTACACTACTTTTGACCAGAGTCCATAGATAGTGCACTATGTAGAGAATAGGGTGCCATGTGAGATGTAGCCATTACCCCTAGATTGCGAGATGTATCCCCTCTCTCTTATTTTCTCTCCCCTGTGGTGCAGACATTGACTTTCAGGGGTTCACTGCCATTGAAGTATACTACATGACCAAAAGTATGTGGACACCTGCTCGTCAAGCATCTCTTTCCAAAACCATGGGCATTAATATGGAGTTGGTCCCTCCTTTGCTGCTATAACAGCCTCCACTCTTCTGGCAAGGCTTTCCACTAGATGTTGGAACATCGCTGGCGGGACTTGCTTCCATTCAGCCACAAGAGCACTAGTAAGGTATGGCATGGATGTTGGGCAATTAGGCCTGGCTCGCAGTCGGCATTTCAATTCATCCCAAAGGTGTTTGATGGGGTTGTGGTCAGGCTGTGCAGGCCAGTCAAATTCTTCCACATCAATCTCGACAAACCATTTCTGCATGGGCCTTGCTTTGTGTATGGGCCCATTGTCATGCTGAAACAGGAAAGGGCCTTCCCCAAACTGTTGCCACAAAGTTGGAATCATAGATTTGTCTAGAATGTCATTGAATTGTGTAGTGTTAAGATTTCCCTTCACTGGAGCTAAGGGGCCTAGCACGAACCATGAAAAACAGCCCCAGACCATTATTCCTCCTCCACAAAACTTGGCACTATGCATTCAGGCATGTACCAAACTGGCATACACCAAACTGGCATACATCTTCTGGCATACATCTTCTGGCATACACCAAACTCAGATTCATCCGTCGGACTGCCAGATGGTGAAGTGTGATTCAAAACTCCAGAGAATGCATTTCCACTGCTCCAGAGTCCAATGGTGGTGACCTTTACAAGACTCCAGCTGACGCTTGGCATTGTGCATGGTGATATTAGGCTTGTGTGCGGCTGCTCGGCCATGGAAACCCATTTCAAGAAGCTCCCGACGAACAGTTCTTGTGTCGATGTTACTTCCAGAGGCAACAGAACTTACACTTGACTGGGCCAGCTTTAGCAGGGTAGAAATTTGATGAACTGACTTGTTGGAAAGGTTCCATTCTATGCCACATTAAAAGTTGTTGAGTTCTTCAGTATGGGCCATTCTACTGCCAATGTTTGTCTATGGAGATTGCATGGCTGTGTGCTCGATTTGATACACCTGTCTGTGTTGGGTTTGGCTGAAACAGCCAAATACACTAATTTGAAGGGGTGTCCACATACTTTTGGTCATGTAGTGTATTTATCTATCTACATTTGGGCTGTGTGTTGCCCCCTGCATGACACGGGATAAATTAGGGATTGGGTCCCATCCCCGTCCTTACTCTCCTCACAACCTCCCCCTTCATCCAGCCTAGGAGAATCTGACCTTTAGCTTCTTCCACAAGTAAAATTATCAAGGACCTTGCGAGCCCCCAGCCTGGTCTCACGGACTAGTCTTAAATGTACACTACCGTTCAAAAGTTTGGGGTCACTTAGACATTTCCTTGTTTTGAAAGAAAATTTAAAAAATTGCTCATTAAAATAACATCAAATTGATCAGAAATACAGTGTAGACATTGTTAATGTTGTTAATGACTATTGTAGATGGAAACGGCTGATTTTTAATGGAATATCTACATAGGTGTACAGAGGCCCATTATCAGCAACCATCACTCCTGTGTTCCAATGTTGTGTTATCTAATCCAAGTTTATAATTTTAAAAGGTTAATTGATCATTAGAAAACCCTTTTGCAATTATGTTAGCACAGCTGAAAACTGTTGTTCTGATTAAAGAAGCAATAAAACTGGCCTTCTTAAGACTAGTTGAGTATTTATTTTATTTTTTATTTCACCTTTATTTAACCAGGTAGGCCAGTTGAGAACAAGTTCTCATTTGCAACTGCGACCTGGCCAAGATAAAGCATAGCAGTTTGAACAGACAACATCACAGAGTTACACATGGAGTAAACAATAAACAAGTCAATAACATAGTAGAAGAAAAAAAAGAATCTATATACATTGTGTGCAAAAGGCATGAGGAGGTAGGCAATAAATAGGCCATAGGAGTGAATAATTACAATTTAGCAGATGTATCTGGAGCATCAGCATTTGTGGGTTCGATTACAGGCTCAAATGGCCAGAAACAAAGAGCTTTCTTCTGAAACTCATCAGTCGATTTTTGTTCTGAGAAATGAAGGCTGTTCCATCGAGAAATTTCCTTAGAAACTGAAGATCTCGTACAACGCTGTGTATTACTCCCTTCACAGAACAGTGCAAACTGGCTCTAACCAGAATAGAAAGAGGAGTGGGAGGCCCCGGTGCACAACTGAGCAAGTACTGGACAAGTACATTAGAGTGTCTAGTTTGAGAAACAGACACCTCACAAATCCTCAACTGGCAGCTTAATTAAATAGTACCCGCAAAACACGTCTCAACGTCAACAGTGAAGAGGCGACTCCGGGATGCTGGCCTTCTAGGCAGTGTTCCTCTGTCCAGTGTCTGTGTTGTTTTGCCCATCTTAATCTTTTATTTTTATTGGCCAGTCTGAGATATGGCTTTTTCGTTGCAACTCTGCCTAGAAGGCCAACAAATCTGAGACTCTCAAATTAGTATGATATGTTAACACTTCCCCTAACCGTAACCTTAACCCTTTAACCTAACTCCTAACCCTAAGCTTCATCCTAACTTGACCCCTAACCTAGCCACCTAGCTAACGTTGGCCACAACAATTGGAATTCGTAACATATCATATTTTTGCAAATTTGTAATATATTATGAGAATTACCATTTGTAACATATTGTATGAATTGCAATTTGTAACATATCATACAAAGTCTAATTTGTAACATATCATATAAAAAGGATATGGAAATCCACCATGAATACATACCATACGAAACGTAACATATCATACTAATTGGATTTCAATATGTACATTTACTATGTTGCGTCTACCCCTGAGTCCAGGTCGGAGCCCTGGGTTCCCCTGGAGGTAAAATCAATAATGGAGTTTTGATTTGAGCTACACAGGCCTTGACAATGGACTTCTATAATTTATCCACATGCCTGCTGCCTCACAGAAGGTCAGAACAAGACATCAACTGTAACAGTGAGGGAAACAGAGAGAACAATAAGAAACGGTTTTAGTCCAAAAAGGGTGAGCTGTAGATGTTAAAAAAAATATTAAAAAATCAAAAATCAAACGTGTTCTGCTGTTTCTTAAATTTGAACACCCTCAAAATGATTTATGCACACCATAAAACACCCAGCGTTATTAGTCGTAAGGCTTGATATAATCTCCGGTGGGCAGATTCTGCATATAGCTGATAAAATTACGTAAGATTTTATTTCCTGGTTTAATTAACAGAGGCCTGATTAGGCCTGATCCGAAGTCTCAACCTGGTCTCAGAGCATTTCATATTATTCTGAATATTACATCTGAGACTATCCATTATGTGTTGCAATATGTTACCAATTAGAAAACCGTATGATATGTTATGAATTATAGCTAACTTTAGCTAGCTGGCATACTTTAGCTTGGTTAGGGGTTATGGTTAAGGTTAGGGTTGAGTTAAGGAGTTAGGTTAAAAGGTTGTAATTAGGGTTAGGGGAAGGGTTAACTAACATGCTAAATAGTTGCAAAGTAGCTCAAAAGTAGTAAGTAGTTGAAAAGTTGCTAAAATGCTAAATGTATACATGATGAGTTTCAAACTCTCAAACTTTGGGTTACTAGACGTTCACATTATGCGCCCCACCCAGACAAACCACCCTACTTTCATTTTTGCCTTGAGTAACAATTTGTCTTATGTAACCATATCAAACGTAACATATCATTCTAATTTCAGTGTCCCGTATTTTAATTTACTATGTTTCTTCTAGTCTATGACATCAGGCTGGAAATCTAGTAGGCTATATGATCTGCACCCCCAGTTCTTTTGTTGCATGCTCAAACACCTAACCGTTGTCCGAACTGTCTGGTTTCTGTGGTAAATCAGAGTTAAATATTTGGTAGTAAAATCAATTAGGGAAATTGTACATATCATTAAATCATTTGCTATTTGAGATAATCACAATAACCCGGAGCTCTCTGTTGTGGATGGTGGACCTAAACATTTCACAGTACTAGTTAACAGTTCATGCATGTTATGTTCTACATCTACCGCTAGAGGGCGGTCAAACCATAACATTAGAATGACTCCTGACAGATTATTATTTAGCCACATGCAAAGGTTGCAGTACAGTGAAATTAAACTCAAGCTCCAACAGTGCAGGTGTGAATGTAACAATAAAAATCACATTATTAATAATATATACATGATTTAAAGTGACTGAACCATCAACATACTGATTATTACTTGAGATTCATCAGGTTATATATTTTATATTGCTTGTGGTGAGTAGATAATGTGGTTGAAAACATTTATTTTAACATTTCATTTGATTACAACAATTCAAAGTCATTATTTTCATATTTTATCACTCCAAACACTCATTGCTATACCTGCAATATATGTATTGAGTTATAAAAAAATAAATGCATCGCAATATATTACAACTAGTCAGTAGGGTTTCAATGCTGATATTGTCCCGAGATAATAATCATACGCATTTTGAACCAGGGAGCCTTATTTTGCACAAGACTTGCTAAGATGTTTGCTCAATGTCAATTTCTGAATTTGAAATTCCACACAAATGGTTTATTACCACTTTATTGATGTATCCTCCGCTGACTTTGTTAAATTATTCATGAATCTACCCCTCAAGAAAACACTGTTTGCTCTGCCTCAATCTGTGTTTGGTATCAACACAGGAATTCACAGAGCCATCACAGCTATAATCGTAGTTTATCATCTCATTTAATGCACTTAGTGTTGCGTTTTTTCATATCTTGATAAATGTGTGCAAAAAATAATTTCCCCTTGTCCCACTTGTCATTGGTGGTGGTTTGGGCTTGTCAAAATTATATGATTGGTCAGAATGTAATTCCTTTCAATCAGAGTTTTTTGGGACCTAATGTGATGTGACAGTTGAATTGAGGCTCTGAGTTTCTCTCTAAATACTTCTCATAGCGATGACTTAAACACCCCCAGGAGGCTCAGTAGAGGTTCCCTTTGAACAAACACCTGAGGGAGACTAAACTGGGACTGAACCAGCACCTAGAGGTCTTACCAACCAGCACTGGGACCGGTACACCAACTAGACAGATTAACCCAAATGGCATCCTATTCCCTATATAGTGCACTACTTTTGACCAGAGCCCTCTGGGCCCTGGTCAAAAGTACTGCACTATAAAAGGAATAGGGTGCTATTTGGGATGCACAACCAGGCCTGTTTGGGTTTATCAAACAGTACAATGGGTAATTTCTCCTGCCACTGCGGAGGACAGAAAAAGGGAAGAAAAAAGAGAGAAGGGAGTATGTTTAAGAGAGAATCTTTATCTGAGCTTAATTTTCCATGCTCTAGCAGAGTGGAGGATATCTCCCCCAGTACAGATCTCTTTGTCAGATCCTACGTACCCAGAATAGACCCAGGGGTGCTTAGAGAACATACGCATCACCTAGATTTGCCTTCCAGCTCTCTTCACTTCTCTCCAGTGATTGCGCTCTCTCTCTCTCTCTCTCTCTCTCTCTCTCTCTCTCTCTCTCTCTCTCTCACTCTCTCTCTCTCTCGCTCTCCCATTCTCTTTTCTCTCTTGCTATCCCATTCTCTCCCCCCACCTCTCTCTCGCTCTCTCCCATTCTATTTCCCCCCACCTCTCTCTCCCTCCCCACTGGCTTCTTTGTGTAGAAAGAGACGAGCGAGCATTTTGGAAATCAAATCTCAGTTTGTCGGAATAAAACTGGAGCAGACTTCAATTTGAATAGATTTACTGCAACATAATTGTTCTGAGCACATATACACACACACAACCCCCATCCTCCCCTAGCTACCTCTTTCCAACTTTGGTGCAAGGCATCACAGTCATTAAAGGAAAGACTGCAAATTAAATGTAATGTCTCTAGCAATGCACCTCCCAATATGTGAATAACTGCAGTATGGAAATATTATTTAATCAGTTCCAATAAAGTACATGTCTGTGGGGAAAACAAATAGGTTAGTAGTTTGTCTTTTATGAGACAAGCTACTACCAACCTTGCTCTTACCTGGAATTGCAGTGACCTTCCAGCCTTAATGACCTAGTTCTTGTTAGATCTGTCATCGCACTCTGATGACTATTAATTATGCTCCTTACTGTCGTGCTTTTATGACGCGCTAATCATGACACTCACTGGAGCTCTGTCATGACACGTGCAATGTCTCTCATGACCTCGTCACGTTAGCTACAAGAGAGGACTGGAGAGGACTAGGGTAGTGATTGTTGTCACCAGGGAGTCCACAACACTGCTGGGACATGGGAGGTGGTGGTAGAACACATGAGGTGGGTGGTGAGATAGAGAGAGGCAATTTTGGAGGCTTGGGTGGAGAGGTGTGTGTGTGTGTCTGCTTACATGTGCATGTTTCCGTGTATGTCTGTGTGTGTATAGGGCTGAGGTAGAGGGGTGTATAGAAGGTTGTGAGGAGTCCCCCAGCTCTCCTCCTGTGATGACCAGAGTGTCCATCAACGAGGTCTCACGGGTGCCACGGAAACAGCAGCGCTGGCACAAATAAAAAAACATACCCTGGGAAAGTGCTTTTTCTCCCGTCAGACACAGAGTGATGGATCAGCCTGGCCGCAGCACACAATGCATTTGTGAAGAGAGGAGAGGGGGGCCAAAAACAAGGTCTGTCAGAAAAACACTTCCACTTAACTACTAGTTGGCTCTGAAATATTAAACAGTTAGATGTTTATTTCATTATTCGAGAGGCTGGATTTAGAGATCAAGAATAGGCACACACAACACAACAAAAGAATAGACACAACACAACAAAATAATGGACACAACACAGCAGACACAACTGACTGAAAATGATCCATAATGTTTAATAACACAGAGGGACACATTCATATTCACATATGCCTAACTCTTATAAAATGTACATACATCATACTATTTAGCTAATATAATCTAATCTGATACAACACTATTAGACAACTAGTAAGTACTATTATTAATCGCACCCAATTCCCACAGATGACCTTGGGGATAAAACTGTCTCATTTGTTGTAGTCTTACAATGTGTGTGTGTGTGTGTGTGTGTGTGTGTGTGTGTGTGTGTGTGTGTGTGTCTCCTTACTCTCCCTCTGCTCTGAGCTCGGGGCATGGGCAGCCTGGGTTCACACTCTGATTGATGGAAGCTTTATTTTCTTGAGGCGTCCGGAAAAGAAATAGAGAGGGAAAGAGAGAGAGAGATACCATCTTGTCTTCAGAGAGTTACAAGACAGCCAGCCGGGAGAAAAATAACCACTGCTTCCTCCAATAATTGTCTCTGTTTCCTTTGAAGTAAATAAATTATCCTTGATATTCAACCAACAGCTTATTTATGGATTTCTCCTCTTTCAATCTAAGGTTGTTTTAATGAATGCATGCCTTTCTTAAATTAGCCCTCTAAGGAGCTATAACTCAAATTCTTGTATTTAAGGAAGTAATAGGTTGGAAAAAATGCTAAACTGAAATAATTATGCAGTCCAACACTTTGCTTTGAGTATAAACTGCATGAGACACACGATGAAATAGGAATGTTTGTAGGGTGCAAAGATATTTAAATATTAACCACTCAGTGTTTGTCTACAACCCCAGTAAAGATGCTAGTCAATGGCAATAATTGCTTTGCTGCAAAACTTTGTACTTAATTTATTGGTTTGCAGTGTAGACAGAAGTTTAGGCAAAAAAAATATATCTCTCGATATGCAGAAAAATATTGATATTTGTCAATATACTCAATTATGCTAATTCACAATGCCAAGGTCTGTGTGATTTAATAATACAGCAGGTATGTGCATCTCAAAGAACATCTTAGGTTATTGATATAAGGGAACGGTACACTCTAGTCCATAAGGAAGAGAGGAGAGGGAGAGGGAGAGGGAGAGGAGAGGGAGAGGAGAGGGAGAGGAGAGGAGAGGAGAGGAGAGGAGAGGAGAGGAGAGGAGAGGAGAGGAGAGGAGACCCCTTGGGGACTGATCCTGTATCAGGAGATTGCATATTTCTACGCTAAAGCTATTCAAACCCACCAAAGCTTGAATTATTTAAGACACTGTTTTTCAAAGGCTTGATTTAGCTGTGTGTGTGTGTGTTTGTGTCTGCGTGCGTGTAGGGGGGTTCTAGGCTATCGTAGTCCTGGATTGTTTTATGTTTCTACCCCACCCACTCGCCTGGTTGGCTAAAATGGCCTTTTACTTTCTAAGCATGCTTTTACTGCCTCCGAAAAGTTATTTTTGTTGATGAAAAAGATATGCCTTGGTAAAGTGAACCCCGGCTATTCACAAGGTTGTTTAATACTTTTCCCTCAGTTTGCCTTATAAATTTACCATCAGTAAAGTATACTAGTGGTCTCATGCCTTAGTGCAGGCTTAAAGCTAAGTGGTAACGTTGAATAAAGAGAGAGAGGGGGTCGGAGAGAGAAAGAAAGAGAGAGAGAAGGGAGAGAAATGGAGAGAGAAAGCGAGAGAGGGAGTCAGAGTGAGAGAAGTGAATAGAATATAAAGGGAGAAGAGAGAAAGCAAGAGAACGTTTATATGGTGGATGATGGTTGATCCCATCCATTCTGCAGTAGAGAGGAGCTTTAGTTCAACGTTTAAGAACATTGACAATCCTGTACCGGCTTCATCGATGCATCACTTGATTCACAGATACAGTCCAGAGGCCACACTTGTTAAACAAGTTGTATGTTAATGACTTGTATTAGAACTGATCAATCCACTGTGGACGCAGGCGCTTCCAATCTCTTTGAAGTGAACGTATTGATCGTCCAGAATATAAAGGAATTAAACAATTGGTTCACCAAAGAGTTGAGTGTCTGGAACTAATAATTCATTTAAGCTGCTTTTCCATGTGATTGAGGAAGAAAAAAAATCACCAAACAAACAAGTAAACCTACAAAATGTTTACCCAAATTAGGGCAGTAACCCGTGAAGAATAACTTTGCAAAGTGCACCATTGAGAATAAACAAATTATTAAACAGGTATGGTTTCGGTCTAGTTCTTCTTGAGGTGAAAGGAAAGGACTACATGTGACTCTCTCTCTCTCTCTCTCTCTCTCTCTCTCTCTCTCTCTCTCTCTCTCTCTCTCTCTCTTTCTCTCTCTCTCTCTCTCTCTCTCTCTCTCTCTCTCTCTCTCTCTTTTTCTCTCTTTCTCACTCTCTCCCTCTTTCTCTTGGGACAGACTTCCATTTAAGCAGGTTGAATAATATCCTACTTATTATTTAGGAGGATTTAATAAATATGAACTAGAGTAAGTGTTAATTGATATGTTGCTTCTCCAGGGAGTCTCTGTGTGAAGGTGCTGGGATTGGGACACGCTGCGATTTACAGACAGATTGATCTCCATTAGCAAAAGGGTCTGGTGTGTCCTTGTGGAGTGAATTAATAAGCAGTACATACAAGTTATACCACTGAATAGAACAGGGAATAGAGAAAAATTATTCAATGTGGAGCTAGTTGTTGTTGTTTTCAAGCCTTGACATGTGGATAGCTGTTTGAGATGGTTAGAGCTCCTGAAAGATTGTATGGTGGATGAATGTGTCCCAGTTGGGATATACTTGTTGTTGTCTTGCCCTTGTGGCAGATGTTTACTCCTGAATTAGCTAGCTTTGCTTCTTCCCTGAATGGGATGGGGGAGGGAACGGTACTTCCTGATACAGAACTGGAGCGCAGTCTGTGAGCAGATAAAATATGACGATATAATAATATTGATAGATCAGTTTTGAACATCTATCACGTTGATGGATCACAGTTTGAGAAATATGTTTTGGGTGCTGTTATACTGTAAGTTATGTGTGCATCACCAATATTTGAAAGACTCTCTGGAAAAGTCTGAATGTATAGTATAGTGTTTTCCAACCTGAGAGACATCATCATCTCATGAGCTTCCAGTATTGTTTGCCGCAGTGGAATTAGGTAGGAGGGGCCTAGTAGCAGTATCATAGATGACTGCTATTTGTTCACTATTAGGCTACAGGAACTCACAATGGAGGTGAATACTTCTAACTTACAAGAACCACCTTAAGCACCTTAATCACCTATGAACCAACCCGATTCCTTCTTTCCTCCTTTCCTCTCCATTTCCCCCACCTCTAATGATGCTGTGGAGGCCCTTGACAAAGAGTGCGTCCCGTATGGCACCCTATTCTCTGTAAGTGTGCTGCTTTTCGCATAGGGCTCTGTTCAAAATGAGTGCACTATATTGGGAATAGGGTGCCATTTGGGATGTAGACAAAGCGTTGGGTAATTAAAGCAATAACACAGGGAGGATGTCGTTGATGTCATCGATAAAGATTGGTAGCAAGGCCCCACTCTGTGGTGTGTTAGGCTCAGCAGCCGAGCAGAGCAGCGGAGGAGAGGAGCGTCAGACTCTACCCGTCCCCTGCAACCCTCCACCCGACACTCTCCTTTCATCTTCTCCACTCAGACATGAAAAATTCATCCAAGACCTGCAGAAATATTTATTGTGAAATCTTAGTATGGAGAAGTGGTAGCACTGAAAAATGTATGTCCTCATTTGGCCTCCAAGAGCTGTGGACCCCTTCATTAATTTGATTGCTCACACTATACGATACATTCGTTGATACAATATTTACCTGGCCTTTTTCTCTTACCCTGTTCCCAGCTCTACCAGGACTGATCAGATAGTCAACGATGAGAAGATATTATCCTCCAAGCCTTGTCTCTTCCCAGCTCTACGAGGACTGATCAGATAGACACACATGAGAAGAGGATAGCCTTCAAGTCTCCTCATTTCCCAGCTCTACCTGGACTGATCAGATAGACACACATGAGAAGAGGCTAGACTCCAAGCTTTGTCTATGAATAGTAGTGTTATTCTTTTCCTAGTCCTCTTTCGTTCTCTGTCTGATTATTTCATAAATAAGCAGATACATCCCTCTCCTATGGGACAATTGCTGTTGGTCCAGAGGTGTCCTTTATCATACAATGAATGACTAGGATGGATTCTTATACAATACTAGTGCATTTTCATGCTTTACATGTGTGAGCGTGACCATACTCAGACTAGCGGCGTGCATTTGATACATAATCCTAGTGTCAGACTTTTCATTATGCTTTACCTGGGATTATGGGATTTGATTATCATCAGAGTGTGACCATACACACAGTGTATTATGTATTTTGTTATTATGTACTGTATAAAGGATTACATGGTTTAGGCCGGGTGGAGGTTTATCACAGTGTTGATATAGCATTCTTCTGCAACGGGATTGTGATATCCTAGACTACACACATTGGCAAACACAAACACACACACGCACGCACGCTTCTTGATTAGACAGTGTTAAATTCACATGGATACAGTAATCCTCATAGTAGAACAAACAGAGATGACATACTACTCTACAGGCCCATAAGAGACGTTTAGCTCCTAGTGACTCCTGTGTGCAGAAGCAACCTTCCTTCCTTATCTCCCCATGCTACTCACGCACCACACCGCACAGAATAACAGTAAACTCAAGTCTTGGCTCTGACTAAAGAGAGCAGGTTATAGCCTAGCTGTGTCTCTGTCTGAAATTCCCAAATACAGTACCTTCTTTTCTATTCCCTCCCTAATCAATATCAAAAGCAACAAAAATGCGGGTGAGGGGAAGATGCACAAGACAACAAGGCGAAAGCAAACAAATGCATGTCTGTTTAGTGGGGGGAGAGAATTAGAGCTTGGTTTCCTCTTCCTCTCCTTACCTGTCGTTATCTGTTTTAGCTCTCTTAATGAGAGCTCCTCTATTCTCGGTCACATCACATTTGTTTTATACCAGTCCCTTTGAACAGCTGAGATATATTGAGCCCCCTTTGATCATGGAATCCTTCTGAATTCTAAATCAGAAATGAGCCTCCCCTCCCCTCGAAATATCTCTTGCTAGGTCGTCTCCTCATTTTCTGCGACTATTTTGTTTGTTTACTATATACAAACCAAACGATGTCAGAAAGAAGGGGGTAGAATGAAACAGAAAGAAGAGAAAGAATGAAAAACATTAGATAAAGAGAACATGAGAGCCTGGGAGAAAGGAGAGAGCCCACGTGGGTTGTTTAAATTTTCTTCATTTATGTTTATAAATTTAACAAAGAGAGAGGAAAGGGAGTTGAAAGGAAAAAATTAAAGAGAAACTTTGCCACCAGACGCAGTGGCGGCGCGCCTGCCTACTTTGCTTTTCTCTCATTCTCTTTTTTTTGAAGGCGGCGTGCGTTTTCTAATGATGACCGTTGGCATGCTGTGACACCTGGGACTTCCCCCAGCATCCACCGAGGATGATGGAGGCTGATCAAAATTAGCTCATTCTCATTTCAAACAGAATTTGGCCCGGCCCCTGATCACAGTGAAACACATAGATAGCCTGGACCCTGGGCCCCTCATGGTCCTGCAGAACTGGAGTAGAGAGACACGCATCAACCAGAGAGTTCTCCACCCGGTTGGAGGGAGCAGAAGGCTCTCCCCTGGAGAGGGTGGCGTTGCGGCGGAGGGAGCAGGGGGAGCAGGGGGAGCAGGGGGAAGACGGCACAGTGACATGGCTGTGGGACACCAGGGGCCTGGATGTTCTCTGGCTGTTATTCCCTGTTAAAAGATTTAAACCATCGGGTATGATAGGTCCCTTTGATGTTTGCTAAGCATAGAGCCAGGGTACAAGAGAGAGACTGATAGAAAGAGAGGGAAAAAGAGAGGGAAGGAAGGAGGGAGGGAGGGAGGGAGGGAAGAAGTGGTGAGGTGGTGAAGGGGTGAGGCAGGGGGATGTTATCAGGAGGCAATCATCTTTATATGAGCCATAAGCAGGAGGAAGAGGGGTGAGGAAGGGGTGAGGATGGTGGAAGAGGGTGAGAGAACCCCTGTCTCAGTGCAGCCACTCCAACAAAGGAAAGATAAAAGTGATGAGGTTGAGGCCAGGGCCAAGGCTGACTGTGAAGCAAAAAGAGAGAGAGAGAGAGAGAGAGAGAGAGAGAGAGAGAGAGAGAGAGAGAGAGAGAGAGAGAGATTACTTGCACAGAGGAGAGGAGAAGAGAACTGGTGCTTCTAACCACTCCTGCAACTTTTGCCTTTTTAAATCTAACTTTGACTTTCATTTTAGAAGGAGGTAGAAGAGGGGGTGGAGGATACGGCTGTAGTCTTCATCAGTATCAATGGTATTTTGGTCTGCTAATATACAGGGAGAGAGAGAGGAGCCTGAAATCTTATGGGAAACTCACCTCTCGCCTCTCTTTGCTGACACAGGCTCATTAGCTTTACAAGGTAAACTATTCACCTAGACAGGCTCTAGGCACAAGGTAGTCACGTTCACAATTAGCCAGTCTGTAATAGCCTGACCCTCACAGATACACACAAGTCCTCTCCTTCCTTGTTTTCTACAACTCACAACTGAATACTGCTTGTCAGTATTCAAGAGTATGTTCAAACCCCCTAACCTGGTGTGTGTATGTGTGTGTTTGAGTGTGTGCGTGTGCACGGACGTGTGTGTACCGTATCCCTTACTCGCGCAGTGTTTGGGAGACAGATGGAAGCCAGTCTCAGCAAAGGGAATAGTAAAGATCTGAAAGTGTTTAAGCAACAATTAAAATCTTTGATGGTTTAATCTGTTCACATCAAAAGCAACAACCCTACTGTTTGATTTTCTTTTGATGACACAGAGTATAAAAACTGATCTGCCAATTGTCAGCAAACACAGAGCTTTGTAGAGAAGAGGCAGGAGGCAGAAGGCAGAAGACTGTGGGTGAAGCACTGTGGAAAAGGATTAAAGGCCCAGTGCAGTCCAAAACAAGATTAGCATGTGTTTATATATATTTCCACACTATGAGGTTGGAATAATACTGTGAAATTGTGCAATTGATGATAATGCCCTCCCCCTGGGCACACACTGGTTGAATCACATTGTTTCCATGTAAATGCAATGAAATGACGTTGAACCAATGTGTAATAGATGTTGAATTGACGTCTGTGCCCAGTGGGCTTTTAGTGTAAGAGCTGTTTGAAAAGACCGCCTGAAATATCTGCCTGTTAATAGACCAATAAGAAAGAGTTCCAAATATCGTTGCCAATAACATCTAGTTTTCAGTTTTGCCCTCCCTACTCAGACCGAGCAATATTCTTGCTTGATAAATCTCCTTTGCTAAGAAGCAATTTTTGTTTGTTTTATGACAATTTTGATTGAAAACAATCACACTAAGGTACTTAATTGTTACCCAGAAATGATTTGATGTTGAGATGAAAACGTCTGCATTGGGTCTTTGAGCAAGCAACCAGAAGAAAAGGGCATAACTCCAATTGAGTTTGAATGGAAAGCCTGTTGATGGAAACTACTTTAGCAACACAAAAATGTGCTAACAAAAATCACCAAAAAGCAATATAAGCCAAGAAATATATATTTGTATGGAATCCAAAGTTTCAATTAAATTATAAAGACATTAAGAATAACAAAGTCAGTTATCTGTGGGTTCTGCAAATTCTTATGAAGTTATTATATTGTTGTCTATGCCTGTGCTGATGTGGTAAAGCTGGATTTTCCCTCTCTCTTCCGATGTCCTGTTGAGACGTATTCATCTATTAATTACACATTCGAAAGCATAACGGAGTGTTGTGAAGCTTGTAAGAAAGAGGCAGAGATACACATTGGAGTGATTATTACACCAGTTAGAGCTGGGTTGCCATGTTGTTTTATTGGGGCTAATACTCTAGTCAAATATTTGTCTTCTTCTGGGAGTTTCTTGCCAAAGAATAATTTATTATCCACATAACATTAAAGGACAAAAGTCTATCAGTGTGCATCCCAAATGGCACCATATTTGCTATATAATGCAATACTTTTGACAAGAGCCCTGTGGGCCCTGGTCTAAAGTAGTGCACTATTTAAGGAATAGGGTGCCATTTGGGACAGTCCTTCAGACTGGCTAACGACGGTTCTTCTAACCCACTTTCCTGTTCTCCCTCCGTCTTTGTGCATGTTCATTAGGAAGTTAATCACAGGAGAGGCTTCTCCTCTCTTTCCCTGTTCTCTCTCCGTCTTTGTGCATGTTCATTAGGAAGTTAATCACAGGAGAGGCTTCTCCTCTCTTTCCCTGTTCTCTCTCCGTCTTTGTGCATGTTCATTAGGAAGTTAATCACAGGAGAGGCTTCTCCTCTCTTTCCCTGTTCTCTCTCCGTCTTTGTGCATGTTCATTAGGAAGTTAATCACAGGAGAGGCTTCTCCTCTCTTTCCCTGTTCTCCCTCCGTCTTTGTGCATGTTCATTAGGAAGTTAATCACAGGAGAGGCTTCTCCTCTCTTTCCCTGTTCGTGTGCAGGATTAGTGGAGTCAGGGAAGCTTTCTAAAACTCTGACAGGGCTTTTCTCTGGGCTGGGGTATCACTCATTTTCAAGACATTACTTTCCTCCAAAAAGTCTCTCCCTCTCTCTCTGCCCACAGGGAAACACATTCATTTACACAACTGCCCTTTTATTTGAAGAGAGCATCAACCACAGAATTGTATTTTTTATTTTTTTTATTTCACCTTTATTTAACCAGGTAGGCTAGTTGAGAACAAGTTCTCATTTGCAACTGCGACCTGGCCAAGATAAAGCATAGCAGTGTGAACAGACAACACAGATTTACACATGGAGTAAACAATTAACAAGTCAATAACACAGTAGAGAAACATCAGTAACAGCAGTAGAGCCCCAAACAACCTCACATCCAGCATTTTCAAACTCAGAGTGTGGGACAGATTTGTTCTATTTAGTTATATCTGTATATTGGGATTCAAAAGGAGTTTGACAGTACTTTCTGCTGCATAATTAGAAAAAGTGTGTTCACTGCAAAGGGGCTTTGGAGAGATTATGCAATGTTTTTAATATAACATATACCTGGTCTAATTTACACTTCCTTTGTGCAATCACATTCACAAAATCACATTCCAGCATGCTTGGGGTTGACGACCCTGTGCTCTGGAGATTTGCAGCTGCGTGCAATATGTTTACATTCGTCTAAAAGCAGTGTAAATGGAATTATCCTGTATGTTCCCGACGGTGACTGTTGGTGTAAAGTGGTGTGTACAGAGTTGTACACTACACAGCACTCCTCTGGGACACAAACCCGTCCCTGTTTTTCCATCAAGCCTCCAAACGGAGGGAGGGAGAGATGGAAGAGAGGAGAAAATAATCAATGAATCACATGCCATCCGTCCAGCATCCAGGAAAACACTGTACAGACCTAAATTAATTTGACAACAGGGATGAAAAACAGGAGAAAGCTCCTCTGGATATCAGTTTGTGTTTCTTTGTTCTTCACATGGCAGAGGAACAACGACCAAATAGGGAGTAATTGAATTCAAAGTGCTTATTTTCTCCTACGTCTTCTCTTTCTAATGCAGCCCACACCCCCGAGCCCTCGGGGCGAGACCAGCACAAACCACATCACATCAGAAGGTGACATATCAAAAACTGTGTCACAAAATCACAAGAAAGGCTGTAATGGCTGCCAGAGACATGGCAGCAGGCAGTAGTTCAGGGTGTTTTTAGTCTAGTGGGCTCTGTTCTATCGCTCCCTTGCCTATTGGGGTTGTAGGGGAATCAGAGGGAAGCTAGCTCTGCTCTGCTCTGCTCTCAAGCCTGCCAAACGAACGTGGCATCGGCGGGATTTGATGTTGATGGCTTAGTGACAGTTAGGATGAAGGATGGTGGTTAGTGTTGAACACGAGACTCAGGGCTGATCAATGGGACCTCTCAGACAGACAGGCCTGTGTGCAGCCGACTCACGGGTTATAGAATGATTCCTCCATGCTGTTCAAAAAGACCCCCCTTCCTCTCCTTTCTCGCCCTCTCTCCCCTTCTCCTACCCCACCTCTCACTGTAACCATCCCTTTCTCTTTCTCTCTTTCTTCCACCTCCAAAAGCATTAAATGACAAATCCTTGCCCCCAGTACAGAAAGATATTGGCCCGCTGTCTAGTTCGTCTCCTACGGCATTGCATGAGTCAGCTGCATTTTCTGATAGACGTGCTGCTGAGCTAACATCATCAGGACCAAAGACCATCAAAACAATAAGGAGATAACAGTGGTATGGAAGACCGTCCATCCACAATAATATTCCTCCACCAGGGGACATTATGTCCATTTTGAAGACAGTGGTTTGTTTCTCTCTAACTTCAGGTTATTACTGTACCTTGATAAACTGACATTTTTGCCATCAAATACCTCGTCAGACTTTGAAGGGTAAGTTACGTTCGTTTTCCATCATCAAGATCATGTTCCTTTGTCAAGAGAGATGAGATTCTTCTTAAAGATCCTTAAAATGACCTCCTGTAACTGGTCAAAAGGCCCTTCATCAAAGCGTTGTGGTAAAGGCCGGGGATGAGTATTGGTGAGACCAACGCCTCCCAGAGATGCTACTGTAGCATGATGGCAGGTCCTGGGGGTCCAGGGAAGTATCACAACTCGTGGTTACAGAAGAAGAGACACTTTATGGATCAAATGCCAGCGGCCCTGTGAAATCAAAGGGAAAGGCGTACGGCGAGGCAAGCGGCTTCTCCCACTTAGAGTTCAGCTGCAGAGGAAGAGAGGGTTTTATTATGGACGTACTAGAGAGGCAGCCCAGGTCAGGAAGCAATCACAGCTCTGACAACTAGCAGACACCTAGCCCAGCAGGTAGAGGCCAGCATCAGCCATAAGAGATGTCCTTCTCTCTGGACCACCAGTGGAGACAAGGGGCCAAAGGGATAGTGGAAGGCCACCGTTCCAACGCTGACAGTGGAAAAGACCCATAAGAGTCTTTTCTAAAAGCAGAAAAATAGGGCCTGTAAATGGGTTTCCATGTTAGTCTATAACTGACAAACATATCGGAGGGGAAAGTTCATACACGGACGTGCATCCAGGGTTTGATAGGAAAGCTGAATACATATTGTACGTCACTGGATCTATAAGTAAGCGTGGATATGTTGACTTGATAAAACTCCACCTTCAAAGCTAAACCGTTATGTATGTCAAAAAATGACCTGATATAGCCTTCTCTCACAGAAGAGACAATCAAACCCCATGCGGCAGATGGCAGTATGCTGAGACAGACCAGGCACAGAGACAGACCAGGCACAGAGACAGACCAGGAACAGAGACAGACCAGGCACAGAGACAGACCAGGCACAGAGACAGACCAGGCACAGAGACAGACCAGCACAGAAGACAGACCAGGCACAGAGACAGACCAGCACAGAGACAAACCAGCTCAGAGACAGACCAGCTCAGAGAAAGACCAGCTCAGAGACAGACCAGGCACAGAGACAGACCAGGCACAGAGACAGACCAGGAACAGAGACAGAACAGGCACAGAGACATACCAGGCACAGAGACAGACCAGAACAGAGACAAACCAGCTCAGAGACAGACCAGCTCAGAGACAGACCAGGCACAGACACAGACCAGGCACAGAGACAGACCAGCTCAGAGACAGACCAGGCACAGAGACAGATCAGCACAAAGACAGACCAGGCGCAGAGACAGACCAGCACAGAGACAAACCAGCTCAGAGACAGACCAGCTCAGAGAAAGACCAGCTCAGAGACAGACCAGGCACAGTGACAGACCAGGCACAGAGACAGACCAGCACAGAGAAAGACCAGCACAGAGACAGACCAGCTCAGAGACAGACCAGGCACAGAGACAGACCAGCACAGAGACAGACCAGCACAGAGACAAACCAGCTCAGAGACAGACCAGCTCAGAGACAGACCAGCTCAGAGACAGACCAGGCACAGAGACAGACCAGGCACAGAGATAGACCAGGCACAGAGACAGACCAGCACAGAGACAGACCAGGCACAGAGACAGATCAGGCACTAGCCCATTCAGGTTCCAGACATTATGCTGCTGCCATCCCTTAAGAGCAAACCATTCATTAACAAGGGCTAATTAAATGCAGGACTGAGACTAATGTCCCCTCTTCCCTCTCCCAGGGATGGGAACTAGGACTTTTGGCAGGGCTCAGGCAGGGTGACATACTGTAGAGGCTAGACTTCAACAGCGCTGAACATGGATCCTCTGAACAGCCATTAACCCTGACCTCTGCACGGCCTGGCCATGGACAGATCTCCCCTCAGGCTTACATCTGGTCAGGACTGGACCAGTACCAAGTCTCAGTGGGCAGTCAGGCAGTGGGCAGCAGGCTGCACTGGAACACTGCTGCATCGCCTATGTGCAGACTGGTAGCCGGGCATGGGTCTGAGAGGAGTAGGCTAGCTAATTGTCTGGCATGGGTCTGTCTGAGAAGAGTAGGCTAGTGGATTGTTTGAGTTTGCAAAACCGACCAATTCTCCATAAATGTGGTGGCTTTACTGAGTGGTATTACTACAATAAAATATACACTGAGTGTACAAAACATTAGGAACACCTGCTCTTTCATTGACATCCAGGGGAAAGCTATGATTCTTTATTGTTGTCACCTGTTAAATCCACTTCAATCAGTGTAGATGAAGGGGAGGAGACAGGTTAAAGAAGGACTTTTAAGCCTTTAGAGAATTGAAACACGGATTGTGTATGTGTGCCATTCAGATGGTGAATGGGCAAGACAAAAGATTGAAGTGCCTTTGAATGGGGTACTGTAGTACGTGCCAGGCACACCAGTTTGATTGTGTCAAGACTGCAATGCTGCTGGATTTTTTACGCTCAATAGGGTCTTGTGTGTATTAACGATGGTCAACACCCAAAGGACATCCAGCAGCTGTGGGAAGCATTGGAGTCAACATGGGCCAGCATCCCTGTGGAACGCTTCGACACATTTAACATTTAACATTTAAGTCATTTAGCAGACGCTCTTATCCAGAGCGACTTACAAATTGGTGCATTCACCTTATGACATCCAGTGGAGCAGCCACTTTACAATAGTGCATCTAAATCTTTTAAGGGGGGTGAGAAGGATTACTTTATCCTATCCTAGGTATTCCTTAAAGAGGTGGGGTTTCAGGTGTCTCCGGAAGGCGGTGATTGACTCCGCTGTCCGGGCGTCGTGAGGGAGTTTGTTCCACCATTGGGGGGCCAGAGACACCCTGTGGAGTCCATGCCCTGATCAATTGAGGCTGTTCTGAGGGGAAAAGGGGGTGTAACTCAAACTTAGGAAGGTGTTCCTAATGTTTTGTACACTCAGTATATAAATCTAGTTTAAGCAGAATCTCACTAAAACAATCATAGCTTTTCTATCTATTCTACACTATTCAGAGCAACAAAAAAAATGCTGCACCTTGTAAGTTTGAGACAGACAGCAATAGATGGGTGGTTTCACATTTAGATACTTTTTTAGAGAACTGATTTGAAAAATGATTCAGTCTGTTTCTGCTCGCATTGCAAGAGGTCTCAGTGAGGACTGCCATTGCATTTACAATGGTATTTTGGGACACAATCTCACAGTATATCAAAAGGATGTACTCCTAGTCAGAGGATAGCATTACATCTCAAATAATGAAACCATGGAAGTGTGGCAATGATTATGCATCTTCTTTGTAGCAAATTCAAGATATTCTCCCTCCAGATGCTTCTGTTTTAAAATCATTCTCTGGTCACCCTGTGGCTCTGACATTGATAAGAATATGATGTTGTATTGTGTGTCTATCCTTTTAGGCTGTTTTTAATGTACTACACACACTGCACTTACATCACATGCACTTATAAACTCAAAACGGTGTTCTGTGCATTGTAACAGAGATAGAGCTAAATAAAAAACTATGTCTGTGGTACTTTACAGTGTTTTATACTGTACTTAAAGTACTTATGCTCCTCAGACAAGCCTTTTGCTTCTGGTTCTGTACATTGGTTTTTGTCTTGACCTTCAGTGAGCACTGAGCAACACCTCTCCAGTCATAGCCAGGCTAGCTCTGAAGTCTCTCTGTGCTCGGAGGAGTCATAAAATATTCAGACTCCATGTTTCCCTCAGACCAGACTGGTGGCGGTGGCTTTGTTAGCCAGGCTGCTCTCTCAGCTCTATGTTGTGTTCCACAACCGGGAGGCTAGCTAGCTGCTTGCTGCTGTCTATGCTGAATACTCCATAACAACACAGCCTGTCAATAATCAGTGGTTTGTGGTGGTATTGGTAGAGACGATGTGTGGCGTGGACTGCAGTATGCAACTAGCTAGCTCCCTGTAGTGAGACTTATCTAGTCTTGCTGCATACTGCTGTCCATTCTAGGTGTCGTCAGTGCTCCTTACCATCACAAACCACTGATTAGTGACAAGCTGTGTTGTGGTTAGTCCACTCCCAACACACCTACACCACCAAAACACACCTTCCTTCATTCTCTGGTTATCACCAAATGTTTATTGGATCACTCCCTCTTTCCTCTCAATCCATTATTTCCTTTGAGATATTGTCTGTCTTCTGTTTGTGTGATGGTCTGGCTGTCTGGTTTTTGTGTTGTTCTGTCCATCTGATATTGTTGGATATTGTTGCCCTCTGTGTGGACTTTGTCAATTCATAACCAATGGCGAGGTCGTGAATTATACACTAAGCTAGTCGAGCAGGAGAAACAGGCCTGGTTCACAAACCTTGTGAATTCAAAAAGATTGTTGTGGCTGAGGAATTGAAGCAGGAAGCTATCATACAGGGTCCAAGACATAGCAAGAGAACAGGTAAGAATAAAGTATGTACAAAAGCACAGGTAATCTTCAGCCTCGGGTGAAGCTACAATGTTATACCCTCCCAAAAGCCACAATCAATTCTAGGTTTGACTGTTTTGTACGGCTGTTGTTTTTTGCTCTATTGAAAGATAATGACAGCTTACACTGGACAGCTTGTTCAGAGAGATTATACTGGCCTAACTCTCAGTGGTATTACTGTAGACCCCTGTCTGGTACATGTCACTAACAACCTACCCGGGAAAACATACCTGGCTTGTTCAAATCTGGAAATACAATTGCCCTTTGATATCAAAGATAGGGATTTGTACATAATGGACAATGGAGAAGTGGGACCCACTCTTCAAATCAGGTGACATGACAATAACACACATATAGGCTTTGTCCTAAATTATACCCTATTCCCTATTTAGTAGACTACTTTTGACCAGGGACAACAGGGCTCTGGTCAAAAGTAATACACTGTATAGGGAATACGGGGCTTTTTGGGACGCAGAAAAAATAACCTCATATCTTTTACATTCATAACATACAGATGACTTCCAAAATATCATCCAGGATATCTAATCCCAGCATTATTTTCAGAGAATCTCCTCGTTCCTGGAATCATCAAACGCAGACCCATGACTAAAGCCTGTAACAGGGAGAGGAGGAGAAGGTGGTGGTGGATGAGTAGGAGCAGGAGGAGAAAGAGAAGGAGGTGGTGGTGAATGAGGAAGATGATGAGGAGGTTAAGGAGGAGGTGGCAGCGGTGGAGGATGATGAGGAGGATGATGAGGTGGCAGAAGAGGATGACGATGAGATGGTGGTGATGGAGGATGATGAAGATGAGGGGGATGATGAGGAGGTGGCGGAGGAGGAGGAGGAGAGTGTGTGTATGTGTCTTTCGGTTAGTAGAGGCTGAGCTACAGCGGAGGAGGTAGCACAGACCCAAATCCTTCCCCATCAAACCCTATCTCCCATCCCTCCCTCACCCTCCACCATACCACCTCCATAAGTATAACATTAACCCCAGTCATACCTGTCTGAAGAGCTGCAGGGCGTAAAGCAAAGTGTGTCTGTCTCTCTCTGTGTGTTATATACTGTATATATTTGTGTGTGTGTGTGTGTTTAGCCCTCCTTTTCACATTATTTCTGCAGTCTTCCCTCCTCATCAGCATGGATTGGGATTCAGGTTGTAAACAAGGCCTGAGCTGCCGGTCAACTGATGGGTGGCTGGGTGTCTGCACTGCACCCCTTCTGCCCCCGTCCCACTCTACACTGGACCCTTCTACACCGGCCAACTTGACCTCCTCCCCAAACAAACAGGACTTGCAAGGGCCTCGCCTATTCAGAGAAAGTATTACTATTGTGGTGCTCACATTATATTCCTCATGTATTCCCAATTATATAGCAATCTAATTGAATAATCATTTATTCTGCTAATTACAGGTACATCTGTTTTATCTATTGACAGAGAACACAACATAACAATTCATTCCATGTATTAGTTATGGTGGTCAATTATTTTCTAAAATAATACACACATGCACACATGCATGGACAGAAGCACTGTTGTGTAGCACAATAATACCTACGCTTTATGCTTTCAATGAAATAATCAGGGTTGGGTAGGTTACTTTCTAAATGTAATCCGTTACAGCTACTAGTTACAAGTCCAAAATTGTAATCAGTAACGTAACTTTTGGATTACCCAAACTCAGTAACGTAATTTGATTACATTCCGATACTTTTAGATTACTTTCCCCTTAAGAGGCATTAGAAAAAGACAGAAAAGTATGTTACCAATTGAACCACATCTAATGCAGGATAAATCAATGTTAAAGTTTACATAGTGGGTATACATAAATGGATGTTACATTTTACTCATGGGTTGGTAATGTAGGCTTCTACTAACCCATCGCTTTCACCAACGTACAATAATACGATTAAATTATATCTTTACATTAAAAACCAAAGTCTATCAGAATTCCAGTCATTCCAATAAATGGTATACCCCTTAATCTTCAAGAATAGGACTTGGAAATATGGAAGTATAGATTAGACAAATTGTTTTACTTGAGCATAACCCCAAAACTAAGGATTTATTAGCCAGCCCTACTCTGTTGTTTATGATTTTGTGGTCATGGAGGACTCACTGGGCTCATTGCTTCGAGTTGAAAAATAAATGCTGCGCTCATGGAATGCCATGCTTTGAACACTACTGAAAAATGATATTTACAAATCAAATCAAATCCAAATGTATTTGTTATGTGCGCCGAATACAACAGGTGTAAACCTTATAGTGAAATGCTTACTTACAGGCTCTAACCAATAGTGCAAAAAAAAGGTATTAGGTGAACAATAGGTAAGTAAAGAAATAAAAACAACAGTTAAAAGACAGTGAATAACAGTAGCGAGGCTACATACAGACACCGGTTAGTCAGGTTGATTGAGGTAGTATGTACATGTAGATATGGTTAAAGTGACGATGCATATATAATGAACAGAGAGTAGCAGTAGCGTAAAGAGGGGTTGGCGGGTGGTGGGTGGAGGGTGGCGGGACACAATGCAGATAGCCCGGTTAGCCAATGTGCGGGAGCACTGGTTGTTCCGGCCAATTGAGGTAGTATGTACATTTGTACATGAATGTATAGTTAAAGTTACTATGCATATATGATAAACAGAGAGTAGCATCAGCGTAGAAAAGGGGGTTGGGGGGGGGACACACACACAATGCAAATTGTCCGGGTAGCCATTTGATTACCTGTTCAGGACTCTTATGGTTTGGGGGTAAAAACTGTTGAGAAGCCTTTTTGTCCTAAACTTGTCACTCCGGTACCGCTTGCCATGCGGTAGTAGAGAGAACAATCTATGACTAGGGTGGCTGGGGTCTTTGACAATTTTTAGGACCTTCCTCTGACACCGCCTGGTATAGAGGTCCTGGATGGCAGGCAGCCTAGCCCCAGTGATGTATTGAAACCAGTGATGTACTGTACATGTGAAAAATGAATGCCATATATAGGCCTATTGTTAAATTTTTTGTTGGTGACACTTAGATATCTTTATAATCCACAGATGAAACAATAACAAAACAGACGCCTGCCTCTGTTCTGGTAAAAAGCTGAGGGATGGGCCTGGAGAAATGTAACTGCTCTCAGATGATTAATAGACAGCTATGGATGCAAGGACTGACCATCCATGATATCAAAATGATTGTTTTAACCAGGTTATGAGGCTATACAGTGTTGTTTACATTTACAATGTTTACAAACGTTGGAGTGAAACAAGCTTATATTTTGGGTTCTCATGGAGTGTGACAGTTATATATACATATATATAATGCATGTCCAAAAATGGATGTAGCAACTACAGATTGTCCCTCTAAGTCAATCAAAAGTTTGCGAGTTTGACCATGTGTCCATCAGGCCTATGGATAAAAAAATATATCAGCATGAATTAGATTGAGCAATAAAAGCTGCACTTTTATTCCATAGGCTGGGATCCGCACTGTGCAGCTGTTGTAAGAGCGCATTTTTCACTGACTGTCCACTGATTTCAAAAACAATGATTGATAGTCAGCTTAAACTTCTTGAATTCAATCATTATTGGGTTCAAATATACATTTAGATTTGTGAACAGCATCCACAACAACCACAATGCGTAATAGCTAAATGAGAAAGCAACAGTGTGATTCACATCAATGCGCTGTGTAGATAACAATAGTAAGTCATGTCCGTGTCATCCTTACCTCCAAACTTTTATTCAAATTGGATAATCGTTGGATGACGACAGCAGTCTTTCCATTGGAAGACATAGCTTGGACTGTAGCCTTCAAAAGCCTATCCCTGGTCTTTTCCCACGATCCATCAAACTGTTGCTGTGTCATCATAGTGGTCTCTGATCTGTGGTCAGACTCACTCAGGTGGAGCAAATTTAAACTTGCACTTTTTTTTCAATGCTGATTTGAATGTCATTGAGAAAACAAAGAGGTGTCAAATGTTTTTTTTACACAAACATTCTTTCTGTATTTAAAAGTAATCCTCGAAGTAATCATCTAGTTTTTCAAAAGTACCTGTAATCTGACTACAATATTTTTGCTGGTAACGTAACGGATTACAGTTACCATTTTTTGTAACCCCTTACATGTAATGAATTACATGGAATCCGTTACTCCCCAACCCTGGAAATAGTGGAAACTGACATACCCCATCTCTGTCCATCTCTAAGCCTGTAAAATTGTGTTTGGTTACCAACAAGTATATATGTCATTCCTTCCTTAGATCAATTTATTCCTAGAGCTACAATGGTTCGGTATTCACTGCAGTATTTCCCACAGGAGCCATCTGCCTGCCATACAGCCGCTCAGTCAGTCGTACCACCACAATGCGGCAGGGGGCAGTAAAGGACTTAAAACATATTATATTGGATCGTGGTAGACATGGAAGGCCTCAGCATTATTCAAGACACGCAGACAGGAAACCAGACTGACTCAATGTTGTCCTCAGTAAAAGCATTGCTTACATTGATTCCTATAGAAGTCAAGTAGGTTTTTAGTGTGTTACCTTGCATGTTTGGATCTCCTCTAAAACACCTGAAAATATAACAGATGCACTGTATGTGTTGGACTGACAAGGCCGTATGCTACATCGATTTAACACAGCATCATTACGCAAAGAGCATAAAGCCTTTACGTGGCTCAAAAGGACGTTTCCTCATTTTCAACTTCTTTGTTTAATGTTTATGAACACTGTATGTTTTGACTTAGTTTGATGCATATGAGTAGTGTACATTTGTACTTAGTTTGATGCTTGTGAATAGTGTACGTTCTGAATAATATACCTTAATTGGCAACGATAGTCCACAATGTATTTATAATAGAGAAGCTCAAAGTTCAGGACGGAAGAAAACTCAGGTCTCATGTTTACGGTCTAACGGAATGTGAGCAGCGGGTAACCTCTTAGTGAACACTCCATACAAAATATAGAACTTTATACTGGACTATTAAATGCAGCTCTAATAATCTGAGAGCGCTCAACCGGCCGCTTGTTTAGCACTGTTTTAGTAGAACCCACGCTTTCCCAAAGAGACAAGCAATAACCGCCACAAATTCCCCCCTGTGGAAGATATATTTGGAAAGCAGTTTCTTGGCATTTAACCAAATCATTCAATTTTGAGTGTGTCAACATGATGTTTTATTTGACGTCTATTAAATGATGGGTGTTCATGTTTCTGCACCGAAAGATGTCGGCATCGAAGACTCTCCATGAGGCCAATCATGTTAATTTCATAATGTCAATTCCTGGAAAATATATGTACAAAAACAAATGTAAAACATTCCAAACTTTTATCTGGGTAATTTATTGACTGACATGTATCCATGTAGCGCTAAAACCTATTTACCTCCTAATTTGAAATGCAGATGGATGTGACCACGGCTCTGACACACGGCTGGTCTATGAACAGTCAATTAGGAGAGGCTGTAGTTCTTTGTAAATTAAATAGGGGGGCTACCTTACCCACTAATACCTTTCAATGCAACAATAAAAGATGCTAGGTCCTGCTCCGGGGGGGGGGGTAGAAAGAGAGCGAGGGAGAAAAAAAGAGAGAGTGAGGTCTGTTCATTAAGCAGTGATATCTCTCCTGGGTTTGTCCACCTGTCTTGATCACGTTAACATTAATAATGCATGGTGGGGTGCAGTAATACAACCATTACGTTCGCTCTGACTCTTTCCTCTCTCAGCCTCCTCTCACACCGCTACACGGGGGACAAATGTAATCTTTCCCCTTTATCTAGTGTCTTCTGTTGTATATTACCACCCAAAGAACACGTCTCTGGTGACACACGAACAAACAAATGAACACACACACACACACACACACACAGAAATGGGTTTACCCTTTCTTTTTAGGTTCACTACACTCTGAAAACAATACAGCATCCGTGGTTTCCACCAGATGAAAGTTGTCAATTTGGAGTCAGTGAATCTGAAGAATGTCCATTCCACTGCAATTTCCTATCTACTACGGTACAGAAGAGAACACAGAACAAGAGGATTGTTCTCCACAGAGAAATGCCAAGAAAGAGATAAAGAGAGAGATAGAGCGACAGAGGTAGACTGTAAAATAAAAGCCAAGAACAATATAGGCTTATCATACACAGACATGCCTTTCAATACGGTTACGCTTAATTCAATCTCAAAGTGACCACTATACATTTTTATGTTAGCAGAAATTGTTTTGGGATATTGCCTTAAATCACTGGATCTGCCTCTTAAGAATAGATTGGAGGGGATTTACATATATTTTATACACCTGTAATTAAACCGAAACGTAGCATGGCCTCTCTCAAACAAGAGAGGGCCAGAAAGAGACAGAAAAATGCAGAATATCACAAGGATCAAATCCTTTTCAAAAACGACATTGTACATTCCTTTTTATCAGGCTATATCCAAACAGTCAATAAGAAAAGGAGACCAAACCAGTTGCATCGCAAGGTATTAACAGGCTGCAGATGCTTTTCAAATGGGTAAATAATACTTATTATATTTTAATGTAACGGTCCTAAGCCGAAGCTCAGATTTACATTTGGAGGCAAACATGAATGAGATTGAGGGGTTCATAGGAACGGCCAAGTAATTAATGTGAGGCCCCATGGCCAGCTGGCCAGGACATTCAGCCGGGTCTCATAGGCTAGATGTAACATAGTAAACGTAAATCCGTGACACTCAAATTAGTATGATATGTTAAGTTTGGTCGGGTTACATAAGACAGAAGGTTACTAAAGGCAAAACGTGAACATCTAGCAACCCAAAGGTTGTGTGTTTGAATCTCATCACGGACAACTCTTAGCTAATCTATGTGAGAATGCTGTTCATCGACTACAGCTCGGCATTCAACACCATAGTACCCTCCAAGCTCGTCATCAAGCTCGAGACCCTGGGTCTCGACCCCGCCCTGTGCAACTGGGTTCTGGACTTCCTGACGGGCCGCCCCCAGGTGGTGAGGGTAGGCAACAACATCTCCTCCCCGCTGATCCTCAACACGGGGGCCCCACAAGGGTGCGTTCTGAGCCCTCTCCTGTACTCCCTGTTCACCCACGACTGCGTGGCCATGCACGCCTCCAACTCAATCATCAAGTTTGCGGACGACACAACAGTGGTAGGCTTGATTACCAACAACGACGAGACGGCCTACAGGGAGGAGGTGAGGGCCCTCGGAGTGTGGTGTCAGGAAAATAACCTCACACTCAACGTCAACAAAACTAAGGAGATGATTGTGGACTTCAGGAAACAGCAGAGGGAACACCCCCTATCCACATCGATGGATCAGTAGTGGAGAGGGTAGCAAGTTTTAAGTTCCTCGGCATACACATCACAGACAAACTGAATTGGTCCACTCACACTGACAGCGTCGTGAAGAAGGCGCAGCAGCGCCTCTTCAACCTCAGGAGGCTGAAGAAATTCGGCTTGTCACCAAAAGCACTCACAAACTTCTACAGATGCACAATCGAGAGCATCCTGGCGGGCTGTATCACCGCCTGGTACGGCAACTGCTCCGCCCTCAACCGTAAGGCTCTCCAGAGGGTAGTGAGGTCTGCACAACGCATCACCGGGGGCAAACTACCTGCCCTCCAGGACACCTACACCACCCGATGTTACAGGAAGGCCATAAAGATCATCAAGGACATCAACCACCGAACCACTGCCTGTTCACCCCGCTATCATCCAGAAGGCGAGGTCAGTACAGGTGCATCAAAGCTGGGACCGAGAGACTGAAAAACAGCTTCTATCTCAAGGCCATCAGACTGTTAAACAGCCACCACTAACATTGAGTGGCTGCTGCCAACACACTGTCATTGACACTGACCCAACTCCAGCCACTTTAATAATGGGAATTGATGGGAAATGATGTAAATATATCACTAGCCACTTTAAACAATGCTACCTTATATAATGTTACTTACCCTACATTATTCATCTCATATGCATATGTATATACTGTACTCTAGATCATCGACTGCATTCTTATGTCACTAGCCACTTTAACTATGCCACTTTGTTTACTTTGTCTACATACTCATCTCATATGTATATACTGTACTCGATACCATCTACTGTATGCTGCTCTGTACCATCACTCATTCATATATCCTTATGTACATATTCCTTATCCCCTTACACTGTGTATAAGACAGTAGTTTTGGAATTGTTAGTTAGATTACTTGTTGGTTATCACTGCATTGTCGGAACTAGAAGCACAAGCATTTCGCTACACTCGCATTAACATCTGCTAACCATGTGTATGTGACAAATACAATTTGATTTGATTTGATTTGATTTAATCAGCAACTACTTCATACTTTTAGCTACTTTGCAACTATTTAGCATGTTAGCTAACCCTGCCCCAACCTTAACTATTTAAACAAATTCCTAACCCTAACCTTAACCCCTAGCCTAGATAACGTTAGCCACCTAACTAACATTAGCATTAGTCACCTAGTTAATATTAGCCACAACAAATTGGAACGAGTAACATGTCATACTTTTTGCAAAGTCAATACATACTGTACAAATTGCAAGTTGTGTAACATATCATACACATTGTAATTCGTAACATACCCTACATGACCAGAAGTATGTGGACACCTGCTTGTCGAACATCTCATTTCAAAATCATGGGCATTACTTTAGAGTCCCCGCTTTGCTGCTATAACAGCCTCCACTCTTCTGGGAAGGCTTTCCACTAGATGTTGGAACATTGCTGCCGGACTTGCTTCCATTCAGCCACAAGAGCTGAGGTCGGGCACTGATGTTGGGCGATTAGGCCTGGCTCACAGTCGTCGTTCCAATTCATCTCAAAGGTGTTCGATGCGGTTGAAGTCAGGGCTCTGTGCAGGCCAGGTAAGTTCTTCCACACCGATCTCAACAAACCATTTCTGTATGGACCTCACTTTGTGCATGGGGGCATTGTCATGCTGAAACAGGAAAGGGGCTTCCCCAAACCCTTGTCACAAAGTTGGAAGCACAGAATTACCTAGATTGTCACTGTATGCTGTAGCCAGTGGTAAAAATAGTACCCAATTGTCATACTCGATTAAAAGTAAAGATAACTTAATAGAAAATGGCTCAAGTAAAGTGAAAGTCACCCAGTAAAATACTACTTGAGTAAAAGTCTAAAAGTATCAAAAGTAAATATAATTGCTAAAATATACTGAAGTATCAAAGTAAAAGTAAAAGTCATTTCAAATTCCTTATATTAAGCAAACTAGACAGCACAATATTCTTGTTTTTAAAATTTATGGATAGACAGGGGCACTCTCCAAAACTGAGATATAATTTACAAACGTAAGTACTTTCCCTTCCCTGGAACTAAGGGGCCTAGCCCAAACCATAAAAAAAGCCCCAGACCATTATTCCTCCTCCACCAAACTTTACAACTCCCGAGTGGTGCAGCGATCTAAGGGACTGCTTCTCAGTACTAGAGGCATCACTACAGACCCGGTTCAATTCCAGGCTGTATCATAACCGGCCGTGATTGGGAGTCCCATAGGGTGACGCTGTAACGGCTGTTGTCGGAAGGATGAGACCAAGGAGCAGCGTTCCTTGAGTTCCACATAATATTTATTGTTGAAGTGAAACTTTCAGACAAAACAAGAAAGAAAGAAAGAAAGAAAGAAAGAAAGAAAGAAAGAAAGAAAGAAAGAAAGAAAGAAAGAAAGAAAGAAAGAAAGAAAGAAAGAAAGAAAGAAAGAAAGAAAGAAAGAAAGAAAGAAAGAAAGAAAGAAAGAAAGAAAGAAAGAAAGAAAGAAAGAAAGAAAGGACCGAACAGCTTCGTAGTACAAACTACCTGGTCACAAACGAAGAACAAGATCCCACACAGAAGGAGGGAAAAAAGCTACCTAAGTATGATTCCCAATCAGAGACAACAATAGACAGCTGTCCCTGATTGAGAACCGTACCTGGCCAAACACAAAGAAATAGAAAACATAGAAACATGAACATAGAATGCCCACCCAAATCACACCCTGACCAAACCAAAAATAGAGACATAAAAAGCTCTCTATGGTCAGGGCATGACAGACGCACACTTGGCCCAGAGTTGTCCGGGTTTGGCCGGGGTAGGCCGTCATTGTAAATAATCATTTGTTCTTAACTGTATAAATCCTGGTTTGGTGTCTGCCCAGATTCATCCATTGGACTGCCAGATGGTGAAGTGTGATTCATCATTCCAGAGAACGTGTTTCCACTGCTCCAGAGTCCAATGACGGTGAGCTTTACATCACTCTAGCCGATGATTGGCATTGCGCATGGGGATCTTAGGCATGTGTTCCGCTGCTCGGCCGTGGAAACCCATTTCATGAAGCTCCCGACGAACAGTTATTGTGCTGATGTTGCTTCCAGAGGCAGTTTGGAACTCGGTAGTGAGTGTTGCAACCGAGGAAAAGCAATTTTAACGCACTTCAGCCCTCGGCGATCCCCTTCTGTGAGGCTTGTGTGGCCTACCGCTTCGAGGCTGAGCCGTTGATGCTCCAGGACGTTTCACTTCCCAATACCAGCACTTACAGTTGACCGGGCCAGCTCTAGCAAGGCAGCAATTTGAAAGGTGGCAAGGTGGCATCCTATAATGGTGCCACATTGAAAGTCACTGAGCTCTTCATACTGCCAATGTTTGTCTAAGGAGATTGCATGACTGTGTGCTCGATTTTATACACCTGTCAGCAATGAGTTTGGCTGAAATAACCGAATTCACAAATTTGAGGAGCTGTCTGCAAACTTTGTATATATAGAGTATCATAGAAAATGGATGATTGACATCCACAAATTAATACTAAATATAACACATCATACTAATTGGAGTGTCCCGGATTTACATGTACTATGTTACGTCTACCCCTGAGTCCAGGTTGGGGCATTAGAATGTTAACAGTGTGTGAGGGAGGGATCCATGTGAGAGGGAATACAGAGTGAGGGCTTTATTACTGAGGCCTAGACAGGGGGTGACACCATTCTTAATTGGGGACATCACAGTTCCTACTGCCACTTCTTATCCTCCATTCAGATCTTCTCTCTCTCCCTCTTTTAAAACATTTATGCACTCATTAATTCCCCCTCTCTCGCTTTCGCTGTCCCTTTCTCACTTGAGCCCTCACTTTCCCGTCTCTCTCTCTCTCTCTCTCTCTCTCTCTCTCTCTCTCTCTCTCTCTCTCTCTCTCTCTCCCCCTCTCTCTCTCTCCCCCTCTCTCTCTCTCCCCTCTCATTCTCCCCCTCTCTCATTCTCCCTCTTCTCTCTCTCTGTCTCTCTCTCTCTCTCTCTCTGTCTGTCTCTCTCTCTCTCTCTCTCCTTATCATTTGTTCTCATTAGCAGTCGGCTGCATGCATTCCCCTCGTTTGCATTTCAAGTGGCGGCGCTGTGCAGGAGCAGCCCTTTATTACCATCATGGGAAAAAGGGAGGGAAAAGGGGAGAGAGCAAAAGAGGGCAAAAGACAGACAGGCAAAAGAGGTAGAGAGTAAGAGAAAAATAGGTAGAGAGAAATAGAAAAGGAGAGGGGGAGAGAGAAACAGGAAGAGTCTACGTGCGTAACTTATGCAGGTGATTGTTCATCACAGCAAGAGGGGCAGACATCTGGGGCCGTGTCTTTTCCCACAAGCTCCACTGTGTCATTAACGGGATTAATCTAGGCCCTAATTTGGTAATGATGGTTTTTAATGTATGTAATGATAGCTGATTTAATGTATGTGATCAAGCACGGTCTCTTGACTCATTACCGACAATTTGTCTGAGACACACATAATCAGGCTCTCTTACATCCCCCTCACATTTATTTTTGCTAGTAGTTTTTCTTTTATTGTGTGGTGTGAGCAAACAGTTTAGTTCTGTTTGAGTGCCTTCCCAATCAGTCCTTAATGTATGCTTTACAAATGCAGGCTGATCAACATGCAGATGAGAGCAGTCTACTCTAAATGCAACTAAATTAATATGTCGCTGGATGTATAGTTGCTGATGTCGACAGAATATTACATTATCTAGGGGCGATTAAAATATGGTGAAATATTTGCTTGAAAGGCAGAGCCTGTATAGGTTGTTGTCAGTCATTTAGCCATAGTGTTCAAAGCCCATGCACATGTAACCAACAGGGTATCGAACCCGGGTCTTCTCTACACCTCAAGGATATTTTTGAGCTTAAGGGCTCTATTCAATCAGATCCACTTTACCCAACATCTGCATTGTGGTTTGGAGGTGTCGGAGGTGGAACTGCGTTAGAACTGTCAAATCCAAAAACGCCTCCTGGCATTATACCTAAAGCAGACATTGCCATTGGCTGCACGCAGTCGCATTAGGAGAAATCCCATGCAGCTTTGTTTACAAGTTCGAACACTGGAATTTGAGATGTAATTTACACCTCAATTAGAATGATAGAAATCCTCACTATTTTGTTAATTGATTTTTCAATGTGAGCGCAATTATTTCTATATAGCCCACACTTTCTCGTTCTGAACTTCAAACGGGAGTGGGGTGTGGTTTCATGACAATGATTGCAAGAGCAGCTGCTCACTGATGCTGCTTACCGATTTGACGGCTCCAACACAGTTCCACCTCCACACTGCTATAACATCCGCTGTGCTATCGCCAGTTAAAGCTTGATCTGATTGAATCTAGGCCTAAGCATGGATGGAAGGTAATACAAGGTATTCAGGTCTTAGAGGTGAAATATATGTTTTAAGATTATCCCGCTTCCTTATAAACATCTACACTGAGAGGACCGCAAGGGGTCTTTAGGGGAAAGCATTAGGATATGTGGCTATAGTAGGTACCACAGTGTCCCATAAACAGGTAAACGCATTCTAGCCCTGAGGCAGCTTGGGGGTCTGGCCTGTGAAACCCTGTAGAACCCTGCTAGACCCTTGCCTTGGTGTCTGAGGAGAGAGGTCTCTGAGATGATCACCCTATAGGATATGCCCTAACAGTTGACCCCTGACTTCAAACTAACAGCAGGTGCAAAAGGGCACTCAAAGTCAAGTCTTACCCTGGCAGGTCAGGTGCATTACGGCACATACTTTAGTAGTTTCAAATGTTTTGCAACGGAAAACGAAAACAAGAGTTTATTTTTGGAACATGAGAGTAACTCCCTGTTTCACTGAATACAAAGATGATGAGCTGTCAACAGAGAGAGGCTAAAAACCCTCATCGCAACCCATATCTTCCTACCCACCACATACCCCAACCGCCACCTCCCCACCCATCCCACTGCCTATCAGTCATTCAATTTCATCAGTGACAAATATGAATTAAAGCCCTCTAAATGCCAGCTTGTTAATTGGTTTGCACCTGCATTCAAGCCACAAGCAGATTTTATCATTCATCTCCCCCCTCCCGATATACAAACATGCACGAATGCACACACACCAACGTCCTCTGTGTAGAAACTCAAGGAACAAGAAAAGGAGGAGCACTGGGTAAATATTGAGAGAGACACAGAGAGAGAGAGAGGGATGGAGGGAGGGAGGGATGTGTGAGAGTTGGTAAGCGCTATCTCATTAAGTAGCTTCTAATCAGGCTCTGAACTGGGGGGGTGGGGGGTGAGATGGTTCCCTGGGTGTCATCTGTTATATTAAACCATGCTACTCCTCTGTCCTCCTATCTCTGTTTGTTGTGGCTCGCATGGCTAAAACAGATCCCTTTAATAAAGCTGGCAAATATACACCCCTCAAACCCAACCCTGCAACCCAGGCCAACTAACTAAGGGGGACTTTGTGTGGAGATGGATTTACTGCTTCTTAAGATGCTCGAGGACTAAGCTTCTTCTTCTTGAGTTTGTTCTGCTCCATGGTCACTGGATACACACATGGCTCTATGATGGTCATTGGCAACATGTTGTTGTTTCTGTTATGTACACACACATAGCATGTATACATTAGTTTCAAGTTATATTAGTCGTATGTACGGGATACAAATGGTATACACCGTCCAACAAAATACTTACTTGCAGTTTCCTTCTCGACAATACACAACAGTAAGAAATAAGAAAATGTGACTATAAAGTAAATGGCTCAGTAGAATAGAATAAACATTTCAGCATAAGTATAGTACAGGAAGGTACAATTTATAGCACAATATTTACAAAGAGAAAGGGGAAAGGGGGAATTCGGGGCCAAGTGTTAAATTGTGCAGTATTAACATTTGTAAATAAGAGTCTGGTAGCAGCAATTTTGATGTGTGTGTATTCCATTGGTGGTTTGGTATACACCTACAGTGCATTCGGAAAGTATTCAGACCTCTTGACTTTATCCACATTTTGTTACGTTACAGCCTTATTCTAAAATGGATTATATCGTTTTTTCCACCAGACACTGGAAGATTAATTTACCTTTCAGCAGGACAATAACCTTAAACACGAGGACAAATCTACAATGGAGTTGCTTACCAAGAAGACAGTGAATGTTCCTGTGTGACCGAGTTGCAGTTTGGATTTAAATCTAATTGAAAATCTATGGCAAGACCTGAAAATGTCAACAACCAATTTGAAAATAACAAAGGAAAAATGTTGCACAATCCTGTGTGGAAAGCTCTTAGAGACGTACCCAGAAAGACTCACATCTGTAATCGCTGCCAAAGGTATTTCCTTTTCAATAAGTTAGATAACATTCCTAAAAACATACCTTGTCATTATGAGGAATTGTGTGTAGAAGGGTGAGAAAAATGTTTTATTTCATATATTTTGAATTCAGGCTGTGACACAAACAAATGTCGATTATGTCAATTTGTATGAATACTTTATGAAGGCACTGTACAGCTTGACCCCTGTTGGACCAGATCTGTAAAGCAGCTGTGGTTGTTTATTAGGATCTCTTTAAAAGTCAGTTGTGGTGCTGTATATGTTTTGTTTACTCATGGCAGGAAAACAATCATAGCCATAAGTATATAAAAAGAACAGTTTGAATAACTGCAATAGTTGACATTGTATTGGGCCAGTTCCCCAAGCCCAGACAAATGCCATGTCATACTGGATACACGAAGAATAACTATGCGTAGAAAGACCCAGAATCATCTCTACATCACTGAACAGATTCCCGTCTGAGGATGAGGTACAAAAGGCCAAGTACCCCACAATGAAGGAATAAACATTTATATCCTAGCAGCTGAATACATTCATAAACAATGGATGAAGGTGCAGATCTCTCCCATCCTTACTGTGTATTTACATGTCACCACTGACTCAGTGATGATGCCATATGGTGTTTCCAAAATGGCAACCTATTCCCTACATAGCGTAGTTCTTTTGACCAGAATCCAATTTGGTATGCAGACCATGGCGAAGTAGTGCTGTAGCTGAGTAAGCTGAGGCCTTTTCTGTCAGAGTCTCAGGATAAAGAGGGCTAACAGTACCAGGAGACATTAGTATGGTCTGTGGGGAATACTGTTGAATACTGGTGGAACAAAAAGAGCTGCTCTCAGCTGCTTAACCCAGTCAACTAAAAGCATTCTAAGAATTCAGGTAGTTGCTGCTGTCAAACTGATGTTGTGAGTATTACATGCACCAAGCTAAGCCCACTTAAATTCATGCCCCATTTTTAGGAGTGTCATTGTAAACACAGGAATTTTGAAGCAGGCCATTTTTGCTAGATTTGACAGGCAAAATAGGGTGAGATGCACATGATAAAGCTAATATGTTAAAGTCACAGATTAGGGCCACTAAAAACACTGATCAATGAGTAATGTGGGGGACTACTCAATGATCAACTGACTACGCCAGTGTACAGTATCATGTGGTACACAAATGATTCCTGATGATGATTCCTGACCAAACAGTATACAGTGCAAAGTATTCAGTCCCCTTCCCCTTTTCCACATTTTGTTAGTTACAGCCTTATTCTACAATTGATTAATTAAAAATGTTTCCTCATCAATCTACACACAACACCCCATAATGACGAAGCAAAAACAGTTAAAACATTTTTTTAAACATTTTTGCAAATGTATGTTAAATATAAAAACAGAAATAACTTATTTACATAAGTATTCAGACCCTTTGCTATAAGACTCAAAATTGATTGTCCTTGAGATGTTTTGACAACTTTATTTGACTCCACCTGTGGTAAATTATATTGTCTGGACATTATTTGGAAAGGCACACACCTGTCTATCTAAGGTCCCACAGTTGACAATGCAGGTCAGAGCAAAAATGAAGCCATGAGGTTGAAAGAATTGCCCGTAGAGCTCCGAGACAGGATTCTGTAGAGGCACAGATCTGGGAAGGGTACAAAAAAATCTCTGCAGCATTGAAGGTCCCCAATAACACAGTGGCCTCAAATTATTATTAAATGGAAGAAGTTTGGAAGCACCAAGACTCTTCCTAGAGCTGTCCGCCCGGCCAAACTAAGCAAATGGGGGAGAAGGCCCCTGGTCAGGGAGGTGATTATGAACCTGATGGTTACTCTGACAGAGCTCCAGCATTCCTCTGTGGCGATGGGAGAAACATCCAGAAGGAAAACCATCTCTGCAGCACTCCTCCAATCAGGCCCTTTCCTCAGGAAAAGGCTTGGAGTTTGCCAAAATGCACCTAAAGGAATCTCAGACCATGAGAAACAAAATTCTCTGGTCTTATGACACCAAGATTGAACACTTTGGCATGAATGCCAAGCTTCACGTCTGAAGGAAAGCTGACACCATCCATACGGTGAAACATTGTGGTGGCAGAATCAAACTGTGGGGATGTTTTTCAGCAACAGGGACTGGGAGACTAGTCTCGATTGAGGGAAAGACGAACAGAACAAGTGCAGAGAGATCCTTGATGAAAACCAACTCCAGAGTGCTCTGGACCTCAGACTGCTGCAATGATTCACCTTCCAACAGGACAACGATCCTAAGCACACAGCCAAGACAATGCTGGAGTGACGGACTCCATCCTAACTGGAGGGGTGCTCTGATCTTATCTACCAACATAGACAGGGCTGTAACTCTTCTAGCTCCACAATGAAATAGGGTGCAGGCCAGGCAGCAGGCTGTTAGCCAGCCAGCCTGCCAGCTTAGTGGAGACTCAAAATCAAATCAAATCAAATGTTATTTGTCACATACACATGGTTAGCAGATGTTAATGCGAGTGTAGCGAAATGCTTGTGCTTCTAGTTCCGACAATGCAGTGATAACCAACAAGTAATCTAACTAACAATTCCAAAACTACTGTCTTATACACAGTGTAAGGGGATAAGGAATATGTACATAAGGATATATGAATGAGTGATGGTACAGAGCAGCATACAGTAGATGGTATCGAGTACAGTATATACATATGAGATGAGTATGTAGACAAAGTAAACAAAGTGGCATAGTTAAAGTGGCTAGTGACATAAGAATGCAGTCGATGATCTAGAGTACAGTATATACATATGCATATGAGATGAATAATGTAGGGTAAGTAACATTATATAAGGTAGCATTGTTTAAAGTGGCTAGTGATATATTTACATCATTTCCCATCAATTCCCATTATTAAAGTGGCTGGAGTTGGGTCAGTGTCAATGACAGTGTGTTGGCAGCAGCCACTCAATGTTAGTGGTGGCTGTTTAACAGTCTGATGGCCTTGAGATAGGCCACTGGCATAGTCAGTAGAGTCAGCTCAGCTATCCCCATTGAGACCGTGTCTGTGCCTCGACATGGGTTGGGCAAAACTAAACATGGCGGTGTTCGCCTTACATTTACATTTACATTTAAGTCATTTAGCAGACACTCTTATCCAGAGCGACTTACAAATTGGTGCGTTCACCTTATGACATCAATCTCGCTAGGATAAAGACCTCCTCCATTCCTGTCATTATTGAAAGAGATCGTGATACCTCACATCTCAAAATAGGGCTACTTAATGTTAGATCCCTCACTTCAAAGGCAATTATAGTCAATGAACTAATCACTGATCATAATCTTGATGTGATTGGCCTGACTGAAACATGGCTTAAGCCTGATGAATTTACTGTGTTAAATGAGGCCTCACTTCCTTGTTACACTAGTGACCATAACCCCTGTGCATCCCGCAAAGGCGGAGGTGTTGCTAACATTTACGATAGCAATTTCAATTTACAAAAACATAATGTCGTTTTTGTCTTTTGAGCTTCTAGTCATGAAATCTATGCAGCCTACTCAATCACTTTTTATACCTACTGTCAACAGGCCTCCTAGGCCATATACAGCTTTCCTCATTGAGTTCCCTGAATTCCTATCAGACCTTGTAGTCATAGCAGATAATATGGTGACTTTAATATACACATGGAAAAGTCCACAGACCCACTCCAAAAGGCTTTCGGAGCCATCGACGACTTAGTGGGTTTTGTCCAACATGTCTCTGGACCTACTCACTGTCACAGTCATACTCTGGACGTAGTTTTGTCCCATGGAATAAATGTTGTGGATCTTAATGTTTTTCCTTATAATCCTGGACTATCGGACCACCATTTTATTACGTTTGCAAAAGTTGTGCTATAAATTCACAGACAACACAAAGATTCCTTGATGCCTTTCCAGACTCCCTCTGCCTACCCAAGGACGTCAGAGGACAAAAATCAGTTAACCAATACCGTAGATGCAGTTGCACCCCTAAAAACTAAAAACATTTCTCATAAGAAACTAGCTCCCTGGTATACAGAAAATACCCGAGCTCTGAAACAAGCTTCCAGAAAATTGGAACGGAAAGAGCGCCACAGTTACCGTGCACAGTACCGTGCAGTATCGAAGAGCCCTTACTGCTACTCGATCATCCTATTTTTCCAACTTAATTGAGGAAAATAAGAACAATCAGAAATGTCTTTTTGATACTGTCGCAAAGCCAACTAAAAAGCAGCATTCCCCAAGTGAGGATGGCTTTCGCTTCAGCAGTAATAAATTCATGAACTTCTTTGAGGAAAAGATCATGATTATTAGAAAGCAAATTACGGACTCCTCTTTAAATCTGCGTATTCCTTCAAAGCTCAGTTGTCCTGAAGGTCAGGTCTGTGAGAGCCAGAAATCTTGCTTGTTTGTAGGTGACCAAATACTTATTTTCCACCATAATTTGCTAATAAATTCATTAAAAATCCTACATCCTATGTGATTTTCTGGATTTCCCCCATTTTGTCTGTCATAGTTGAAGTGTACCTATGATGAAAATTACAGGCCTCTCTCATCTTTTTAAGTGGGAGAACTTGCACAATTGATGGCTGACTAAATATTTTTTTGCCCCACTGTATATATTTAAAAAAAATCTAAATGCCTGTTTTTGCTTTGTCATTGTGGGGTACTGTGTGTAGATTGATGAGGGAAAAAAGCAATTTAATCTGTTATGGAATGAGGCAGTAACGTAACAAAATGTGGAAAAAGTCAAGGGGTCTGAATACTTTCCGAATGCATTGTATGTCTATCTTTGAAGTCATTAGTTACATAAATACTGTATGTTCCAAGGACAGTGATGTAAAAATGATTATTCTGTAAGCACGCATGGACAGTTCTATTGCTTTGTCAGCTGAATATACAGTACTGCGTAGCTTGTCACTCACGGATATCAACCACGGAGCAAGGTTATGACCGAGTGTTAATCGCAGGCAGATACATCACTAGGTGTGAATGAGGTGAAAATTAGCAAACCAAGAAACATCTGAGACCATCCATACAATGCAAAGTGTGTGTGTGTGTGTAGATTAGGTACATCGGAATATTATACTGGGAGTTCTGAAAATCTAGTAGAATTGTGATACAGTAGATTCCAACATGCTTTATGGTAAACACTGCAGCCCTCTGTAACCATTCAGATAGTTCAGTATAAAAGCTACTTCAGCGGCTAGATCATGGTTAATTATTAATTGTCAGTAAGACACAGGTGACATCATTAAAATCATTGTTATGTCTGAGGGTAACACACCAAATCTGGGGGTAACTGCAGTCAGAGCACTTAGGCACACAGATGGTCCTGTAACACTACTCAATAGCTGTACCCTTACACAGGAAGTGCGGGCAGGATAGTGAAACTGGTATGGGTGTACCATTAATCACAGTGTCAGAGTGTCTCCGCTAAGGATCTGTGTATCTGCTTCAGGGGAGCTCACAGCAACAGCTACAGACAAGCTCCACAAGGAGGGCTTGGTAAACGACATGTTTCACTCTGGTTTAAAGGGAACGCAGTGATACCTTGAAAGATCTTGATGTAGATAGAGCCATGGCTGTCATTTACTGAGGCTATTCCAAGTCACATAGGCTATACTCCAATGTGTATCCCAAATAGCACCCTAGTCCCTATTGTGCAATTCTTTGATCAGATCACTATGGGCCCTGGTGATAAGTAGTGTACTATATAGGGAATAGGGTGCCATTTGGGATGTATGCAAAGTTGGGTGGAGGTGAAATCAAAGTCCAGTCATGATCTTGCTGGATGTAAACATCCTGTCGTTTTACCCTCAATGTAACTCCACCGCATGTCTGTGATGGTTATTATTATGATCAGAGAAATGGACACAGATGGAGACATTATATTACATTTACATTTACATTTAAGTCATTTAGCAGACGCTCTTATCCAGAGCGACTTACAAATTGGTGCTTTCACCTTATGACATCCAGTGGAACAGCCACTTTACAATAGTGCATCTAGGTCTTTTAAGGGGGGGGGGGTGAGAAGGATTACTTTATCCTATCCTAGGTATTCCTTAAAGAGGTGGGGTTTCAGTTGTCTCCGGAAGGTGGTGATTGACTCCGCTGTCCTGGCGTCGTGAGGGAGTTTGTTCCACCATTGGGGGGCCAGAGCAGCGAACAGTTTTGACTTTTTTTGTATGATTTTTCTTCTGAAATGATCCCCTACAAAAAAGCATTAATGGTATAACGGAATTGCACGTTACGGAAGAGCAAACAACTGTGGCTTATACTGAAGCCAGGTAAAACAATTTGGAAATAGAGGTTGTTTAAATTTTCTGAAGAAGTGGAGAATCAATAATGAAAATGAAAGAAAGCAATTTGTCGAAGAAAAAAACTGAATTCCAGCTACAGTTATCTAGGTCAGTTGAACTAATTGCATATCGGTCCCAGAATTATTCAACATAATTGGGATAACTACTTGAAAAGCTGGAATCAAAGAATTGAGGATTCTTTTTTAATAAGTTAAGGTTGACATTTTCTGTACTCATACTTTTGGAGGATCGAAGTAGAGCAGGAAGGACTGGTGTTTCTGCTGTCAATATGTTCTGTTCCATCATGACTCTCCAATACTGTATGTTCCAACATAACACTCTGTATAACAACAACACTGTACTACATGGGAACCACTGGTCAATGTCGTTTGTAGGCCAGACAGTTCGAATCACAGATGTTTATTTACAAAACACGGGCAGGCAAACGACAGGTCAAGGGCAGGCAGAGGTCAGTAATCCAGGGCAGAGTCAGAAAGGTACAGAGTGGTAGACAGGCTCAGGGTCAGGGCAGGCAGAGGTCAGTAATCCAGAGCAGAGTCAGAAAGGTACAGAGTGGTAGACAGGCTCAGGGTCAGGGCAGGCAGAGGTCAGTAATCCAGGGCAGAGTCAGAAAGGTACAGAGTGGTAGGCAGGCTCAGGGTCAGGGCAGGCAGAGGTCAGTAATCCAGGGCAGAGTCAGAAAGGTACAGAGTGGTAGGCAGGCTCAGGGTCAGGGCAGGCAGAGGTCAGTAATCCAGAGCAGAGTCAGAAAGGTACAGAGTGGTAGGCAGGCTCAGGGTCAGGGCAGGCAGAGGTCAGTAATCCAGGGCAGAGTCAGAAAGGTACAGAGTGGTAGGCAGGCTCAGGGTCAGGGCAGGCAGAGGTCAGTAATCCAGGGCAGAGTCAGAAAGGTACAGAGTGGTAGGCAGGCTCAGGGTCAGGGCAGGGCAGAGGTCAGTAATCCAGGGCAGAGTCAGTAAAGGGGTACAGAGTGGTAGACAGGCTCAGGGTCAGGGCAGGCAGAGGTCAGTAATCCAGGGCAGAGTCAGAAAGGTACAGAGTGGTAGGCAGGCTCAGGGTCAGGGCAGGCAGAGGTCAGTAATCCAGGGCAGAGTCAGAAAGGTACAGAGTGGTAGGCAGGCTCAGGGTCAGGGCAGGCAGAGGTCAGTAATCCAGTGGTAGGCAGAGTCAGAAAGGTCAGTAATCCAGGGCAGAGTCAGAAAGGTACAGAGTGGTAGGCAGGCTCAGGGTCAGGGCAGGCAGATGTCAGTAATCCAGGGCAGTGTCAGAAAGGTACAGAGTGGTAGGCAGGCTCATGGTCAGGGCAGGCAGAGGTCAGTAATCCAGGGCAGAGTCAGAAAGGTACAGAGTGGTAGGCAGGCTCAGGGTCAGGGCAGGCAGAGGTCAGTAATCCAGGGCAGAGTCAGAAAGGTACAGGACGGCAGGCAGGCAGAATGGTCAAAACTGGAAGAAATAGAAAACAGCAACTCTAGAAACTCGAAACTGGGAAAACACGCTGGTCAGACTTGATGGGACAAGACGAACATGCAACAGACAAACAGAAAACACAAATATAAATACACAGGATATAATGGGGACAAATGGGAGACACCTGGTGGGTGGTGGAGACAAGTACAAAACAGGTGAAACAGATCAGGGTGACACCATTGGGTTTTTTGGTGCACTCAGAGATACTGTAGACTTACAGTATTCATTACCCTTGACTTATTCCACATTTTGATGTATTACATCCTAAATTCTAAATCAATAAAATAAAATGATCACCCATCTACACACAATACCCCGTAATCACAAAGTGAAAACATGTTTTAAGAAATGTACTCACACCTCTTGGTTAATACATGTTAGAATCACCTTTGGTAGCGATTACAGCTGTGAGTCTTTCTGGGTAAGTCTCTAAGAGCTTTGCACACCTGGATTGTACAATATTTGCACACAATTATTTTACAATGTTTTGGGCCTTCCTCTGACACGCCTAGTATATATGTCCTGGATGTCAGGAAGCTTGGTCCCTGTGATGTACTGGGCCGTACGCACTACCCTCTGTAGTTCCTTACGGTCAGATGCCGAGCAGTTGCTGATATGTGACATGTATTAATGCCAAAATAACATGCAAAACATTTGAGGCTCAAAACAGATTCTGCCCCACCTGCCCTGGTTCTGCCCCACCTACCATGAATGATGGGTTGCGACTGGACTTTGCGCACCAGCAGTTATTGACAAATAGACACACACCCCTGCCCCTCATCTTACCAGACATAACTACTCTGTTCTGCTGAAACATGCAGAAGCCAGCCAGCTCCATATTATCCATGCTGTCGTTCAGCCAAGTCTCGGTGAAACATAAGATATTACAGTTTGTAATGTCCCGTTGGTAGGATAGTCTTGATCGTCCGGTTTGTTTTCCAATGATTGCACGTTGACCAATAATACACACTGATGACGTGAATTTGGGCCTTGTCTTGACAAAAGCAGTATATCTTTCGCATCAGACTCATTAAAGGCAACATTGTCTTTATGGCAAAATCCCTGAGTGGTTTCCTTCCTCTCCAGCAACTGAGTTAGGAATAGTATGTTCCTATTGTAGTGACTGGGTGTATTGATACACCATCCAAAGTATAATTAATAACTTTTCATTTGCTACACATCTACCGTTAGGTGCCCATCTTTGCGAGGCATTGGAAACCTCCATGGCTTTTTTGGAAGAATCTATGTTCGAAATTCACTCCTCAACTGAGGGACCTTACATATAATTGTACGTGTGGGGTACAGAGATGAGGTAGTCATTTAAAAATCATGTTAAATACTGTTATTGCACACAGAGTGAGTTCAGCAACTTATGTGACTTGTTAAGCAAATGTTTACTTCTGAACTTATTTAGCCTTGACATAACAAAGAAGTTGAATACTTAATGACTCTTCACATTTCAGCTTTTAATTTTTAATTCATTTCTAAACAATCACTTTGACATTATGGGATATTGTGTAGGCCAGTGACACAAAATCTAAATGTAATCCATTTAAAATTCATGCTGTAACAAAACAAAATGTGGGAAAAGTCAAGGGGTGGGGACACTTTCTGAAGGCATTGTACATGATTATTGTCTTCATTTAGTCTTTCTTCGTCTTTGTATGGCACACCCCAAATGCAGGTGTGCCGAGATTGTAGCATCATACCGAAGAATACTCAAGGCTGTAATCACTGCCAAAGGTACTTCAACAACGTACTGAGTAAAGGGTCTGAATACTTATGTAAATGTGATATTTCAGTTTTTTCTTGAATACATTTGCAAAAATGTCTAAAAACCTGTTTTGTCTTTGTCATTATGGGGTATTGTGTGTACATTGATGAGGAAAAATATCAATTTAATCCATTTTAGAACAAGGCTGTAACGTAACAAACTGTGGAAAAGTCAAGGGGTGTGAATAATTCCGATTGGACTGTAAGCTGTACAGGGCTCTGTATCATCAAACAGACATTTGACATTCAGATATATCCTAAATCTAAAATACAGGGTCGTGTACAATATTTGAAGCTAATTCAAAAACAGGACTGGGTATTCAACAAGAATGTTATGTGGTAAAAGTTGCATACAAAAAAATATAGTATGAACAGTTTAGTACAGTTCAGTGTATCTCGTGTGTAGTAAAATGCAGAGAACAGATTGTTACAACAGATCATTTGATTTAACCAAAGATTTTTGGTGTCCATTACTGGGAGATACAGGATAGGCACTGTTTGGTGTAGCACATAGGATTTACGACCAACCTGAGATTGGCAATTCTGTCATCGTCCTCAATTTGTGGAAACAGGAGTTTCAAAATGTATTTTCCTGTAGCAGGCGGTTTGTTTAATGCTAAATACTACATTAAGTAATCCAACAGCGTACGTAGCCTTCTTATCTATTTCAAGTCTTCCCTCATTGATCGAGACAAGTGACCAAAGTGCCTCATGTCATGATGACAGACACCTGTTTCGATCAATCTGAGAAGACTTGAAATTGACAAAATGGTGACGTACACATTGTAGGATTACTTCATGGAGAAAAACAAATATTTTGTTTAATAAATTTGCATTTTCTAAATTTCAAACTTACCCCTGCAACTGGACACGGACATTTTATGAGACTGTCTCCACGGATCGAGGAAAAAGACAGCATCGCCAAGCTAAGGTTGGTTGAAAATTCTGTGCTACACAAAACAGTACCTATCCTGTAACTCCAAGTAATGGACACCAAAAGTCTTTGGAGTCAATGCCCGTGCTCCCGCAGAAATCTAATTAGCATAATACAAATCCAGATAGATATATCTGTTTTTTTATTTGGATGTGTCTCAATTCACCGCATCCACCAATGTTGCACTTCTGGAACAGCGGTGAAAGGTGACACAGTGGTGTTTGTCAGACCATGAGACATCCCGAAAATTGGTCTTCTCACAAAATCGTCTGTTGTGTCCGAACGGTTTGGCCTAGAAACTTTTTATGGAGAGATGAGAATCTCACAACCGTCTTGGGACTCGTCTGAAGTCGGTACAGCCCATCTACCAACTTCTGTCTGTAGCTGTAGTTTGGGCTACATTTCACAAACATGCACACGTCTGTTGGTTTTCTCTAGAATGCCCATATTGTTTTAAATGTATTCTCTATTTCTATGCACATGTATGCATGTTCATCTAGTCCACCATAATGGTGTTATGCTGGCACAGTTCAACTGTTGTTCAAGCTGTGCAGTATAGTATAATGCATTGTCTCTTCTTAGACAATACCTTATGGTGCCTGGGCTTCTTCCTGGAGTGGATTCTTGGAGAGAAAACCAGATTCCTTTGCCTGCGTGTGTCATTGTAGTAGAACAGTATCCCGTGAAATGTATCCATCCTCGATGGATTAGACATTATGCTGGATTTCAAAAAGAGTAAATTATGTTCCCTAGTCAATTATGTTCCATAGCTAGCTCGTAAAAACTATTTACCGTTGCTGATGTTACACTTTGCTAAAAAGTTACAAACTGGAGGCTTGGCACATAATAACAAGTTAGCAGGTGCCAGGATAACTAACTAGCCAACTCCAGTCATGTGCTAACATTTGATTTTAAACCTAGCATTATGTGACTGGTTGTAACGTAATAGCGTATCTAGCATATCTATGGCTAAAAATAGGTTTTACAATCGAGATACAATAGAGCTTCAATTGTATAACCTCTTCTATTTTTATTCGTAGATATGGCTACCTGTAGTTGTTTAGCTAACGTAGCAAGCTAGACTAGATAGCTACTGTATCTGGCAACTTTTTTATCTATTTTATTTGATTTCATCTTTATTTAACCAGGTAAGCCAGTTGAGAACAAGTTCTCATTTACAACTGCGACCTGGCCAACATAAAGCAAAGCAGCGCGACAAAAACAACAACACAGAGTTACACAAACAAACGCACAGTCAATAACACAATAGAAAAACATAGAAAAATCTATTTACAGTGTGTGCAAATGTAGAAGAGTTGGGAGGTAGGCAATAAATAGGCCATAGAGGCGAAATAATTACAATTTAGCATTAACACTGGAGTGAGATACGTGCAGATGATGTGCAAGTAGAGATACTGGGGTGCAAAATAGCAAGATTGGCTGTGTACAGGTACAGTGATCGTAAGCTGCTCTGACAGATGATGCTAAAAGTTAGAGAGGGACATATAAGACTCCAGCTTCAGTGATTTTTGCAATTCGTTCCAGTCATTGGCAGCAGAGAACTGGAAGGAAAGGCAGCCAAATGAAGTGTTGGCTTTCAGGATGACCAGTGAAATATACCTGCTGGAGGGCGTGCTACGGGTGGGTGTTGCTATGGTGACCAGTGAGCTGAGACAAGACACAGGGCTTTACCTAGAAAAGACTTATAGATGACCTGGAGCCAGTGGGTTTGGCGACAAATATGTAGCGAGGGCCAACCAACAAGAGCACACAGGTTGCAGTGGTGGGTAGTATATGGGGCGTTGAAGCTCGTTTGGAGGTTGGAGGTTTGTTAGCACAGTGTCCAAAGAAGGGACAAAGGTATACAGAATGGTGTCGTCTGCGCAGAGGTGGATCAGAGAATCACCAGCAGCAAGAGCCACATCATTGATATATACAGAGAAAAGAGTCGGCCTGAGAATTGAACCCTTTGGCACCCCCATAGAGACTGCCAGAGGTTCGGACAACATGCCCTCCGATTTGAAACACTGAACTCTATGTGAGAGGTAGTTGGTGAACCAGGCGAGGCAGTCATTTGAGAAGCCAAGGCTATGTCTTCCAATAAGAATGCGGTGATTGACAGAGTCGAAAGCCTTGGCCAGGTCGATGAAGATGGCTGCACAGTACTGTCTTTTATCGATGGCGGTTATGATATCTTTTAGGACCTTGAGTGTGGCTGAGGTGCATCCTTGACCAGTTAGGAATCCAGATTGCATAGTGGAGAAGGTACGGGGGGATTCAAAATGGTCAGTGATCTGTTTGGTAACTTGGCTTTCGAAGAATTAAGAAAGGCAGGGCAGGATGGATATAGGTCTATAACAGTTTGGGTCTAGAATGTCTCCCCAGATCCAGATTTTGCAGCTCTTTCAGAACATCAGCTGTCTGGATTTGGGTGATTTGGGAGGGGGGGGGGGGGCAAGTTGCTGCAAGGGGTGCTGAGATGTTACAACCTAAGTTAGCAAACAGAAAAATGATTTAATTTCCCCCCACTGTAACACAGTCGTATGTTAGCTAGCATTACACAATATTTGTTTACATAGATACACTAAAATTAGCTAGCGAGCTAGGTAGCTTGCAGAAAAAATAACTTACATAGCTAACCACCGTATTTGTCATCTGCCCTCTTGGTGCTGGCATTGGCTGTAGCTGAGCTTCTAACCAAATCCAAATCTTTGTTCCGAATCGTCTTCAATATATTTCAGTTGAGACATGTATGTTTGAATGTCACCATGTAGCAAAACAAAAAATGCTCCATCGTCGAATTTGTCTTGATGAGAGGAGTCACTTGAAGCCATTGTGGCCTGGTCAGTTCTCTCAGTTTTGCCCAAAGGATTGTGTTGTTAGTGTCCGCCTCCCTTTCAAAAAGGCCTGCCTTGGAGGAGAGACAGGGCCAGGACACAAAGCACCATCCCACAGTCTTACAGAGACTGGCAAGAATGTATGAGCTTGTACTGTATATTTAGCAATGAATCTGCTGATAGGAAGATCGCTGAAAGACAATGGCTCTATCGAGCAAGGACAACCATATCTATACACTCAAAATATATAGTGCAATCAGGATCACATAGAGCCTTCACAAAATGCCATAAAGAAGGACTACATTTATTTTCAGATCTTGCCCCCCCATCAATACACCGGAAGCCGTCACAGGGTGTATCATTCAGCATGCAAAGCCCAGACCTGCCTTCCTCCTGGGCAATCATGTGTGAAACACATCTCACTGACCTAGAAATGCCTCAGACATGATGAAAACAAGCCCAGATTCCTCCGGGGTGAAATTCCCCTTTAATTGTAATGTTGGGTCGGGGAGGAGGAGGAGAGTGGAATCATCTCTTCCTCACGAGGTGAAACAGGTTAAATTGAGTTGAAAATTAGTTTATAGCATCATCCCCTAGCTGGTCTAATAACATCCAGCAGCATGTGGGTATGCTTTGTGTTAATAGCGTGAGAACACAGGAGAATGCAGTGTTAGTTTGAGAGAGAGAGAGAAAGTGACAGAGAGAGAGAGAGAGGGAGAGAAGAGAGAGAACACGGTGTTAGTTTGTGAAGAGGGGCAGAGCAAGTGGAAACCAGACAGATCCTCAACATGATCAGGCATGAAGTCAATTAGAGAGAATAGAAGGACTGTGAAGGGGAGAGAGAAATGGGGTGAGGGAGATAGAGAGTGAAGACGAGAGCTAGAGAGAGAGAGAGAGAGCGAGAGAGAGAGGGGGGAGAGAAGAGAGAAACCGAGAGAGAGGGGAGCGAGAGAGAAGGGGGTGAGGGAAATTGAAAGAGATTGAAGATGAAAGAGAGCAAGCGAGAAAGAGAGAGGGGGGTGAGAGAAGGGAGAAGGAGAGAGGGGGGTGAGAGAAGGGAGAAAGAGAGAGGGGGGGTGAGAGAAGGGAGAAAAAGAGAGCATATGTAAAGCAAGAGGGAGAAGGTACCAAGAAGAAAACAGACACTATACTCCAGGCTTCCCCAAAAAATGTACCAAGAAAAAAAAAAATATACAGTACCAGTTAAACATTTGGACACACCTACTCATTCAAGGGTTTTCTTTATTTTTACTATTTTATACATTGTATAATAATAGTGAAGACATCCAAACTATCAAATAACACATATTGAGCCATGTAGAATGCAAAAAAGTGTTAAACAAATCAACATATATTTTATATTTCAGATTCTTCAAAGTAGCCACCCTTTGCCTTGATGAGAGCTTTGCACACTCTTGGTATTCTCTCAACCAGCTTCATGAGGTAGTCACCCAGAATGCATTTCAATTAACAGGTGTGCCTTGTTAAAAGTTAATTTGTGGAATTTATTCTCTTCTTAATGCTTTTGAGCCAATCAGTTGTGTTGTGACAAGGTGGGGGTGGTACACAGAAGATAGCCATATTTGGTATAAGATCAAGTCCATATTTTGGCAAGAACAGCTGAAAAAAGCAAAGAGAAATGACACTCCACAATTACTTAAGTCAGTATATCCGGAAAATGTCAAGATCTTTGAAAGTATCTTCAAGTGCAGTCGCAAAAACCATCAAGCGCTATGATGAAACTGGTTCTCGTGAGGACCGCCACAGGAAAGGAAGCCCCAGAGTTACCTCTGCTGCAGAGGACAAGTTCATTAGAGTTACAAACCTTAGAAATTGCAGACCAAATAAATACATATCTCAACATCAACTGTTCAGAGACTGCATGAATCAGGCCTTTATGGTCGAATTGCTGCAAAAAACCACTACTTAAGGACACCAATACGACTTGCTTGCTTGGGCCAAGAAACACAAGAAGTGGACATTAGACCGGTGGAAATCTGTCCTTTGATCTTATGAATCAAAATGTGAGATTTTTGGTTCCATGTCTTTGTGAGAAGCAGAGTAGGTTAACAGATGATCTCAGCATGTGTGGTTCCCACCGAGAAGAATTGTGGAGGAGGAGTGATGGTGTGGGGGTGCCTTGCTGGTGACACTGTCTGTGATTGATTTAGAATTCAATGCACACTTAACCAGCATAGCTACCACAGCGTTCTGCAGTGATACGCCATCCCATCTGGTTTGCGCTTAGTGGGACTATCACTTGTTTTTCAACAGGACAATGACCCAACACACCTCCAGACTGTGTAAGAGCTATCTGACCAAGAAGGAGAGTGATGGAGTGCTGCATCAGATGACCTGGCCTCCACAATCACCCGACCTCAATCCAGTTGAGATGGTTTGGGATGACTTGGACTGCAGAGTGATGGAAAAGCAGCCAACAAGTGCTCAGAATTCCAGGTGAAGCTGGTTGATAGAGTGTCAAGAGTGTGCAAAGCTGTCATCAAGGCACATGGTGGCTACTTTGAAGAATCTAAAATCTAAAAAAGAAATGTTGATTTGTTTAACACTTTTGGGGGTTTATGTGATTACATATGTGTTATTTCATAGTTTTGATGTCTTTACTATTATTCTACAATGTAGAAAATAATAAAAATAAAGAAAAACCCTTGAATAAGTAGGTTATAACGTCTGCTTCCAACTCACACTCACTCACTTTCCAGCCCACTTTCCAGCTCACACTCTCAAATACATAGATCCCATGAACGCAGCTCACTCTCTAGATCCCAATCACCTGAATTCGAATCACCTGTTCACACACCTGTATGTCACTATCACACACTATTAGTTGAGTTCTTTGCACCCCATTACTGTGAGGTATTGCTTGTTTTGTGACACACTTCTATTTAGAGCGCTGGTTTCCCCAGTAATTTACTCCTCCCGTGTATGATAGTTTCGCCTGCCTCACTAATGACTCCTTTTGCCTATTCCCTCCCTGCCGGATTTCCTGTTATCAACCTATTGCCTCCCGGACAATGTTACTAGCCTTTTCCCTGCCTGTACTGTCGCCTTTTGGACCCCCAGTGTATGACCTTCTGCCTGCCCCTGGACCCAGCTACCTGCCTCCTCCTGTGGTCCTTTACAATAAACACCTGCCACGTCCTGCGCTTGAAACCAGCTCTCTGTCTCCCATCGTGTTCATTACATAGGTGTTGTCAAACCTTTGACTGGTACTGTGTGTATATATACTAAATAATTGATATTTTGTCAATCTGTGTTTTATACATGTTCCCCTCTGTCTCAATATACGTAGCGTATCTATCTGTTGGTGTCTGGTCAAAATAAGGTATGATATTGTTACCGCCCATAGCATTGAATGCAAGTGAAGCCAGTGAGCATTTGACCTCCCTTGATAAAAAAATTAATAAAATAATAGCCAAGCAGTGCTGGGCTAAACTGAGCGAGCTCAGCTGTGGTCCTGGCGCCCCCCCCAAAAATATATAAAGGGAAGAAGGTTTGGATTTGGTTTCAGACCAATCACATCAGAAGCCAAATGTTATTGACAGAAAAAAATTGTTCTGTGATTGTCCTCCGGTGTCTAGCTAGCTAAAAACGTCCCTTTCCTAAATTAGCCATGGATGGAGATAGGGATTTGGACCTTTGGCTTTACTTAATTCTCGGTACAGGCCAATGATTATAATGGAGATTCTGATCCAACCATTAATTCATACATTGTGTCCCTGGCCTGAGAGGATTGAAGTTCAACATGTAGCTAGATGTAGTATGCTAATGTTAACTAGCTGGCCTGACGCACCGTTGCCCATGAAAGGAAGTTAGGCTAGCGAGCAAGCATTTTAGCCAGGTAGCCCAGGACAACAAAAACTAAAAGCGTCTTTGACAATTTAGGGAACATGAAAGAGGAAGATGGCATTGGCTTTTCTCTACAAGTAGGGTGATTTAACATGTTTTTGTTCTACTTGCACGCACGTACACACACACACACACACCAGACACACATAAACAGAAATCAGTACCATGGACAGCCACATCGTATTTAGCTTATGTTGATTGGACTAAATCATTTTGGGTCTCTTTTAGTTGTCACTGTATGACTAAGAATAGGTGACTAGATGATGAAGTTGAGATGGTGCTGGAATAGTGGAGGCAACTCTTACGGTAACTCTATGTAGTTCTAAATCAATATTTGTTTAGTGGTTTGAAAATATCAGAAAGAGGTGTCTCGCCGGCCTTGTAATGAAACAAGGGTGTGGTTGAATTTATTCTGCCCCTGCGTTTTCTTATTGTCTCGGCCTTATGCCTATCACGGTGGCAAGGCATATGAAGTAAGGGGTTGTAGAGCAAACTACACCGTAGTTTGTAATATAGCTTTTTTTTGGGGGTTGATTTTACCCTCGTACCTCGACGGACTATACTACAGTGGAGGTCAAGTGAGGGAACAACCTTGTCAGAGGTTTACTGGGAATTAAAATGCAATTTTGAAAAGAGATGATTACTTAAAAAGCTAGGTCCATTGCCTGTGAGGACAACAATATTTTAGTTTGAATCTCTACTGACTATACTTCAGTAGAGGCCAAGTGAGAGAATAACCTTGTCAGAGAATTACGGAGAATTAAAATGTACATTTGAAAAGAGATGATTACTAACAAAAATAAGTCCATTGTCTGTGAGGATGATAATGGTTTTCAAGTGTTTGAATAACCATGTAACCTGGGCTGATGGAAACATGAAATGCCGATACAATTTTAGAAATGGCAACAGACAATTTGTTCATTTGACATGGTGGGATCTTTTTATGTTGGTCAAATTAATTATGCGAGAAATGGTGGTGGAAATGCAAATATAGATATAACAACCATCATATCAAAGTCAACTTGGAGTCACGCGATGACATGTTGTGTGGTCCTCTCACTATGACTCCTCGGGAAAGCATGCAGTTTATTAGGCCACAGATTAAATAAGTTACTTCACAGGGTGGTGAATGTGCAAGGTGATGAGCTTGATGCTCCTTTCCAATAAGGAAAGGGTCTATTGAGGGTCTTATTCTGGTGACATGAAGATCGATGCTTTGCTGCCATTTGACAAGTACAAATAACATTGTTCTTATCCATAATAATATCATGATGTAGGTAGCCTACCCACACTGCTAGCTATTAGCTAGAGCACATGAGCCAAGACCAGAGTGGGCACATTTGCAATACAACGCAGTTTTTGTGAAAAAAAAACATCAGTCGAGTTGAAAATGCGATAGAACCCATTTAATTTGTATTTTTTATTTGGTACATGGGAATTTAACGGTAAAAGGTATTTTTATGTCCACTACGTCATCACACAGAGCCGTTTAACCACAAAAGGTAAGTTTGATGGAAACATCTCTTGTGGGAAAATGTGTATTTTGTTTTATGACAATTTTTAAATATCCACATGAAAATCTGTCGCAAATTGGACGGAAAACCAGCTAATGAGGATTTGCTCTGTCTAATCGCTGAACGGATGAAAACTAAATTCATGTCATTTTTACACTTTCAGACAATATTTCTAAGAAAGTACAGTAAAAATTCAGTATGCTATTCAGAATAAAAATGACATTTACATTATCTTTTAAATAACTCTGTTTCCATCCATAAATATAATAAAAATCACAATCAATTAAAATAGTCTTTGGGGAATTGAGCATGTCCCCCAATTATCACTTTTAACATTCAAAATATGCAGTAAACTAATTTTTAAAGCAGAGACTAGTTCACCATTTAGGGGTTGATGAGGGGTGAACGTCAGTGCCCCCCTTACCTCTCATCCCCTGCCCCTTCTCTCCTCATCCCCTCATACAGAGCACTCTGGCCCTCCCTATTAGGCCCTGTTATCCCCAGTGGAGGGCCATCTCCCTGTGTTACACTGTAGCTTGTTAATAATACATTAATGAAGAGCAGAGAAGAGAAGCTTCTCCAGATTAGGTGGCTGACCTCTGTGATAATGGGGCCTTGGAACAGTGCCAGACAACCACCACACTGGTGTCAGCTAACCTCGGGTTAAATAAGCTTCTGGTAGAGAGAGGGGGGAGGTAGAGAAGGAGGAGGAGAAGAAGGGGAAGAGGGAGAGAATGAGGTAGAGAGCGAGAGAGGGATGGTAGAGATGGAGAGAGAGAAACTGCTAAGGGAAATGTAATTTACTATTTTGTTGCAGACACATACGAGTTTGAATATGAAATACTTAATGTAGAGGGAGAAGAATAAGCCTGCTCTTGTTTCCACCCTCGGACTAGATCATTTATGGTAGAAACACCATTATCAGATGCTTAGGAAATGACAGGCCAATGCAGGTTATTGTTGTGGATGTGTGTGTGTGTTGTCTGCCTGTGAAATATAACGCAGACACAGTGAAATGATATGCTGGTTTTCGGATGGTGCTGTCAGCGACGGCGTGGCAGGGGTGTTCCTCGCGTGTCACTTCCTCCCGTTCCCTCAGAGTGACGTCCGTTGTTTCACACCAGACGTGTCACACACACACACACAGACACAGACACACACACACACACACACACACACACACACACACACACACACACACACACACACACACACACACACACACACACACACACACACACACGTTGTGTTGCTGAGTGTTTGGCAGCATCCTTCTCTTGCAAATGTATAATGATGCAAACTGTGCCAGTATATGTAATCACCAAACAATAGGCAACCACGACAAACAATGCCAAACAGCTTGGTTTAAATATTTTAAAGAACCTGCGTCTCTATTCCTTTGGACGGTAGGTATCTTATCTCTCAGCCAGCAAAGATGTATTTGCCCATCTTGTCTGTCTGCATGCTGCTCTGTTATGGCAGTATTTCTCCCCCAGCCTGTCTGTCTCTTAATATAAATCTTGATAGAAATATCAGACAGAGATTTTAATCACATGGGTGTTTCACAATACTTACATACTTATCTGAAACACAAAGGAAGAAAGATGCTGTCACCTCCGTATACCAGCCCCCGTCAGGGAGGAGTAATGCGCCTAAAGACACATCATCTTCCATCCAGGCTATGCACTAGACTGGGGTTGTGTCCCAAATTACACCCTATTCCCTATGTAGTGCACTACTTTTGATCCATGTAGGGAAAAGGGTGCCATTTGGGATGTAGCCTGGAACGCTGTCTTGCCAAACTGCTGCAAACTTAACAGCCAGACACTAAGAACAACAAACGGAATGAGAAAGAAGCGACAGGAAAATAAAACATTTCCTACAGTCAAATATATTTAAAGATGCCTTGAGAGAAAACTTTGTGTGTTTGTGTGTTGGAGGGGGGTTGGTAGGTAGGTAAACAGACCATTACATTTGTAACAGAGACAGAAAGCACAGGGAATTTGGCTATGTGCCTTCATCGTCTCAATATACCCCCCTCTCCTCCTCTACCTCCTCCTCACCTCTTCTTGGTTAAGTTTTGTTCATCAAGGTGTTTTGATCGTAGCAGATTTTAAGATCCACTAACTGAAGTGCTTAATTTGAGCTTCTGAGCCAAAGGAGATGAAACAGGAGATAGTGAATATGTTGGGGTGAGACCCAATCAAGCAAACACACAGTAAACACACAGTAAACACACAGCAACATCCCCTCACCTCTCTCTCTACATCCCAACACACAACAGCACTGCACTGTGATGTACTGTACAGCACTTGTCACTCGTTTCCCCGCTGTCTAATGCCTCCATTTGAAAGTTGCTATATGAAAAAAAGAAACCAGACAGAATTGGATAAAAACTCTGGTACTTTAGTCTGTAAAATATAAATAACTGCACAAATACAACTTTTCAGAGTGGATTAAAAAGAAGGACTGTTGGAGGAAAGTCAGTCGTGTTCAATTAAGCCCTAATAACTATGTCTGGCTCTCTGTAAAGTTGGGGTAATTTGAAGCTCCCTGATGTTTTCAGATATCCCTTTTCTACTCATCTCCACATAAAAGGGCCAGTTCAGAAAGTGTTGTCCCAGAGTAAGTTCTTAAAAGACCCTCAAATCATTAAGTATGAGTGTTCGAAGAGGCTGAAGGCCAATAGGAGGAAAGTCCTGGGACTTTTATCTTGGACAGTTAAAGAAAATGATGAGGATCTTGAGCCCGGGCCCTCAGATAAGTGAATATATTACATTTTTGAAAGAATCACAGAGTGTGGTGTCTTTGGTCCTCGATGCCTACTGGGACTTAGAAGCATGAAGGAGCCTTCTCTCTCTCTCTTTCTGCCCGGCTGGCGTTGGTTGGTTCATGAAGAGGAATGTAGAGGCCCTGAAACCTCAGCAGGCCTCTAAGTTGATTTATTTATCAGGTTTCTATCTAACTCCCGAGTGGCAGCTGAGCCCTGCAGAGCCGTGTGTGATGGAAGCCAAGGGGTTGGTCTATATGGCTGCACCCCACTGCACTGCAGCACAGTAGTTTGACACCCCTCAGTACCGTGTTCTCTCTGTCTCCGTCTCCATCGCCATCTCTGTCTCTCTCGCTCATTCTCTCTGTCTCTCTCTCTCTTTCAATGGAGTATATATTCTCCCATGGAGTATCTACAGAAGAGCAGGCTGGACTAAATATATACTGAAGAAAAATATAAATGCAACAACATGTAAAGTGTTGGTCCCATTTTCACGAGCTGAAATGAAAGATCCCAGACATTTTCCAGATGAACAAAAAGCATATTTCTCTCCAACTTTGTACACAAATGTGTTTACATCCCTGTTAGTGAGCATTTCTCCTTTGCCCAGATAATCCATCCATCTGACAGGTGTGGCATATCAAGAATCTGATTAAACGGCATGACCATTTGATTTTTTTTGAACCTTTATTTAACTAGGCAAGTCAGTTAAGAACAAATTCTTATTTTCAATGACGTTGGTAACAATAAAAGACCACTCTAAAATGTGCAGTTTTGTCACATAACACAATGCCAAAGATGTCTCAAGATCTGAGGGAGCGTGCAATTGGTATGTGACTGCAGGAATGTCCACCAGAGCTGTTTCCAGAAAATGGAATGTTAATTTCTCTACCATAAGCTGCCTCCAACGTTGTTTTAGAGAATTTGGCAGTACATTAAACCGGCCTCACAACTGCAGACCATGTGTAACCACCTAAAGGATTCTCAGACCATGAGAAACAAGATTCATTGGCCTGAATGCCAAAGGTCACGTCTGGAAGAAACCTGGCACAAACCTGGCACCAGAGATCCTTGATGAAAACCTGCTCCAGAGCTCTCAGGACCTCAGACTGAGGGTGACGGTTCACCTTCCAACAGGACAACGACCCTAAGCACACAGTTAAGACAACGCAGGAGTGGCTTCGGGACAAGTCTCTGAAAATAGCTGTGCAGCGACACTCCCCATCATACCTGACAGAGATTGAGAGGATATGCAGAGAAGAATGGGAGAAACTCCCCAAATATAGTTGTGCCAAGCTTATAGCATCATACCCAAGCAGACTTGAGGCTGTATTCGCTGCCAAAGGTGCTTCAACATAGTACTGAGCAAAGGGCCTGAATAATTTTTTTAAACCTGTAAAAATCAACCCGCGGCTTAATCTAGATGATGATTCCTGATATATATCAACTAAAATAATTAGACGTGGAAAATAATTGTTCTGTCTATTTCTCTAATCTACTCTGTATGGCTGAGGCCTGGTGAGACATGTTGAGACACGCTGAGGCGTTTTGAGACCTGGTGGTACCTCCTATCCATATGTCACAGCTGTTTGTTTGGCCCTGGTAGAGATCTCTGTCACCTCACCAAAGCTTTATTGCTTGAGAAGTACACTCACTTAGACACATGAAAAGCATACGGCACATACTGTACACAATACACACATACTGTACACAATACACACATACTGTACACAATACACACATACTGTACACAATACACACATACGGCAGCACTATTCCCTCTTTGACCTGCTTCAGAGAGGGAGCGATATAGAGATACGATGATAGGGGGAAGAGAGAAAGAGAGGGAGAAAGAGAGCGATATGGAGCGAGAAAGATAGATAGATGCCTCAAAATAGCAGTCTTTTGTGTGTTTGTTTTGGAGCCAAGTAATACAATAAAACTGGGAGGCACCAGTTTTGGTGCTCATACCATTAAGAAACTCAATCAGTCCTGTTGTAGTTTGTTCCAAAATGGCTCTTATTAATAACAGAATAACAGAAAGCATTTCTGTTGTTGTTTTCTTTTTTCCCCAGCATCTCATTCCAGCATGTTTACCACACAGGACCTCACTGATAAAAAGAACATCTGGCTTTTACGCATAGCTGAAAGACTACACATGTATAATGCATGATGATCTGTAAGTCAGCCTAAACACAGACACAAGTGCAGCCATTTCTCTACAGTATAAACACACATAGACTGCTTGTACAGCCATATTCCTCTACCAACAGACATAAAATACATGCACACACACACACACAAACATTTGTATTCCTGTTATTTATAGGCAACTGGCCTGGAAGGATGGGTATAGTATAATTGCCAAATATGTAATTTTTTATTACGACCAAAAATGTGTATTTTGATATTAGAATATTTTTGATGTTATACAAGGGCACGGAAAATCATACAATGCATCTGTGAAAACAATTTTCAAAAGTCTAAGCCGTTGAAACCCATTGAATAACACATTCATACATTTTTTAAAAGACAGTCAAAAAATGTATCATAAGGATTAATGTGTTAAAGTGTCTGTCCTTGATCTATAAGAAAGAGATATAAGAAAGCTCAGGAAATACAAATATATATATATATATATATATATATATATATATACAAATATACACACACAGTACCAGTCAGAAGTTTGGAAGTTTGGACAAGATGGCGCAGACAGAGATGGTCGCCTCACTTCGAGTCCTTAGGAAACTGTGAAGTATTTTATTTTTTGAATGTATTATTTCTTACATTGTTACCCCAGGAAATCTTAAGTCTTACCTCATGAAGCTCATGAAGCTGGTTGGGAGAATGCCAAGAGTGTGCTAAGCTGTCCTCAAGGCAAAGGGTGGCTACTTTGAAGAATCTCAAATTCAAAATATGTTTTGATTTGTTTAACACTGTTTTGGTTACTACATGATTCCATATGTTTTATTTGATAGTTTTGATGTTTATACGATTATTCGACAATGTATAAAATAGTTAAAAAACTTTAAAAAACTTGAATGAGTAGGTTTGTAGAAACTTTTGACTGGTACTGTATTTTTTTACACATGTATATTTAGCCCCTTATTTTTGTTGGAACAAAACTACCTCCATAGTTCCTTTATTTGTATGGATTACATTTAGACGGGTCCTGTGACACTTAGACGAGTCCCGAGAACACCATCGTGTTCGTGAGGGTGTCACCTTTCTATAGATATCTCTATCTGAAACTGACAGATTTTGATGGGAATTTTTATTATTTTACATAGATTGACGCAGCAGTGCGCCAATAGACTCTAGGAGGTTTTAAGAGGCAGGTAGGGCGGCAGGCAGCAGTCAAATATTGGGTTAGGCATTTAGGTTTCAGTGTGATAACAAATGGATTACCCATGGTGTCAAAGGCAACACCTGAACTCTGTCGATACAACATGATACACCAGTGCACTGTGTTTGTCACAGGGGGCTGGTGAGGGGAGGACGGCTCATAATAGTTGTGTGAATGGAATGGTATCAAATACATGGAAACCATGGCAGTGTTTCAAAATGCAAACTTGTGTTCAAGTGTGTACTATTCTTACGCCCTGACCATAGAGAGCCCTTGTTTCTCTATGGTGTAGTAGGTCAGGCCGTGACTAGGGGGTATTCTAGTTTATATTTTCTATGTTGGTGTTTTGTTTGATTCCCAATTAGAGGCAGCTGGTATCGTTATTCTCTAATTGGGGATCATATTTAATTAAGTAGCTATTTTTCCCAACTGTGTTTGTGGGATATTGTTTTGTGTTTGTGCATGTGCACCACGCAGTCACGTTTAGTTGTGTGTTTATTGATTTATTGTTTTGTTTTGTTCTTGCTACGTTTCACTTTGCAATAAATATGTGGAACTCAACATCCACTGCGCCTTGGTCCCGTTCTTACGACAACCGTGACAGAATATCCCACCAACCAAGGACCAAGCAGCATGCAACGATGGGAAAAACAAGTTGGACCTGGGAAGAAATCATATCAAATTTATTTATATAGCCCTTCTCACATCAGCTGATATCTCAAAGTGCTGTACAGAAACCCAGCCTAAAACCCAAAACAGCAAGCAATGCAGGTGTAGAAGCACGGTGGCTAGGAAAAACTCCCTAAAAAAAAAAACCTAAGAAGAAGAGCATACTTAAATTCACACAGGACACCGGATAAGACAGGAGAAGTACTCTAGATATAACAGACTGACCCTAGCCCCCCGACACATAAACTACTGCAGCATAAATACTGGAGGCTGAGACAGGGGGGTCAGGCGACACTGTCGCCCCATCCAATGATACCCCCGGACAGGGCCAAACAGGCAGGATATAACCCCACCCACTTTGCCAAAGCACAGCCCCCACACCACTAGAAGGATATCTTCAACCACCATCTTACCATCCTGAGACAAGGCAGAGTATAGCCCACAAAGATCTCTGCCAGGGCACAACCCGAGGGGGGCAGGAAGATCACGTCAGTGACTCAACCCACTCAACTGACGCACCCCGCCTAGGGACAGCATGGACGAGCACCAGTAAGCCAGTGACTCAGCCCCTGTAATAGGGTTAGAGGCAGAGAATTCCAGTGGAGAGAGGGGAACCGGCCAGGCAGAGACAGCCAGGGCGGTTCGTTGCTCCAGAGTCTTTCCGTTCACCTTCACACTCCTGGGCCAGACTACACTCAATCATATGACCCACTGAAGAGATGAGTCGACAGTAAAGATTTTAAGGTTGAGACAGAGTTTGCGTCTCTCACATGGGTAGGCAGACCATTCCATAAAAAAAGAGCTCATGTAATGCTTTGTAGGTTAGCAGTAAAACCTTGAAATCAGCCCTTGCCTTAACAGGATGCCTGTGTAGGGAGGCTAGCACTGGAGTAATATGATCAATATGATCTAACTGAAGTTTATTTAGTGCTTTATCCGGGTAGCCGGAAAGTAGAGCATTGCAGTAATCTAACCTAGAAGTAACAAAAGCATGGTTTAATTTTTCTGCATCATTTTTGGATAGAAAGTTTCTGATTTTTGCAATGTTACGTAGATGGAAAAAGCTGTCCTTGAAACAGTCTTGATATGTTCATCAAAATAGAGATCAGGGTCCAGAGTTACGCAGAGGTCCTTCAGAGTTTTATTTGAGAGGACTGTACAACCATCAAGATTAATTGTCAAATTCAACAGAAGATCTCTTTGTTTCTTGGGACCTAGAACGAGTATCTCTGTTTTGTTTGAGTTTAATTGTAGAAAGTTTGCAGCCATCCACTTCCTTATGTCTGAAACACAGGCTTCTAGCGAGGGCAATTTTGGGCTTCACCATGTTTAATTGAAATGTACAGCTGTGTGTCATCCGCATATCAGTGAAAGTTAACATTATGTTTTCGAATGACATCCCCAAGAGGTAAAATATATAGTGAAAATAATAGTGGTCCTAAAACGGAACCTTGAGGAACACCGAAATCTACAAATTGATATCTTTACGACAGATAAGATCTAAACCAGGCCAGAACTAGTCCGTGTAGACCAATTTGGGTTTCCAATCTCTCCAAAAGAATGTGGTGATCGATGGTATCAAAAGCAGCACTAAGGTCTAGGAGCACGAGGACAGATGCAGAGCCTCGGTCTGAAGCCATTAAAAGGCAATTTACCACCTAAACAAGTGCAGCCTCAGTGCTATGATGGGGTCTAAAACCAGACTGAAGCATTTCGTATACATTGTTTGTCTTCAGGTAGGCAGTGAGTTGCTGCGCAACAGCTTTTTTCAATTTGGCTCTTCGATACTGCACGGTACTATCTTTCCAAGCTAGTCGAAAGATTTCCAGTTTGGTGTGGCGCCATTTCCGTTCCAATTTTCTGGAAGCTTGCTTCAGAACTTGGCTATTTTCTGAATACCAGGGAGATAGTTTCTTATGACAAATGTTTTTAGGGGTGCAACTTCATCTAGGGTGTTGCGCAAGGTTAAATTGAGTTCCTCAGTTAGGTGGGTAACTGATTTTTGTCCTCTGACGTCTTTGGGTAGGCAGAGGGAGTCTGGAAGGGCATCAAGGAATCTTTGGGTTGTCTGAGAGTTTATAGCATGACTTTTGATGCTCCTTGGTTGGCGTCTGAGCAGATTATTTGTTGCGATTGCAAACGTAATAAAATGGTGGTGCGATAGTCAAGGATTATGAGGAAAACCATTAAGATGCACAACATTTATTCCATGAGACAAAACTAGGTCCAGAGTATGTGACAGTAGGTAGGTCCAGAGACATGTTGGACAAAACCCACTGAGTCGATGATGGCTCCGAAAGCCTTTTGGAGTGGGTGTGTGGACTTTTCCATGTGAATATTAAAATCACCAAAAATGTGAATATTATCTGCTATGACTACAAGGTCCGATAGGAATTCAGGGAACTCAGTGAGGAATGCTGTATATGGCCCAGGAGGCCGGTAAACAGTAGCTATAGGCTGCATAGATTTCATGACTCGAAGCTCAAAAGACGAAAATGTTTTTTTTTTTAATGTAAATTGAAATTTGCTATCGTAAATGTTAGCAACACCTCCGCCTTTGTGGGATGCACGGCGAATATGGTCACTAGTGCAACAAGGAGGTGAGGCCTCATTTAACACAGTAAATTCATCAGGCTTAAGCCATGTTTCAGTCAGGCCAATCACATCAAGATTATGATCAGTGATTAGTTCATTTACTATAAATGCCTTTGAAGTGAGGGATCTAATATTAAGTAGCCCTATTTTGAGATGTGAGGTATCACGATCTCTTTCAATAATGGCAGGAATGGAGGAGGTCTTTATTCTAGTGAGATTGCCAAGGCGAACACCGCCATGTTTAGTTTTGCCCAACCTAGGTCGAGGCGCAGACATGGTCTCAATGGGGATAGCTGAGTTGACTACACTGACTGTGCTAGTGGCAGACTCCACTAAGCTGGCAGGCTGGCCTGCACCCTATTTAATTGTGGAGCTAGAGGAGTTAGAGCCCTGTCTATGTTGGTAGATAAGATGAGAGCACCCCTCCAGCTAGGATGGAGTCCGTTTGTGGGTGAGTCCCAGAAAGAGGGCCAATTATCTACAAATTGTATCTTTTGGGAGAATATTTGAAATTACAATTTGAATTTACCAACATAGCAATCAAGGGCCTCAAGCTAGCTTTGTTGACACCGGCTGCAGCCAGCGCTGTGTGATGATGCAGTTTCTTGTTTAGGTTGGAGGTCAGTACCATAATGATGTAAAGTATATTTCAAAATTGACGGATTTTAAGCGCTCTCCGTTCTCCCATACTAGACAGTATGCTCTCTCAGGTGTTCTTGGAAGATCACCCTTGAAAGAATGGGAGAACGCAGGACGCAAATGCGCATTTTGAAACATAGCCCATGTGTTTGATTTACTTGATACCATTCCATTGATTCCATTCCAGCCAATACTATAAGTCTGTCCTGCTCAATTAAGGTGCCATCAGCTGCCTGTGGTCTGTGTGTGTGTGTGTGCTTGTGTCTAATTCTTTTGCTCCCCAAAATATAATCTTTATACCCCTATGTATGTACAGTTGAAGTCGGAAGTTTACGTGCATTTACAACTCATTTTTCAACCACTCCACAAATTTCTTGATGACAAACTATAGTTTTGGCAAGTCGGTTAGGACATATACTTTGTGCATGACACAAATATTTTTTCCAACAATTGTTTACAGACAAATTATTTCACTTATAATTCACTGTATCACAATTCCAGTGGGTCAGAAGTTTACACACACTAAGTTGACTGTGCCTTTAAACAGCTTGGAACATTCCAGAAAATTATGTCATGGCTTTAGAAGCTTCTGATAGGCTAATTGACATAATTTGAGTCAATTGGAGGTGTACCTGTGGATGTATTTCAAGGCCTACCTTCAAACTCAGTGCCTCTTTGCTTGACATCATAGGAAAATCAAAAGAAATCAACCAAGATCTCAGAAAATAATTGTAGACCTCTAAGTCTGTTTCATCCATGGGAGCAATTTCCAAACACCTAAAGGTACCACGTTCATCTGCACAAACAATAGTACTCAAGTATAAACACCATAGGATCACGCAGCCGTCATACCGCTCAGGAAGGAGACGCGTTCTGTCTCCTAGAGATGTATTTTGGTGCGAAAGTGCAAATCAATCCCAGAACAACAGCAAAGGACCTTGTGAAGATGCTGGAAGAAACAGGTACAAAAGTATCTATATCCACAGTAAAATGAGTCCTATATCGACATAACCTGAAAGGTTTCATAACCTGAAACCTGAAAGGTCCTATAAAGACATAACCTGAAATTTTCGGGTACCACGCTCAGCAAGGAAGAAGCCACTGCTCCAAAACTGCCAATAAAAAGCCAGACTACGGTTCGCAACTGCACATGGGGACAAAGATAGTCCTTTTTGGAGAAATGTTCTCTGGTCTGATGAAACAAAAAGGCAACTGTTTGGCCATAATGACCATCGTTATGTTTGGAGGAAAAAGTGGGATGCTTGCAAGCCGAAGACCACCATCCCAACCGTGAATTGGTCGCAAATGGATCTTCCTAATGGACAATGACCCCAAGCATACTTCTAAAAGTTGTGGCAAAATGGCTTAAGGACAACAAAGTCAAGGTATTGGAGTGGCCATCACAAAGCCCTGACCTCAATCCTATAGAAAATCTGTGGGCAGAACTGAAAAAGCGTGTGCGAGCAAGGAGGATTACAAACCTGACTCAGTAACACCAGCTCTGTCAGAATGAATGGGGCAAAATTCACCCAATTATTGTGGGACGCTTGTGGAAGGATACCCGAAACGTTTGACCCAAGTTAAACAATTTAAAGTCAATGCTACCAAATCCTAATTGAGTGTATGTAAACTTCTGACCCACTGGGAATGTGATGAAAGAAATAAAAGATGAAAGAAATAATTCTCTCAACTGTTATTCTGACATTTCACGTTCTTAAAATAAAGTGGTGATCCTAAGACAGGGAATTTTTACTAGGTTTAAATGTCAGGAACTGTGAAACACTGAGTTTAAATGTATTTGGCTAAGGTGTATGTGAACTTCTGACTTCAACTGTAAATTACTTTTTAACACTTCATATCTAACATGGATATGAATAAGCTATTCCACAGCTGATATTCTTTATGTTTACTGTAAGTAGAGGTCCATCCAAGGGAGGAGCAGTCATGCACCTGACCTACTTATACAGTATATAACGAGAGTGTAATCTAAAATAATTCAACTGACTTTTAACTATACTGATGTAAACAGTGAGATTTGGTCTCTATGTCAACAGATATGTGGACCACCTTGTGTGTCCCTCCCTGCCTGGCCAGGTGGCTGACACTGGCTGAATGGTAACTATGACAGAAAGGGAGCATGGAGACTGTGTGTGTGTGTGTGTGTGTGTGTGTGTGTGTGTGTGTGTGTGTGTGTGTGTGTGTGTGTGTGTGTGTGTGTGTGTGTGTGCGCGTGCGTGCGTGCATGAAGCCTGAGTGTGCACATTGGTACCCTCATTAACTTCCTACAGCTTCCTCCCTCCTTCCCTGGCATCACATTTCTGCTGATCTGGGGCACATGCCAGTTCTGCGGAAGAGGGGACAAGTGCCACAGTGTCACTATACTGTCACAGTTGTTTGTTCCCTCCTTTCCTCCTTACCTCCCTTGCTCCCCTCCCTGGCTGGCACACCTGCCCTCCTAGCCGTGTCAGATTTGATACCCGAGTCGTCATGAAGCCCTCAGTGTATAGGGACCATAATTACCCTCTGCTCAGTATAATCCCTTGTCTCCCACACAATGGTTTCCTCTTTACACAGTAGCAGTAAACAGATCAAAACAAATCACTGTGACTGCGTCCCATATTGCACCTTATTTCCTAGTGAAAAGTTGTCTGGTCAAAAGCAGTCTTCTAAATACAAAATAAGGTACCATTTGGGATCCAGCCTGTGACACCTCTTGCGCCAGCCACTCGCTATGGATGCTTTGCTCAAGTCAAAATGGACTTGTTCAGAGAAACGTCTGTGTCTGTCTGTCAGAAGGGTTTTTAATGGCATCCTAACGTTCTAACTGCTAGTTGGAATTATATGGCCCTACCTCCATCTCGTTTGGGAATTTGGACTGATCCCTGGGTTCTCACCTCATGAACAGGATCTTTGATCACCTTGTTGCAGGAGAACTTTCCTGCAATTCAGGACATTTAAAACGTATAGTGTTTTTGAGGTTTAAAAAGGTTTCTGAAGTTTTCAACTTCCAACTGGATTATTCTGTTACGAAAAACTACTTGCAAAAATGTCCATTGATTACAATCCACATAATAATTCACATTTCCTGTTGCTGCGGGATTATTTTCCTGCTTTAATGAAGTTGCTCAAATTAACATCCTAATCTGTATGTTAACCAAGAAAACAACTTCACACAGTACTGAGTTCAGGCTTAATCAGAGGGCCACTGGTTACTTAATTTAATGGAAAAGCAGGTTTATTGTTCCGCCGACCTAATTTTCGGGTACCATGATGACACCCATTAGAAGCTATAGTCATCCGAGACGACTAACCTTCTGAGTCCAAAATATTTAGTGCACTACTTTTGACCAGGGAATATGGTGCCATTTTGGATGCCACACACTGACAGCCATACTGCCTGTCCCTGCAAAGCTGCAAAGCTTCAGTACATGACTGGGAAGACGGCCAAAGCTCTTGGTAAATAAAGAGGGAAAGATGAAATGTGAGCGACAGAAAGGCGAGACAGCTGAACAAACACAGTGACTTAGAAAATGGGCCTAACAGCTCCCCGCTCTGGCTCATCCCCCCCACTCTTTACACAATCAACCGTGTAAATTATTGAAATATCATGAAAAAGAAATTGTTCCATGAAAAAATGCCTTACAATGCCCCAATTATGCATTTTAGCTGCATATATCCAGTGTTATTTATTCTTCTATGGTAATGAAAAATATGGGATGTTTGCCTAGAAAACAGCACATGGGAAGGAGGGGTGTGTGTGTGTGTGTGTGTGTGTGTGTGTGTGTGTGTGTGTGTGTGTGTGTGTGTGTGTGTGTGTGTGTGTGTGTGTGTGTGTGTGTGTGTGTGTGTGTGTGCCCGTAGGAATGTTTCAGAGAGTGTATTGAAGTCACTATAAGTACTAAACAGAGAGGACTTAGTCCACATTAAACAGATAACTGTCTGTCTCTTTTTATCTGAGGAATAAAACCAGGTGAATTTGATGTGGTGGCTCAATCCCAAGAGAACCAGGGAACTCTCTCTCTCTCAATTTCAATTCAAATGGGCTTTATTGGCATGGGAAACATATGTTTACATTGCCAACAAGTGAAATAGATAATAAACTAAAGTGAAATAAACAATCAGAAATTAACAGTATACATTACACTCACAAAGTTTCAAAGGAATAGAGACATTTAAAATGTCATATTATGGCTATGTACAGTGTTGTAACAATGTTAAAGTACAAAAGGGAAAGTAAAATAAACATAAATATGTATTTAATTGTTGTATTTACAATTATGTTTGTTCTTCACTGTTCACAGATCTTGCTGATGGCACACTGTGATATTTCACGTAATAGATATGGGAATTTATGAAAATAGATTTTTTTTTCAAATTCTTTGGGGGTCTGTAAGGGAGATATGTGTCTCTAATTTGGTCATACATTTGGCTGGAGGTTAGGAAGTGCAGCTCAGTTTCCACCACATTTTGTGGGCAGTGAGCACATAGGCCTGTCTTCTGTTGAGAGACAGGTCTGCCTACAGTGGCCTCTCTCAATAGCAAGGCTACACTCACTGAGTCTGTACATAGTCAAAGCGTCTCTCTCTATCTCTCCAATCCTCCCTCTAGTCATGTTTAGTTTTGAAGCAGAAGGTTGAATGAAGGAATATTATAGGAGAGGTATGAAGCTGCAGGCTGAATGAATGAATACTACAGGAGAGGTATGAAGCAGCAGGCTGAATGAATGAGTACTACAGGAGAAGTATGAAGCAGCAGGCTGAATGAATGAGTACTACAGGAGAGGTATGAAGCAGCAGGCTGAATGAATGAGTACTACAGGAGAGGTATGAAGCAGCAGGCTGAATGAATGAGTACTACAGGAGAGGTACTGTATGAAGCAGCAGGCTGAATGAATGAGTACTACAGGAGAGGTATGAATCAGCAGGCTGAATGAATGAGTACTACAGGAGAGGTATGAAGCAGCAGGCTGAATGAATGAGTACTACAGGAGAAGTATGAAGCAGCAGGCTGAATTAATGAGTACTACAGGAGAAGTATGAAGCAGCAGGCTGAATGAATGAGTACTACAGGAGAAGTATGAAGCAGCAGGCTGCATTAATGAGTACTACAGGAGAAGTATGAAGCAGCAGGCTGAATTAATGAGTACTACTGGATAGGTACTGTACGAAGCAGCAGGCTGAATGAATGAGTACTACAGGAGAGGTATGAAGCAGCAGGTAGATGAAGAGAGAACTAAAGGCCGATGCTAAACGTCCATTGTTTTATATCATTTGAGGCTTTATACTTATGGTCTCCTGCAACTCCCTCCTCAAAGAGTTGATTCCCTGGGAGTCTGTGGTGCTTTGAGCCAGAGGTACCCACCAACCCCTCTTCCTCTGGTCTTTACATCCTTAGATCTCCTTGATTTTAATGAGGCCCGCTCTCTTCTGAGGTAGGTTGTGTCCCAAATGGCACCCTTGATCGTGGTTATGCCATTAGCTGGCCAAAAGTAGGCTGCATGAAAATAACAATACTGTGAATATAACCGTGTGTTAGTGTGAGTTTTCAGTGAATTTATGTAAAAGCTCATCTGCATAATCTCAACAAAAACAATGAATTCTCAGCAACAAAATAGTGATCGGATTAAGATCCTACATCTGTAGTACATCCCACCCTTTTCCCATAGGGCCCAGGTTAAAAGTAGTGCACTATATAGGGAAAAGGGTACCATTTGGAATGCATATGTACTGTAGTGGAGGTGCTGTGTAAGGCCGTTGAACACCAGTGACCCCTGCTTTCCCCCCTGCCTCCCCTGCCTCCCCTACCCTTCTCAGGTGGTCGTCTCAGGCTGTCTCTAATGTTTTATTAACCAAGTTCAGAGGTTCACACTCTTCAACGAGATCACTGTAGCCTGTCAATCTAGTGTTAAAGTGGGCTGCTGCTGTATAGCGCCGTAGTGGACTGGGACCTGCATGCCTGCACATATCACACACTGTACATCGATATACACATTTTTGGGATTGTCTCTTACAGCATGTTGGGACATCAAATTAAATCTGTGAAGGTCTTGGATGTGTTGTTCTTATAAGGATAGTACAAGTACATCGTCACACTTTGTCTGTTCAGTCCATATGTAGATGCTTTACAGATGGTCATACTATCAACAATCTGTTGATAAGCAACTGACTATCTGTTGATAAGCAACTGGTTGCTAAGGTTATGCTTAGGGTTAGGACAAGGTTTAGAATAAGGGTTAGGGTAAAGGTTAGAGTTAAGGCTAGGGTTAGGGTAAGGGTAAATTTAGGGTTAAGATAAGGGTTAAGGTTAGGTTTAGGGCTACGGTTAGGGTTAGTATATAACTAGTTTAAATTTTACTTATTGTCTGTATGTAATCTTTTGAGAATGTACAGATGGACTGTCCAAATAAATGATCAGAACATGTATTGGACAGTATGAGATTATAACAATACTAATGAATATGTAATAGTAGTACTGTAATATAAGTATTTATCTGTACAGTAGCAGTAGCATTAACCAGCTGTACTAATGAACCCTGTCATGTACGCCAGATGAAGACGTAGCATTCAGTAATAACTGTCACTCATCATTTAGAGCTTCAACACAGTACCCAGCTTCGGTTCCTGTTCCTGTGTGTGTGGGAGTTGTGTGTACAGTATTAAGTGTGTGTATTTCACAGCAGCATAGGAAATTATGGCATAGTAAGAGGTGACAGTAGCACCCCTGACACAGGAAGGTAGAGGGGAGACATGGGGGTGTGTACCCCCGAACGTGGAGAAGGGAAACGCGTGCCCCCTTGGAGAGGATCACAGAGTGGCGTGTCACTTCACCATAGAGACCACCACCTGCCTAGGGAGCCCACGATGCCCACCTCACACGTCTCTCTCCCTTCCTTCCTTGGAGAAATATCTTGAAGGACTGAATAACATTATAAAAGCATGCATTGAAGACTTATTGCATTTGTAATACTGAAAACACATATGATATACACTCGTATTTACACTCACACGTGACTCAAGCCTAATTCATTTTCCTATATGAATATTATATAGATTACATTAAAGAGTGTTGCACACTCAATATATTAACTCCCAGTAATTTATTAGGTACATCACCAATGTGTCAGCATCACTGTACCTTCTTCAGGGTAATGTCATGAATGTTAACGTAACATACATTTTACATAGCATACAATACTGTATTTTCCATTCATGAAGTCGAACTAATGGATCAAATATTTTATCTCATTGGCATTGTCTCTGCAGGTTGCTGTCCCCTCCAAAACCCCTGTAGAATATATCTGCATCCCAAATGGCAACCCATTTGATCCATTTAGTGCAGTACTTTTGACCAGGGCCCCTAGGGCTCTATATATAGGGAATAGGGTGCCATTTGGGACACAGACAATGTAATTAGACTCCAGCACATGTGGAAAGTAGTGTTATCATACCTGGTTCCTTGTAGGGGACGGTAGGCAGAGCGCAGGGGAATGAGATTATGATACAGTACATCTCTTTATATTCTGCGCCATACCGGCAGAAATACCATATTTATTCTACAAGGATGAGCAAGAAGTGCTGGTGTCGACCGCAAACCCCTCTTAGCAGTTAGATAGAGTGAAAGGGAGAGTGAAAAAGAGAGAGAGAGGGAGAGGGAGAGAAAGGAAGATAGAGAAATAGAGATCTAGATCACCATATCTGGGTCCACTAATGTATCCTATTATGATTTGTGGGCATGTTCAGCCAGAAGGCCCCCAAGTCATTCCATTGCTGGTGGTTAATATGAGGCGCTTGCCACGTTAACATCCTCTCATGTATTCAGGGAGATGGGGGAAAGTGGTCTCACTTCACGCACACAGGCATGTACAGATACATGTCTAGGCCAAATGGGCATGAGAACACAGGCATACATACACACACACGTTGAGCACACAGGCCGTGCATACACGTGCGTGCACATACACACGTGCGTGCACACACACGGGTGCTCTCAGACACACACACACACACGTGCGCACATACAAACACACACAAACACATAGTTAGAGGTGCAGTCTATATGAAACATCTGTTCTCTTCCTGAATTAGACCCACAGTGGAATCCAGACAGGCTATTATCCTCTGCCTTAGAGAGCATTGTGTGTGTGTGCCTTAGAAAGTAGGAGCTGGTGGGGGATTAGCTGGGAGAACGCTTACACACCTTCTTATACACACCTTATGAATTACAGCCAATCAGTTCCATCATCATAGCCATCATCACACTCATTCAAATTGAATCTATGTTACCTGAGTATCAATTTGAAGTCACACATCACTATCCAGTCTCTTGTCATCTGTCATTATCAAGTACACTGAAAGTCCAACTCATAAATCCAATGAACATATTTCATTAACTTAATTGTTACACTCTCTCATTTTTCTTTCACAACACTAAATACACATGATGGCCATCTGGACAGACTACAACCACCAGACTTCCCCCATTTCCAAATGTAACCTGTTTTGGAACAACAATGACAAGAAAGCTTTTCTCTATGTCCCTGAGTGGCCAGGCTCCGGAGAGGGAAGTGACATTTAGTAAGAGCTAAAACAATGGAGCAGCAGTGCTTTAATGTGTCATAAGACGTCCTCTAAACATGGCTTTTCCATCTGAGAGCGTCTCCAGGCTGAGTCAAGTGCACTAACTGTGCATGAAAGAGTATGGTCCCCCTCAGGACCACCAGGCCTGATACCCACAAGAATAAACTGGCCTTTAACTCTACAGAGCTCCGAAGAGCAGAAAATACATCAGGCCTGTTTTAAAGCTTCCTGTGCCACAGGAAAAGAACAACACCAAACTGTGGCTCTATATTTCTGGAAGGCTTTGACTGAGGACAGCCTTCGTTATTGACAGTTGCATCATCATACATTGGTTATGATACAAACTCTTACGTTGAAACCCTTACATGTTTTAGATTTTAAAATAATATTTATATACAGTACCAGTGAAGAGTTTGGACACACGTACTCATCCAAGGGTTTTTCTTTATTTTTACTATTTTCTATATTGTAGAATAATACTGAAGACATCAACACTATGAAATAACACATATGGAATCATGTAGTAACCAAAAAAGTGTTTGTTTATATATTTATGTTTTAGATTCTTCAAATTAGCCACCCTTTGCCTTGATGACAGCTTTGCACACTTTTCCCATTCTCTCAACCAGCTTCATGACCTGATCTCTGCATGTGTAGTTCCCACCGTGAAGCATGGAGGAGGAGTTGTGATGGTGTGGGGGTGTCTTGCTGGTGACACTGTCAGTGATTCATTTAGAATTCAAGGCACACTTAACCATGGCTACAACAGCATTCTGCAGCGATACCCCATCCCATATGGTTTGCGCTTAGTGGGACTATCATTTTTTTTTCAACAGGACAATCATCCAACACACCTCCAAGCTGTGTAAGGGCTATTTGAAGGAGAGTGATGGAAGGAGAGTGATGGAGTGCTGCATTGTTAATTAAATTAATAGCTCAATTCAATACATAGCGCTGAAGATAAGCGTTACAGTGCAATTGACAATTAAAGGAAATGGTCCCGCGGTCGCAGAAACTGCATTCACGTTAAACGCTGCATATCGGCTCTATCGGAAATTACCTTAATGTGAACCGTTTTACAGCGTAGATATTCTGCGCTATGTATAGAGCCAGGCCCTAAATAAAGTGTAATGTTGACAATAGTATATTTTTAGATATAGTGTAAAAGTATTAATCTACACTGAACAAAAATATTAACACAACATGCAACGATTTTAACAATTTTTCTGAGTTACCGTTCATAAAAGGAAATCAGTTCACTGAAATGAATTCAATAGACCCTAATCTATGGATTTCACATGAATGGGAAGATAGATATGCATCTGTTGGTTACAGATACCTTTAAAAAAGGTGAGGGTGTGGATCAGAAAACCAGTCAGTATCCGGTGTGCCAACCATTTTCCTCATGCAGCGTGACATATCTCCTTTGCGTAGAGTTGATCAGGCTGTGGATTGTGGCCCGTGGAATGTTGTCCCATTCCTCTTCAATGGCTGTGCGAAGTTGCTGGATATTGGCGGGAACTGGAACACACTGTCGTACACGTAGATCCAGAGCATCCCAAACATGCTCAATGCGTGACATGTCTGGTGAGTAGGCAGTTTCCAGGAATTGTGTACAGATCATTGCGATATGGGGCTGTGCATTATCATGCTGAAAAATAAGGTGATGTTAGCGGACGAATGGCACGAAAATGGGCCTCAGGATCTCATCACGGTAATTCAGTTCATTCAAATTAACATCGAGAAAATGTAATTGTGTTCGTTGTCCGTAGCTTATGCCTGCCCATACCATAACCCCACCACGACCATGGGGCACTATGTTCACAACGTTGACATCAGCAAACCATTTGCCAAATCATACCATACACTGTCTGCCAACTGCCCGGTACAGTTGAAAACGGGATTCATCCATGAAGAGCACACTTCTCCAGCGTGCCAGTGGCCATCAAAGGTGAGCACATGCCCACTGAAGTTGGTTACAACCCCGAACTGCAGTCAGGTCAAGACTCTGGTGAGGACAACGAGCACTCAGTTGAGCTTCCCTGTGACGGTTTATCACAGTTTGCGCATAAATCATTTTGTTGTGCAAACCCAGTTTCATCAGCTGTCCAGGTGGCTTTTCTCAGACCATCCCGCAGGTGAAGAAGCCGGATGTGGAGGTCCTGGGCTGGCGTGGTCTGCGTTTGTGAGGCCAGTTTGACGTACTGCCAAATTCTCTAAAACTCCCTTTAAACTTGAGACAAATTCTCGAAAACTCCGTTAACACTTGAAACATCTGGGACATTGTGTTTTGTGACAAAACTGCACATTTTAGGGTGGCCTTTTACTGTCTTGCACAAGGTGCACCTGTGTAATGATCATGATGTTTAATCAGCTTCTTGATATTCCACATCTGTCAGGTGGATGGATTATCTTGGCAGAAGATAAATGCTCACCAACAGGGACATAAACAAAGTTGTACACAACATTTGTAAGAAATAAGCTTTTTCTGTGTATTGACATTTTCTGGGATCTTTATTTCAGCTCATGAAACATGGGACCAACACTTTACATGTTGCTTTTATATTTTTGTTCAGTATACATTGTTAACATTAGGTTAGGATCAAGATAGTTTATTAGTTTTAGGATACAGGAGATCTCTAACCAAGGGATCATGGAAATGAACATTGGAAATATAAGGAGAATAATTCTGTAGTTTCTTGCCTTCTGATGCAAACTACATAAAAGGTTTAGGGAACTATAATATCAGTAAGTATTACAAACATGATATTACTAGGCTTGAGATCAATCCAGGATTTAACCTCTGAATTCTAAACACCAACATGCTTAAGATATGTTGCTTTTTTCAGTAACGCTCTCTATATTTGAAACAAACTCTTTTCAAGAAGTGCTTTTTTCTCAAGGTAAGATTAAAATTGATGGAGGAGTGCGTTACGCATCGCCTCTCACCCCGATCGGCAGCCAGCTAGATCACAACAGCTTGGTGATGACTGCAGCCTGCATGGTGCTACTCGACAAAACAAATCTTTTTTACCAAGTGGCTGTGGTTGTGAAGCACATACGTCCCGCAGCTCAGATTTTACATCCTGTCACATTAATGATTAAACCACTCAATATAAATATTAAAACTAATAGCTTCACTATTCAGCTATTACTCTGTCATTCCCTGAAATCATCATAAAACATTCAGAGCCTTTTAGAAAATTTACACACTTGAATTTGATGGCAGGAGAGGGAGTATGTCAGAGTGCCCGGCCCTGGAAGCTTAAATAATAGTGGAAAGCTGTTTATGGAACATGCTTTATTTATTTATCGTCTCGCTCCGAATAACGGCTTCAATCTAGATGGAGGGAGGAAGAGAGAGAGAGGGGGTGAGAGAGAGAGGATAGACGGGAGAGAAAGATAGCGAGAGAGAAAGGGAGGGAGAAGGAGGGAGAGAGAGTGAGATGGAGAGAAACAGAGAGGGTGAGAGACAGATAGTGAGAGGAAGGGAGGAGTGAGAGAGTGAGATAGAGAAACAGAGAGAACAAGAGGGAGATAGGTTTAGACAGGAGGAGTAAGAGAAAATCAGGAGGAGTTAGAGAAAATCAAAGTCGAGCTATCAAGGGAAAAAAAGCTAAAACATAACTCTTCCCACACTATATAGCAGTGGAGGGAAAAAATGCGGAGCCTATGAGATACTCAGCACAAGGTCAATCAATGCAAGGACTCTGGGTCCAGGAGCGCCTAATGGATTGTGAAGACACATAGCAGGGCTATGAATTTTTAAACACCAGCTAGCTACCTTCTACAGTCCAGACTGCCATAAATCAATCCCGACTTATTGGGAGAGAATCAATTATGCAAACTTTAAAACATTTAATGTCAGGTAATGAAGAGGTCCCGGGGCAGAGAGGGCTGGCTGTCCGGGGTGGGGCTTCACTGCTGTCCCACGATGCACTGGGGCATGCAGGAAAGCAAAGGCCGCTAGGAGACGGTGAGACGGGGCCGGGGCCAAACTTCCATCCAAGGCCAGGGTCGGTCTTAAAGAACTCAATGCCAGTCAAGCGATGCTAGCAGAGAATCAGATGCTGGTTGAGGGAAAATTGATGGAGATTATTGGCTATGTGTACTGTACTAAAAGGCAACATTACCTTGACAGACCCACTGGCATGCTGCAGCTGCAACACACGTCTGAGTTTATCCTCCACTACATCACATCTAATCGCCCTGCAAACAAACCGGACTCAATCAAAACAGAGCGCTTGAGAGAGAAAGACTGAAATAATTTCATATGAATGCAATAACATAATTGTTGGTGTCAGGCTTCTTGAAAAGCAATGATCAACATTAACACTATTACTATGGCCATTATCATCACTATGAGTTGTTGTTGCTGTAGTGGTGCAATAGTAGTAATATTGTAAATACCTTTGCAACCTACAGGGATCTGTTAATACATTCCTAAGTGGACATGTAAGTAGGAAAATTGACATTATTTGCGACATTTTCAAAAGCTCATTATAGAAAAGCCCTGAGGCAGTCCCCTGTGGCAAGGATCTCACTTCACTGAGCTCTAAACAATTCTGCATCCCAAAAGGCATTCCTTATATAGTGCACTACTTTTGACAATGGCCGATAGGGCTCTGGTCAAAAGTAGTGCACTATATTGGTAACAGGTGCCGTTTGGGACTCAGTCAATGTTTAAGCAGCACAACCAGCCACATTTAAACCCTCTCTTTATACGTTTCCTACCGACTCAAATTCTGCACCACTCCTCTGACCCCATCACCCAACGCTTTTAAGCAGTTTGTGTCTTTCTGACAATTCATGTTTAATGTATAACTGTCTCTTTAGCTTGTCTGGCTAACCTTAAGCATAGAATATATTGATATATGAGAGTACAAAACTGTACACAAGACTGTTAATATGACTATAGGGTAAATTTGTCCAAAAACTGGACTATAATCTGGTGGGAAAGTACCATATTACTCACAATACCTGCAGCAGAATTCATCTCAAAACCTTGAATTTTTATTTATGCAGATTATCTAGATGCAAATTTTAAGTAAACAGTGCAATGATTATCTGCAATATTCCAGATTTGTTATATTATGTGACTGCAACTAAATAACCATAGGTCCCGAGCAACAAAAATCCAATCAGAAATGAACTTTAAACAGGTGTTTTGGATGAAGAGGATCGAAGTAGATAAAATGCCGTGTCTGGTGGGAATCATATTAATAGAATGACATACTGTACAAGCCTCGTCCATGTGGGCTGCTCTATATTGGTATTTGCAGTTGTTTCTTTAGGCATGTACACCAAAGTTATTAGCGAAGCAGGTTGCATATCAACAACACATGCGTGCACACACCACACACACACAACACACAACACACACACACACACACACACACACACACACACACACACACACACACACACACACACACACACACACACACACACACACACACACACACACACACACACACTCACACACACACACACACACACACAAAGGTCAGCTTGTGTTTAAATGGTGGCATGGTGGTGAATCTATTTTTCATTACTCTGGTTACTGTATCATTCCCATTGTATATTCCTTCCAGATGTTTGTGCCGGTCCCAGGGGTGTCCCAGCAGCAGAAAGAGGGCTGAGGAGAGAACTTATCACTGAGCTCACATCTGTCCTGCCTGTGTGTGCGCGTGTGTGTGCGCATGTGCGTGTGTGTGCGTGTGCGAGAGAGACAGAGAACACTCTTCCCCAAATCTGTCGTATCTGCTAACTATACCAAACGCTTTATCACTTTGACAGACAAAGAAGAGAGAACACTTGGAGGTGACTGTACATACTCAATAGCATCCAGTTCATCTGTCTTTGTAGTCTTTACAGAATACATAGGAAGTGAACTTTAATTTAAGGACTGACATGTTTGTGTTACAGTGAGATATTTAGAAGGAAGTTCGCTTTTCCAACCATAATACTAACAGAAAATATAATTTTGTCTTGTCTCCAGTGGATGGAGGGATAGATGGATGAATGAGTTAAAAAGGCACTAAGCAGCTGATTGCTCTGATTCTGACTGGTGGATTCTTTGCCCTTATTTTAAATGTGCCTCTGAGACCAGTGGACATAGATATGTTTTGACGTTGTTAAATGTTCATGTATTGGAATATACATGTACATGGTATAAACCCCCTGATTAAAAACATCTCACAATACAGTCAATGTCCTGTTTAATCACTGTTTGTTAAGGCATACATTGATTTTGCACATGCAGTGCATTCAGAACGTATTCAGACACCTTGAATTCATCTACATCTTATTCTAAAATTGATTAAATATATTTTTCCCCTTATCAATCTACACACAATACGCCATAATGTCAAGCGAAAACAGGTAAAACATTGTTTTTTGAAAATGTATTAAATATAAAAAACAGAAATACCTTATTCACATAAGTATTCAGACCCATCCTGTTTATATTGATCATCTTTGATATGTTTCTACAACTTGATTGGAGTCCACCTGTGGTATATTCAATTGATTGGACATGATTTGGAAAAGCACACACCTGTCACTATAAGGTTGACAGTACATATTTGAGCAACAACCAAGCCATGAGGTCGAAGGAATTTTCTGTTGAGCTCCGGGACAGGATTGTGTTGAGGCACAGATCTGGGGAAGGGTTCAAAAACATTTCTGCAGCATTGAAGGTCCCTAAGAACATAGTGGCCTTCATCATTCCCTCTTAGCGCATGGATCCCGTTACCGGGATCAAAATCGTCAACATCCGGTGAAGTTGGAGTGAGCCAAATTCAAATTGCAATATTAAACATTGTAATATTAAACATTCATGAACATACAAGTGTCCTACATCATTTAAAAGCTTAACTTCTCGTTAACTTCCTTAGGGTAGGGGGCACTATTTTCACCTCCGGATGAAAAGCGTGCCAAAAGTAAACTGCCTGTTACTCAGGCCCAGAGGCTAGGATATGCATATAATTGGTAGATTTGGATAGAAAACACTCTAAAGTTTCTAAAACTGTTAAAAATAATGTCTGTAAGTATACCAGAACTGATATGGCAGGCGAAAACCTGAGAAAAATCTATCCAGGAAGTGGGATTGTTTTATGTTTGGAGTTTTCCATAGACTGCCTATACAGATTCCATTGACTTAGGACATAGGACTCAAATTGCCGTTCCTATGGCTTCCACTAGATGTCAACAGAAATTGTTTCAGGCTTGTAATCTGAAAAATGAGGGAGTAAGACCACTGAATGAGTGGACACTGCAGTGTTCCAGAGGTTTTTCATGAGCGCGACCGAGTGTGCCTTTGTTGTTTTCCTTTTATATTGACAAAGCTTTTTTCCAGTTGAAATATGATTGATTATTATGACTAAAAACAACCTGAGGATTGATTATAAACATCGTTTGACATGTTTCTACGAACCTTACTGATACGTTTCGGATTTTTCGTCTGCCTGTTGTGACTGTCTTTAAGCCTGTGGATTACTGAACAAAACGTGCAAACAAAATGTAGGTTTTTGGATATAAAGAGGGACTTTATCGAACAAAACAAACATTTATTGAGTAAATGGGAGTCTTGTGAGTGAATCACTTACCAATTCATCAAAGGTAAGTGATTAATTTTATCGCTATTTCTCACTTGTGTAACTCCTCTCATTGGCTGGTAACTGTTTATGAATTTGGCACTCTGCAATTTCACTGGATGTTGGCCAGGTGGGACGCTACCTTCCACACCCCCTAAAGAGGTTAATCCAACCGAGTTGTCAGATTTCAAAAAGACTTTATGGCAAAAGCATACCATGCGATTATCTGAGGACAGCGCCCCACAGAAAAATACTTTTCCAAACCAGCACAGGCATCACAAAAGTAACAAATAGAGTTAAAATAAATCACTTACCTTTGAAGATCTTCCTCTGTTTGCAATCCCAAGGGTCCCAGCAACACAACAAATGGTCATTTTGTTTTATAAAGTCCTTCTTATATCCCAGAAATGTCTGTTTAGTTGGCGCTCTTGATTCAGTAATCCACTCTGTCATGCCGTTGGCCTGGGGGTAGGTTTAAGACAGTCATAAATACCTCTTCCCCCCTTTTTCCTCTCTCTACCCTACTGATGTTACATTTGCAAAACCCTTGGTTAACATAGAGATTCTGGGAACATCAGAAGGTGGGGGGAAATGAACTATATTCTGGTAATCCAAACAATTGAACATATGCGGTGGTACTTAATGTCATGACAGATTTCCTCCTCTTCCTCTGAAGAGGAGGTGTAGCAAGGATCGGACCAATATGCAGCGTCGTAGGTGTCCATGTTATTTAATAAGAAAACTCAACATGAACACAAATACAAAATAACAAAGTGAACTGGCAGCAAAACAGTCCCGTGTGGCACAAACACAGACAGAGAAAACAATCACCCACAAAATACCCAAAGAACATGGCTGCCTAAATATCGTTCCCAATCAGAGACAACGATAAACACCTGCCTCTAATTGAGAACCAATCTAGGCAACCATAGACTTACATAAACACCTAGACTGGAAAACACCCCATAAACATACAAAACCCCTAGACCAGCCAAAACACATAAATCCCCCATGTCACACCCTGACCTAACCAAAATAACATACAAAACCCCTAGACCAGCCAAAACACATAAATCCCCCATGTCACACCCTGACCTATCCAAAATAATAAAGAAAACAAAGATAAGTAAGGCCAGGGCGTGACAGTACCCCCCTCAAAGTGCGGACTCCCGGCCGCACACCTAAATCCATAGGGGAGAGTCTGTCCACGGTGGCGGCTCTGGTGCAGGACGTGGACCCCACTCCACCATAGTCTTAGTCCGTTTTTGTGGCCTCCTAGGAACGGCGACCTTCGCCGCCAACCTAGAACTGGCAACCCTACTAAAGGGCCCACTCCACTAAACAAACTCCTCCGGACTGAGGGGCAGCTCAGGACTGAGGGGTAGCTCAGGACTGAGGAGTAGCTCAGGACTGAGAGGTAGCTCAGGACTGAGGGGTAGCTCAGGACTGAGGGGTAGCTCAGGACTGAGAGGTAGCTCAGGCTGGTTGACGGCTCTGGCAGATCCTGGCTGACTGGCGGCTCTGGCAGATCCTGGCTGACAGGCGGCTCTGGCAGATCCTGGCTGACTGACGGATCCTGGCTGACTGGCGGCTCTGGCGGATGCTGGCTGACTGGCGGTTCCTTGCATGCCGGCTCTGGCAGCTCTTTGCAGACTGGCGGCTCTGGCGGCTCCTTGCAGACTGGCGTGTCTGACGGCTCCTTACAGACTGGCGGCTCTGACGGCTCCTTGCAGACTGGCGGCTCTGGTGGCTCCTTGCAGACTGGCGGCTCTGGTGGCTCCTTGCAGACTGGCGGCTCTGGCTGCTCATTGCATACTGGCGGCTCTTGCGGCTCCTTGCAGACTGGCGGCTCTTTCGGCTCCTTGCAGACTGGCGGCTCTAGCAGCTCTGGACAGACACAAGACTCTAGCAGCTCTGGACAGGCGGGAGACTCTAGCAGCTCTGGACAGGCGGGAGACTCTAGCAGCTCTGGACAGGCGGGAGCACCCATAGGGATGAGACGGAGAGACAGCCTGTTTCGGGGGGCTGCCACCGGAGGGCTGGTGCGTGGAGGTGGCACTGGATAGACCGGACTGTGCAGGTGCACTGGAGCTCTTGAGCACCGAGCCTGCCCAACCTTACCTGGCTCGATGCCCACTCTAGCCCGGCTGATACGAGGAGCTGGAATATACCGCACCGGGCTATGCACCCGCAACTGGGACACCGTGCGCTCCACAGCATAACACGGTGCCTGCCCGGTCCCTCTCGCTCTCCGGTAAGCACAGAGTTGGCGCAGGTCTCCAACCTGGCTTCACCACACTCCCTGTGTGCCTCCCCCCAATACATTTTTGGGGCTGACTCTCGGGCTTCCAACTGCGCCGCCATGCTGCCTCCTTATACCAGCGCCTCTCTGCCTTCGCTGCCTCCAGCTCCGCTTTGGGGCGGCGATATTCCCCTGACTGTGCCCAGGGTCCTCTCCCGTCTAGAATTTCCTCCCAAGTCCATGAGTCCTGAGTCTTCGGCCGCTGTTGCTGCTGCCCATTACCACGCTGCTTGGTCCTCTGTTGGTGGGTGTTTCTGTAATGGCAGATTTCCTCCTTTTCGTCTGAAGAGGAGTAAGGATCGGACCAAAACGCAGCGTGGTAAGTGTTCATGACTATTTTAATAACAAAAGCACTGAACACTATGAAATACAAAAACAATGAACGAATACGTGCAATAACAAAACCGAAACAGTACCGTGTGGTGAAAAACACAGACACGGAAATAAACACCCACAAACCAACAGTGAAACCCAGGCTAAGTATGATTCTCAATCAGAGACAACTAACGACACCTGCCTCTGATTGAGAACCATACTAGGCCGAACACAGAAATAGAAAAACATAGAAACACAAAACATAGACTGCCCACCCCAACTCAAGCCCTGACCATACTACATAAAGACAAAACAAAGGAAAATAAAGGTCAGAACGTGACACTTTTGCACTGATGTATCGCCATAAAAATGTGGCATCGGTCCAATACCACAGTGCACAGCTGAAGCACGTGCCAGACATGGCTAACATGAGGGGACAGGTGGAGAGAACTGAGCAACTACTGACAAAAGCAGGAAATGAAAACATTCTGCTAGTCGAGGAACTGCGTTTGAAATCTGAACAATTAAAAGTAATTGCAAATACAAATACTTATAACGATGAACGAGCACAAAATTTCTAAGCAAGCGGAAGAAATCTCCTCACTGAATCTCTCGCTCTGTACTCAAGACCTCTATCTGCAAACCATGACAGATAAGAACAAGACCGAAAGGAGCAAGTGCGACACTCACATGTCCAAAATCAGTACTCTAAGCGCTCAAGTGGACTCTGCAATTCAGCAGAATACCACCCTTAGGTACCATCTGGAGGATGTCCAGAATGGCCATGCTCTACAGCGTGACTATCCATCCAAACAACCGGAGCCCAGTACTCAAAGGAGTGAAGACAATAGGTTTCAGACATTGCCTCCGTCATGTGTCCCTCATTCTTCTCCTCGGCACTGAGTAATATGGCGCCTCTTGGCCAACAGAGCCAAAGCTTGGCTTCTCCTCTTGGCCTTTCGGCCCCACTTTCCCCACAGGATGAAGCTAACCCTCTCCGCCCGATTGACGCGGAATACCTTGACAAACTCGTCAAGAATTTCCCCACCTTTGACTCCGTTCCAGGTCAGCCAAACGATACTGAGACGTTCCTAGCTGACATAGAGGACGCGTTGGATGGCTACCTGAACGCTATGGTTTCTGACAGGGTTTACCTGTTGAAGCAAACGTCAAATAGACACTTGACAAGGTTCATTCGTCTACAACAGCAACACGTGCTAAATGACTACGCTAAACTTGCCACAGCTTTGAAATTAGAATTCAGTGGTTCTGCGACTCGCAAACACGATAGCTCACTGGCTAACACGGTCAAACAAGCTCGGAACGAAAACCCACAAGCTTACTATCATAGGCTTCGTTCAGCTTACTTTGGCCTACTCACTGAAACAGGCATAGAAGACCTGTTACCATTTAAACAAATGTTCCTGTCGAACATGTATCCTACCTTCATTACCTACTTGGGCCCTGCTTTTGAGGCATCAAAAGCTCGCAACGCTAAGAGCCCTGACCACTCGGTTTTGAAATTTGACCAGGAGCACTCACTCCGGTCAGAGGGTGCATTATCAGGTATTGGAGAATTAAGAGATGACGCACAACAACAGTTTCTACCACGAAACCATAATTCCAATAACCTCCGCGGTCAAAATAACTGTAAAGTACGTCACCATCAAAACGACGACCGCTACAATCGACCTGTTCACTACGTTCCTGCACGCAACCCACACAAAGTGTCAGAGCACAAGGGTAACAAAGGTTGAAGGATAATCAAAATGTAGACAAATGTTCTCCAGAAGCTCCACTACGTGAAGAACTAAAGCGAGAAACATTTGAGAAAAGGGTAAAAGATAAGTCACAAGGACTAGGCAGGGAATTACCGGACACCAGGTCCGCAGGATTTAACACCCATAGCAAGGACGTTAAAATTCAAAACTCTCCCGGTCTCACTCAAGACCCTATCCAGGGCCCCCTTGATCAAGAAACAAGCCCACGGGCTTTGTCTATAGACTCTGATACAAAGGTTACGAAGAATAAGGTCAAACGCTTCGTTAAAGCCAAGCCCACTCAAAATCTGAAAAGTCGATCTGCTTTGAACAGAATTGACACATCACGTCGTTGCGAAAGACCGCTCCACTTTGTGGGGAATATGTCCACTAAACACGAATTGAAACGACCGTACCCGGAAACAGTCCTGGAGGACTGCTTAACTTGTCATGAGCTAATTGATTCGGGTGCGACAATATCACTCATCTCTCAAACATTGTTTGATGATCTCAAAAGGGCTTTGAAGCCAACTAAATGTTGGTTAAAAGTGGAACGATGCGACACTACAATTCGAGGGGTCACTCAGACTACCTCGCCTCTCACATTGAGAGTCATGCTGAAACTACACTTCAAGGACGTATCGCTCGTCCACCCTGTGTATGTTACCAGCCTCGAAACTTTACCCCTGCTACTTTGAGCAGACTTGATGGATCGGTTACTCCCATTGATGGATTGGAAAACCAACCAAGTATGGTCACAGGCTACAGTGCCTTCTCCACCGACCACACTGTCCTCCCCTAACGCTAGCTGCAACGCAGTCATTCACAAGGGGTATCTGTCAAAAGCACCCCTTGGGAAAAATACTTTGAGAAACCTCTTGGGGCAGAATCCGATCCAAGGAGATATTACGATATCTCGACACATTCCATCAACCAATCTGATTGACCATTCTTGTCATGATTTTGAGCCAGCTGTGTCTATGAATGAGCAACTTCCCTCCTCCTTGCAGTCATGCAATACGGTAGTTGAGATGAACTTCTCTTGCCCTTCGGACACTTCTGCAAGTACTGCGGCCGTCTCAGCAAGAAAAACATTGATGCGCAGATTATACTCTGCTTCCGATGACACACCTTCCGCTTTGTGGGGGAATGTCAACCCTTACAATGACACTAATGGCGTCAGTCCAGCAACTGACCCGATGACTCCCACTGGTGAAACACTTTGTGATATCACAGCCCGATATCCTAGTCTCATTTTGCAGGTACTGAAGAGGTTGCCACACGCGGACGCGGTGGTGACTGACAGACCTCGACAGCCACTGAGGGTGCAAAAACACCAGGAGATTTGTTTGAAAGGTTACAGCCACTCTCATAATAACGCGGCCACTGACAACTCCTACATAGGGTCTGATTCGTTTGCGCCTCGGATACCAACACCACCCGCTGGTGGTGGGGTCCCGAGACACAAAGGGGGGGAATAGTAGCCCAGACCCATTATGAGCCTTATCGAGGCCGGTGGGGGGGTCGAGACTATGGACAACACCGTACGAGGCCGCCAGAGCATAAATCAAACCTAGTTGTAAACTCCCCTTTGAGAACAGTGAGGAGCAGACAGGCCCCTAGACGGGGATTATTTTAGAACACATCTAAGATAGTACTGAGGTGTACCACACTGGTCGTAAAGGAAGTCCAGTGGACTTGTCCACCTCCAAAACAAATGGCAACAATAATGATTCCTTGCCATGTGTAGTAGTCACTACAAGACAACTAGTAAAATGCTCTAATCATGTATTACTGTAGAATAACATTTCAGAATAAATCGGTAGGACAACTGGACCCCTTGAGTACCAGTATCAATACCATATTCAGTCCTCCAACACTCAGTAAGAGGATTAGTAACTTCACAAGTTAAATTGCTATTGATAATAGCAACATAGGAGTCACTCAGAGTGCAACACGGGGAAGGGAATCTCCATTGCACTCTTCCAATGGTTAACACACGCTACTAATAAATAGAACCCTCCGTTCAGGAGAAAAGTTATTAGGAGTCATGAACCACGATCACACCACGTACGACTGGTCTAATACTTAGAGTACTTCCGTCATGAGGTTAGCTCCTCCGTGGTTAACATAGCTATGAAGTATACTTCTTCATCCCTACTGCCACTGCAATAGTGGAAGACAGTGACTGGTAGTAAAACCACTACAGACTCTCTCGACACCAATTCTGACTGACCTTCAGGCATTGACCTGAAAATTACCTGACTAGCTCAGACTCATTCTGAACAAGTTGTAATCTGCCAGGATACTTGGTTTCCTTCCCTTGACATGTGTGCTTGCGTAAGCATAAACTCACCGTCACAACGGAACATCTCATCAGGATTTATGCTAGGATCACTTAACCTCTCTAGGGGCAGCATTCGGAATTTTGGATGAAAAGCATGCCCAAATTAAACGGCCTGCTACTCGGGCCCAGAAGATATGATATGCATATATGAGGGAGTAAGACCAGTCTGAACGAGTAGACCCTAACGTGACGCAGAGTTTTTTCAGGCGCATGTGCATTTCTTGTTTACCTTTTATATTGACAACGTCATTGTCCGGGTGAAATACTATAGATCGTTTTGGCTAAAAAACAACCTGAGGATTTAATATAAACGTCGTTTGACATGTTTCTATGAACTTTACGGATACAATTTGGATAAAAATTTTTTTGAGCCTGTGGATTACTGAAGAAAACGCGCTAACAAAACTGTGGTTTTTGGATATAAAGAGACTTTATCGAACAAAAGGAACATTTATTGAGTAAATGAATGTCTTCTGATTGCCACCATATGAAGATCATCAAAGGTAAGGGATTAATTGTATCTCTATTTCTGAGTTTTGTAACGCTTCTGCTTGGCTGGTTACTGTTTGTAATAATTTGTCAACTGGGCTATGTTCTGGGCTAGGTATGCTTTCGCCGAAAAGCATTTTATAAATATGACACTGTGGTTGGTTTAACAAGAAGTTAATCTTTAAACCTATGTAAAATATGTTTTGTTTTCTGAATTTCTATAATGAGCATTTCTGTAATTGAATTTGGCGCTCTGCAACCTCACTGGATGTTGGACAGATGGGACGCTAGCGTCCCACATACCCTAGAGAGGTTAAGGGTACGAGCAAAATGCCAGCCTTAGTAAAGCTGAACATTTATTTTGAGGCCTTTAACTCTACAGCTACAGCACTCACCAGTTTTCTTCTCAGAAGTCCATAGGGCATCCCTGTAGACTGCCCAAAACTAGTGCTTTACAGCTGTAGACGTATCATGTAGTTATCAACTTAGGATAAGTACCCTAAGCAATGACCCGCAAATTAGGAAAGCCCTAGATATGACATTAGAGAATGCCATGATAGGGTCATTTTGCCAACATTTAAATTGTTGTTCAATTTAAATGTTTGAATATGAAATTATTTGTGATGGGATGAAATGTGATTTTAGCTTCTAAAATGTGAGATTTGGGTTTTCATAAGATAGGGCTCTGCTCAATCAGTGGCCCGCCCCTGTGAAGGGACATGGGCTATAAAACTTTCAAACACACCCTCCTCTCCCTTCCTATATAAGCTCTTGATGACAATATAACCTCCTGTTTCAAGGACGTGAGGACGACGGTCCGGTGTCAGAATAGTTCAGATAATAACTACAGAACGAAGTCAACATCAGCGTGAGCTTTGGTTGTGATTAGTATGAACTTTGAACTCTTATTCACTACAGAAGTGACACATCCTAGCCGTTGAGTTAGCAACAGCTGCTGCAAACGAGGGTTAGGAAGGAACAGACAGAGTTTCCAGTCTACCACACAACGACGTTACTACAACGTATTCAATTACCAGCAGAGACATTCTTCAAAGGACGAAGGACTTGGTTGGTTAACACGGCCTTCCATCTACCACCAACCTACCGAAGCGCAGCTCAGAGTAAATATTTATTGCATTTTCTTTTTCCAAATGGGCAGTAATTTAGAATGCATAAGATATTGTATTGACGATAGCACAGCTTCGCCCTTCGTTCCTCAGTCTTCCCGCTCTTTCACTCAAACCCAGCCCCTTTTCTTTTGTGTAACAAGCTGTCATATCTGTTCCGCCCGCTAGGGACGTTTTCCTTTATGATGTAATTTGTAATGAAGTTATGATTTAATTATGTGTATGTAAATAAATAATTAAACCCAATTTTGTATTTCTGGTTCAACTTGTTCGCCAGGGTTCGTGCAGATAACCAAGAATTTACAACTTTCAGATGAGACTGAATTAAGATGACGATTAATATTGACTGCTATTGATGTAAAATATTACTAGGTCTTTAATTAAGAGTTTATTCGGAAGATAACAGCTCTATAAATATTATTTTGTGGTGCCCGACTCTCTAGTTAATTACATTTACATGATTAGCTTAATCAGGTAATATTAATTACGGAGAAATTATTTTATAGAATAGGATGTCATATCACCTAATCCGGCATAGCCAAAGACACGACAATTTGTTCAACATGTATACAAATTAATCCAAAAAGTTACCAGTAGAGTTCGTCCAAACAAATCAAACAATGTTTCTAATCAGTCCTCAGGTACTCTAATATCTAAATAAACTATACAATTTAAGACGGAGAATAGTATGTTCAATAGGGAAGATAAATAACAAAGAGACACCTTGGAAAAACTACAACTACTCATTCGTTTTTCAAAAAATAAGCCTGAAACCCTTTCTAAAGACTGTTGACATCTAGTGGAAGCCATAGGAACTGCAATCTGGGAGGAATTCCTTTGAATATCCCATAGACAAGCATTGAAATCGACTGTGACCTCAAAAAGACATTTTTTGGATGGATTTTCCCGGGTTTTCGCCTGCAATATCAGTTCTGTTATACTCACAGACATTATTTTAACAGTTTTAGAAACGTCAGTGTTTTTTAGCAAATGCTACCAATTATATACATATCTAGCTTCTGGGCCTGAGTAACAGGCAGTTTACTTTGGGCACGTCATTCAGCCGAACTTCCGAACACTGCTCCCTAGCCCTAAGAGGTTATTAAATGGAAGAAGTCTGGAACCAACAAGACTCTTCCTAGAACTGGCCGCCCGGCCAACCTGAGCAATCAGGGGAGAAGGGCCTTGGTCAGAGAGGTGACCAAGAACCCGATGTCACTCTGACAGAGCTCCAGAGGTCCTCTGTGGAGATGGGAGAACCTTCCAGAAGGACAACCATCTCTGCAGCACCACCAATCAGGCCGTTACAGTAGAGGGGCCGGACAGAAGCCACTCCTCAGTAAAAGGCATATGACAGCCGCTTGGAGTTTGCCAAAAGGCACCTATAGACTCTCAGATCATCAGAAACAAGATTCTCTGGTCTGATGAAACCAAGATAGAACTCTTTGGCCTAAACGTCAAGCTTCACATCTGGACGATGGTGGTGGTAGCATCATGCTTTGGAGATGTTTTTCAGCGGCAGGGACTGGGAGACTAGTCAATATCGAGGGAAAGAAGAACGGAGCAAAGTAGAGTGAGATCCTTGAAAAACTGCTCCAGAGCACTCAGGACCTCAGACTGGGTCAAAGGTTCACCTTCCAACAGGACAACAACCATGAGCACACAGCCAAGGCAATGCAGGAGTGGCTTCGGGACAAGTCCTTGAATGTTCTTGAGTGGCGCAGCCAGATCCGTGACTTGAACCCAACCGAACATCTCTGGAGAGACCTGAAAATAGCTGTGCAGCGACGCTCCCCATGCAGCCTGACAGAGCTTGAGAGGATTTGCAGAGAAGAGTGGGACAAACTCCCCAAATACAGGTGTGCCATGCTTGTATCGTCATACCCAAGAAGGCTGTAATCGCTGCCAAAGCTGCTTCAACAAAGTACTGAATACTTATCTAAATGTGATATTTCAGTTATTTATTTGCAAATTTGAAATTTCCATAGTCCCGCATGGTGAAATTCCCCTTTAAGATGATCATTTGTCTAACGTAGTGGGAAACTTTTTGAGCAGAATTGCTAATCGTGGAGACTGTGGAGGTGAACAGGTTGACCAGAGTTGGACAGTACATGAGTCTATGATGAGTGACAGGACTGGGCAGGCCGATGAGTTGGTTATGAATCAGAGACTCAACACTCACTAGATATTACTGATAATGATGACAGTGTCTCGTTTGCATGAGGACCTTGATGTTATGTAGCCATGAGTCTGTCAGTTCTCTCTCTCTCTCTCTCTCTCTCTCTCTCTCTCTCTCTCTCTCTCTCACTCTCACTCTCACTCTCACTCTCTCACTCAGGGTTAGGTAGGTTGCTTTCTAAGTGTAATCCATTACAGTTAACAAAGTACTGAATAGAGGGTCTGAATACTTGTGTAAATGTGATATTTGAGGTTTTTTTTACACATTTGCAAAAACACATTACACATTTGCAAAAACACATTACACATTTGCTTTGTCATTATGGGGATTTGTGTGTCGATTGATGACGGAAAATGTAATACACTTTAGAATAAAGCTGTAACGTCACAAAATGTGCAAAAAGTCAAGGGTTCTGAATACTTTCCAAATGCACTGTATCAGTGCTGTGCTGGCTAGCAGGCAGAACTTACAGGGAAACCGTCACTCAAGGAAGGGAATACCTGAAAAACACTTGGTGCAGTTTCAGCCCTTTGAAAGATTTCAGGACAGAGTCAAGTGCCGTAACTGCACAACATCCTGACAATTAACCAGGGAGCATGGAGGGGGTAAAGAGAGATGGAGGGACTGACTGACTAGTGGTCTGTCTGAGGGGCTGTCTGTACAGTCAGGCCAGGTACATTCTCATCTTTACGCTCGGCTGGGTCTGGGCTCAGACAGGAGAGATGACCCAGAGTCAGGCCAAAATGTTTACCGGCAGATGTGTTTTAAAGGAGCCCCCCTTAGCTGGTCATGGCAGCGTGAAACACCCTGCTGTTCCTTGAATCTGCAATCCACCGCTCTTCCACCAATCCCAACCTACAAAATAACCCTGACCTTTTAGATGGAAAGAAATGATGGGTGAGTGGGCCATTCTTCTGGGTTTTTTCTTTTCTTATATTCCCTGTCTCCTTTATTCTTATTCCTTCTCTCTTTTTTCCATAGCATTGAAGATTGAAGCTCTGTCTATGTTAGCCTCTGAGGCAAATTCTGCCCCCTCCCTTTGCTCCCTTTTTCAAATCACTTTAAAGTCTGATGCTGGGAGTCTGGCTGTTCTGGCCAGAGCCCTTTGGCACTTGGCTTCTGTGCAATGGTTCGCGTCAGGAGGTACGATTTGTGATTTGCGGATGACATGAGCATTGCCTTGCCTGGCTGGTGGCTGTAAAGGATGGTTCTGCATAGCAGAGTCTGTAATATGGGATATGAAGTGACTGGTGCCCACTGTCACCACCACCACTAAACTACTGTTTTCCTTGGTGAAAACAGAACCACTGTTTTACCATTACAGTGATGGACATACAGTATATTGCACTGTGGTATTTGGAAGGAAGTTTGTGCTTATGTGTATGGCTATGTGTTTGTGGGTGTCTGAATACAAATATACAGGGCTGTATCTATGTATTTATTTGCAGGTGTGCAAATAGTTTAAACAAATAAATCTCTGACATTGTTTATAACATTTGTTTTTAAAATATACATTTCCATAGACATTAATTTGGCATGCTGAAAAATCGTATATATTTTTATAAATGCATAGCCACTAGAATTACAGCATTTGGCATGTATTTACCTAATCCAAAGTCAAATATGCATGCAATGTTAAAAACAGCATTCAGAGTAATTTCTTTCCCCAATATTGCTGTAGCATAAGTCATTTTAGGTAGCACCAATGAATCAAACAGTTCATGAAAACTTGTTATATGGTAGGCCACCCATGGCTTTACTCTTAGCAATGATTGCACCAATGGCACAATTTGCATTTTTAGCTATGCACTTAACAGACACAAAAATGTATTAGATACCTGTACTCACTGACAGATACCTGTACTCACTGACAACATCTAATGTTGCAGGACCACAAGTGAAGATGAGTTCCTTAGTTTTGTTTCCATTGATACTCAGTTCCCATTATTCCAAGTCACATTTTTTGAAGCTCATCTTCCACAAAAAAATGTGTACAATGTCATCTGCATATAAAATAACAGACACTCGTTCATTGTTTACACAAACACCTATGTGTGTAGGTCAATTGTGTGGGTATGTTTGTGCGTGTGTGTGTGTATTGCTCATGAGTGCGTACTCGTGTGCATAGGTACATGATGGCCTTGTTAAGCACTTTTAGGAAAGGTAAGTGACCGGGGTGGTAACTTCTTCTCTCTCTGCCTCCAGAACCTTCACAGCTCAATGTACAATATCATATCTGTGGCACAGAGGCTTTAAACCCACCAGAGCCCTCTTCTCCATCCTCTATCAGAGGTATATTCACTGGCTGCTCACCAAAACCAACGGGGGGCAACCAGTAAAGGGCATGACACTACCAGTAGACATGACTGATGACTGTACCTACCACTTCAGGGTTTAACATCCATCCTAAAGAGCATAGAGAACACAGCAGTCATCATTCAAGCTGGCAATCATGATTGTAAGCAGTATAAAACAATGTCAAAGAATGATGTTGTCTTCTGGCAAAACAATAAGCTAGCTGATAAACTACAGTACATACAACTTGTTTACCAACGTTAGCTTAACCTGTTATCAAAAACCTAACCTCTCATTCAGAGCTGACTGTCCAGTGTATCAGTAACATTAATCAGAGGAAGTTACAGGCCGTGGACCTGTACATCTCTATCTGTGTTGTATTGTTGCTTTGCTTTGGCCAAAACCTCTCCGGGGGATACAATATGCCCAGGACATAATTAGTTTCAAAAATCAATCACCAACAGCTGGCTTGCCTTTGAAGATAAGCAGGGTTGGTCCTGGTCTGTCCCTGGATGGGAGACCAGATGCTGCTGGAAGGGGTGTTCCTCTGGTCCAGCAGGAGGCACTCTTTCCTCTGGTCTAGAATAAAATATCCCAATGCCCCAGGGTAGTGATTGGGGACATTGCCTGTGCAAGGTGCCGTCTTTTGGATGGGACGTTAAATGGGTGTCCTGACTCTCTGTAGGCAAATCAAATCAAATCAAATGTATTTATATAGCCCTTCGTACATCAGCTGATATCTCAAAGTGCTGTACAGAAACCCACCCTAAAACCCCAAACAGCAAGCAATGCAGGTGTAGAAGCATGGTGGCTAGGAAAAACTCCCTAGAAAGGCCAAAACCTAGGAAGAAACCTAGAGAGGAACCAGGCTATGTGGGGTGGGCAGTCCTCTTCTGGCTGTGCCGGGTGGAGATTATAACAGAACATGGCCAAGATGTTCAAATGTTCATAAATGAGGGCAGAACAGTTGAAACTGGAGCAGCAGCATGGCCAGGTGGACTGGGGACAGCAAGGAGTCATCATGTCAGGTAGTCCTGGGGCATGGTCCTAGGGCTCAGGTCAGTTGAAACTGGAGCAGCAGCATGGCCAGGTGGACTGGGGACAGCAAGGAGTCATCATGTCAGGTAGTCCTGGGGCATGGTCCTAGGGCTCAGGTCAGTTGAAACTGGAGCAGCAGCATGGCCAGGTGGACTGGGGACAGCAAGGAGTCATCATGTCAGGTAGTCCTGGGGCATGGTCCTAGGGCTCAGGTCCTCTGAGAGAGAGAGAAAGAAAGAGAGAAGGAGAGAATTAGAGAACGCACACTTAGATTCACACAGGACACCGAATAGGACAGGAGAAGTACTCCAGATATAACAAACTGACCCTAGCCCCCCGACACATAAACTACTGCAGCATAAATACTGGAGGCTGAGACAGGAGGGGTTGGGAGACACTGTGGCCCCATCCGAGGACACCCCCGGACAGGGCCAAACAGGAAGGATATAACCCCACCCACTTTGCCAAAGCACAGCCCCCACACCACTAGAGGGATATCTTCAACCACCAACTTACCATCCTGAGACAAGGCTGAGTATAGCCCACAAAGATCTCCGCCACGGCACAACCCAAGGGGGGGGCGCCAACCCAGACAGGATGACCACAACAGTGAATCAACTCACTCAGGTGACGCACCCCCTCCAGGGACGGCATGAGAGAGCCCCAGTAAGCCAGTGACTCAGCCCCTGTAATAGAGTTAGAGGCAGAGAATCCCAGTGGAAAGAGGGGAACCGGCCAGGCAGAGACAGCAAGGGCGGTTCGTTGCTCCAGAGCCTTTCCGTTCACCTTCCCACTCCTGGGCCAGACTACACTCAATTATATGACCCACTGAAGAGATGAGTCTTCAGTAAAGACTTAAAGGTTGAGACCGAGTCACTAAAGATCCCATGGCACTTATAATAAGAGTAGGGGTGTTAATCATCCTGGTGTCCCGGCTAAATTCCCAATCTGGCCCTCATACCATCATGGCCACCTAATCATCCCCAGCTTCCAATTGTCTCATTCATCCCCCTTCCTCTCCCCTGTAACTATTCCCCAGGTCGTTGCTGTAAATGCAAATGTGTCAAATTAACTGGTAAAATAATGGCTAAATAAAAATGTAACAATTAAAAACAGAACCCCCCCCCAAAACACAACAGAACAAGATCATAGACAGCAAGACCAGCTAGCCACTCTCAGTCACTGACAGTCAGACAGTGTTTTTCCCTGGGGACTGTGCCCACTGATAATTCACTTTCTATTGTGGGACTTGTTTGCCAGCGATAACAATTGATGCACTCAATTATTGATAAAGGACATTTTATGAGCCTGCAGAGGTGAGGCTGATGACCCTAAATACAACCCCAGTGTGTTGGGCTGTCTGCTGGTTCTTATTGTTATCTTTGAATTCACCACATGTTTTGCTATAGGAGACCATATAAGACATTCAAAGGTCTAGAGACACATTCTGAGCAACATAGTCCTGAACTTTGAGGTCCATGAAGATCCCGACGGTACATGATTGCAGAAAATCTCCACCACTTACCTCATTCTCACAAACTAACAATGTATGCACAGTGCTTTGGTGTAAAATGCTATCTGCCGTATCTCACCCATCTCCAGATAATCTATATCCAAAAAGAACTTTACAATCTGATCTGATGAAAGCCTCTGAACAGACACAGTCCAGTAATATCATTATAATGAACATAAAGGTATTGCAGTAGGTGTGTTCTCTTTATACCTGTTTAATTCTGCTTGTTAGGCTGTAGGCTGCTAAATTCTCACTCTCTCTTCCTCCATCTATCCCTCCATACCCTCTGAGTCTCCCAGTCTTCTAGACCGTGTTGGAGCCTTATGGTTTTGAAGTGCAAATGTGATGACAGCGGCGGCGTTGATGGCCGTGGAGGTGACACATGAGCCCCGGGGCTAGGTCAACAACACTGGAGCCCTTCATCCTAATGCCTGGTCTACAGGGAGCCCCTCGGACACATGCCTGCTACTGGCCCCTCTAGCTCTCCATTGCCAACCTTACTGTTAGGTTGCATCTCTAATGGCACCCTATTCCCGATATAGTGCACTACTTTTGAATAGGGGCCATATGCGTCTGGTCAAAAGTAATGCACTATGTAGGGAATAGTGTTCCAATTGATACTCATCCCTACTCTGGCGGAGGAGGAGGCTGTTGGAGGAAGAGGAGGCCCATAATACCTTGCTTATGAGATGTCGACATCACCTCCCCTTCTCCCGTATTTGTCCAGTGGCCTTGTGGAACAGAAAGGTTTTACTCTGGCTGTCAGAGGGGGTGAGGGATATTGACTTAAATAGCTTGACCTGGCTCTTCCCCTGTGACACCTACCCCCCCTCCCCCTTGACCTCCCCTCCCTCCATTCCTATCCTACATTACATGTCTGCTTTACCTCTATGTTCATTTAGAGCGGAGCTGGAAGCCTGGAAGCCAGCCCAGTCCACCCACAGGGTCACCCCCTACTCCAAATAAATTATTCTGCAGGAATTGAAAGCGATGAGAGAGGAGAACCATTTCTCGACAGTTACTGTTTAATTAGCCAACTGGGCTTCAGAGGCCTTGAGACACGGCAGGCAGGATCTGGCCTCACCAATCCCCATACCTGCCAGGAACATGTCCCACACCTCCATAGCCCGACCCCACATTTCCACCACCCAACCTGGGTAGGGAGGTGGAGGGGGAGAGATCCAGGGAGGGAGGGGAGTTAGGTGGTGGGGGACCAAGGGAGGTAGGTGAAGGGGGAGAGATCCAGGGAGGGGGGGTACGGTGGAGGGGGGAATCTCATGTACTTGGATCTCATGTACTAGGAGATCCTAGTACATCATGGTGTGTATAGGGGTCGTTCTATAAATAAATGGTTTGAAACAAAAAATACAAACAATTGTCATGCAGGGTTTTATTGTTACAGACAGAAACACTCCTCAGTTTCATCAGCTGGCTGGTCTCAGACGATTCCACAGGTGAAGGAGGTACTGGGCTGGCGTTGTTACACGTGTTCTGTGGTTGTGAGGCCGGTTGGATGTACTGACAAATTCTCTAAAACAACGTTGGAGGCTGCTTATGGTAGAGTAATTAACATTAAAATCTCTGGCAACAGCTCTGGTGGATATTCCTGCAGTCAGCATGCCAATTGCACGCTCCCTTAATTTGGTTTTGTGTGCCCAGGAAAAATGATTTTCACCCCATAAACATGAGACAAAATGTTACATAGTTACACTGCATTTCTGAGATCTGTCCGATAACTAGGTCCAGGATTCTTGCCGGGTTCAACTGATTTAACTGATTAATGGTTAATATATGATATAACGACAACATAGACTGCCATAAATGCATAATGTTTTATGACACATGATTTTGAACAAATCCGTCAAGACACTAACCATGATAAACGATTATACATTGGTTTACAATAAACTTGGACATTTTATTGAATATAGCCATGATACCCCTTATATCTTATTGTAATGATATAAAAAGTCTGATTATTATTAATGACTTATCAACAGCTGTAACAAGTTGTCCAGCGTAGGAAATTCCTCAATGTTACCCAAGTTTATAGAAAGACCCATAGTGTAACGGCTGTTGGAAGGAGAGGACCAAGGTGCAGCGTGGCATATGTCCATATTTATTAAATGAACACAGGAATAACAAAAATAACAAAGAGAACGACCGAAACAGTTCTGGCTGGTGCAAACACACAACAGAAAACAATCACCCACAACTAAAATGGGGAAAACAGGCTACCTAAGTATGATTCTCAATCAGAGACAACGAATGACACCTGCCTCTGATTGAGAACCATACCAGGCCAAACACATAAATACTACATAGAAAAAAGAACATAGACTACCCACCCCAACTCACGCCCTGACCAAACTAACACAAAGACATAATAAATGAACTAAGGTCAGAACGTGACACATAGACATTATGGATAGTATATGAATAGAAAAGGTGTGTACAGCTGTAGTTATATAGGATGAGCCTTGACTAGAATGCAGTATACAGTATCTGTCAAACGTTTGGACACACCTACTCATTCAAGGGTTTTGCTTAATTTTTACTATTTTCTATATTGTAGAATAAGACATCCAGACAATTAAATAACATATATGGAGTCATGTAGTAACCAAAAAAGTGTTAAACAAAATATCAAAATATATTTTGTATTTGAGATTATTCAAACTAGCCACCCTTTGCCTTGATGACAGCTTTGCACACTCTTGGCATTAGCTCAGCCTGCTTTACCTGGAATGCTTATCCAGCAGCCTTGAAGGAGTTCCCACATATGCTGATCACTTGTTGGCTGCTTTTCCTTCACTCTGTAGTCCAACGCCTCCCAAACCATCTCAGTTGTGGGGACAACAGACTGTGATAGGGAGAGATGGAATATTGGATATTGTCTGGGCCGTCAGCCTAGCGACACACTTAAATGTGGCCAGAGAACGAGAGCTCACAGTCATTGTGAGCAGCGGTGGCCCACGGCGGTGGCACTGTGTTTTCCTCCAAGTGTGCAGAGGTGTTTCGCTTTTCCGGGAGCAAGGTATCTGTGTCCGTGACCTGGCTGGTTTACCCTTTATAATCCATGATTGTTTGGAGTCCCTGCTACATATGTCTTGTGTCTGAGCCATTGAATTGCGACTTAATTTTGTATCTGTACTGACGTTTTGCCTGTTTCATTGCCTTATGGAGGGCAGACCTGGACTGTTTGTACTCGTCCATGTTCCCAGTCACCTTTCCATGGTTAAATGCAGTGTTTCGTACTTTCAGTTTTGCAAGAATACTGCCATCTATCCACGGTTTTTGGTTTGGATAAGTTTTAATCGTCACAGTTGGAACAACATCATCTATGTACTTGCTGATGAACTCAGTCATCGAGTCAGTGTATACGCTAATCTTATTATCAGAGGCAAGCAGGAACATATCCCAGTCCCGATTGGTCAGACCAGCATTTTACAGTCCTTACCACGGGAACTTCCTGTTTAAGTTACTGGCTATAGGAAGGGAGGAGCAAAATGGAGGCATGATCTGATTTGCCAAAGGGAGGGTGTGGGAGAGCCTTGTAGGGGGGGGGGTAGCTGTCCCAGAAGAGGGAATAGCAATGGTTAAGAATTCTTGATGAGCAGGTGCAGTCGATCTGTTGATAAGACCTTGGTAGCGTTCTTCTTTTAGATTTGCTTAATTCAAGTCTCCAGCTACAATAAATGCAACCTCGGGGTATGCAGTTTCTAGCTTGCACAAAGTCCAGAGTAGTTCCTTGAGAGTCATCACAATGTTGGCTTGAGGGTGGAAAATACACACCCGTGATGATGACCGAAGAGAATTATCTCGGGAGGTAATGTGATCTGCATTTGATAGTGAGGTATTCCAGATCGGTAGAACAAAAGGACTTGCATTCCAGTATGTTAACACAATCACACCATGAGTAGTTAATCATGAAACATACATCTCTGCCTTTCTTTTTCCCGAAGTTCTTTCTTCCTCTCCACGCGTTGTACAGTGAACCACGCTGCCTGTATGGATTGGGACAGTATATCTGGAGAGAGCCATGATTCCGTGAAACAGAGTATGTTACAGTCCGTGATGTCTCTGGTAGGAGATCCTATTACCTATGAGAGGAGGATTAACTATATATACCGTTTCTCAATTTCCCCCTGAAGGCTTTGGAGAATAGAGAAGCCATCTTTAATCCCCCTCACCTTAATAGATGCATGATGTTATTGATTTCCCTCCCTTTCTTTCTCTTTATGAACAGACAGTTATCTTTGTGGAGAAGCATAAAAGAGGCAGTGGTATACAGTGATATAAGCTCTAAGGCAGTGAAACAATCCCAAATGGCACCCTTCTCCCTACATAGTGCACTACTTTTGACCAGAGCCCATGCTATATAGGGAATAGAGTACCATGTGAGACGCAGCCATATGCTCTTGTCACATAGAATCTGGTGGTGAATAGGAAGCGTTTGGACATTGTTCTGCCCAGGTGTGTCCTTAGCCGTATGTGGAGTGGACCATAAACATGATCAAAACGTCCCGCCATCACACTCCCCTTTACATCGCTGTATTCTGTCAAACTACAGCTGCCTTTGCAGGACAATAATGTGGAACGTATGTCTGCTTGGTCAGATGTAAAAACAAAAATAGCAACCGCTACACATTTGTATTGCTACTGGAAATGACACATACATCGCTGAGGCTCCTCTCTTGAGGTACCAGGATTTCCTTTACAAAACACCAGGGAGGGAGAAACTCTGACAGGATAAATTGGACCCATAAAATGATGTCAACTGATGTATTTTGAAGACGGCTCACATATGTAAAATCAGTCATCTTTAAAGCGGAATGACAATGATATCAAAGAATGTATAACTATATTTGCAATGCTTGTAATTTTGTTCTTCCCACCATTATACAAGATCCATCATACAGAATAGAGAATATTATTGTCTTTGTCTTTGTACTTCATTTGTAGTGTAAGGTGTAGGAGATATCCTATAGGACAACACCATGGCGAAATAGAAGCACATTTCCTATTCCCGACCCAGCTGTGAGCATGCATGAAGGGACAAGCCAAGATGCCCAGGCTTTGTGGTCCAATAATTGTATCCTTTATGTGTCAAAGCATGGTGGACCAAGATATGGTAGTAAGGACTGTCCTCAAGCACGTGCACAGATAGAGCTCAACCAGTGCTCGAGCACCTGCCCTTATGCCCTCCTTTTTTATTTTATGAATTACTTTAAAAATTATGTTTTTTGTGTGTGTTTTGTTAAGTGTAACATATTTCAGATTAAACCAGCTCATTTCATAAGCTCTTGAACCTCAGAGAATTCTCCCTCCCTCCCCCGCCCTCCCACCCCAAGAGCACACTCGTCTGACTTGCATGCAGTGGCCACTGTCTGTTGGCTCCAGGCGGGGAGACTTGAATAACGATGAGACTTTTGAGTTAGATCTGTCATGCGTGTCTCCCACTGTTAGGGACAATGAGTTGGGCAATTTGACTGCTAGTTAGTAAGACGCAGATGTCAGCAGCAGAAAAAAATCAAATCAAGGACAAACTTTTTTGACAGCATAGCTAACTAGTTAGCTATGACATCATCGTTCGCTCTGACCAGCTGATAGCCATTCTTTTCACGATGTCAATCATCGCTTGTCGTCTCTAGGCCTAGGAGTCACTGGCACTAGCTTACAATGTGTTATGAGTGAGTGTGTTGTTGCAGGAAATAAATAGGCCTATAAATATAGACATTTTGGCTACAGAGGCAGTTGATTTGTAATGAATTTAGAGTTATGAATGATTAAAGTCGATTCTCTTTTTTATTTTGTGCACCTGGAAATGCTCTCTCGAAAAGATGATGGGGAATGACATGGTCTTTATATCATTCTGTCTGAAAAAGGGGCAACGACCATAAATCAATACTGTTTTCACGCTCTGACCAGAAATACAAGGCCAAGTTTATTTTATACCGTTCATAAGAAGTAGGCAACTCATGTGAAACATAAACAGGAAAATATTTGACGTAAATTAACGTTATGTTTAATTATGTATTACAATTATGATCACCATAATTTTGTCAGCTACATTTATTCTCTTCAATCTCTTCTTGTTGTTATCTTCCATCAATGCAACTTACAGAATTGTTCAACCACAGGTCTACCACACTGTTAGCCCATAGAGATATTGCTATGTTTAGCCCTCTCTCTCCAACCACTAAGTGGGATTCAAACCATGTAATGCTACATTGCATTACAGTTAGTAGACCATGTCAGGACAGGAGGTGTCAGCAAGCCTGTTAAATGGAGATCTAGACCAATGGGTGACAACGTCTTACCATTCTCAGTACCAACCAGGCTATCAATTTCAACATTGCTGTCACAGCTACAGTAACCTGGCGTAGCTAGCACAGACTCTGATTATCCCTAGCAGGACTTTTTCTTCTGGGCTTTTACCTTCAGTCCCAAACCAACACCATCCCCTAACTTGAACGAGAACATAACAAATGCATTATTTTTTAAATAAAACAAATGTTATTTCTACTTCACTTCATTCAATTCCATTGACTATTTGTACAGGGCGTGTTTAGAAAGGAAGGTATTGTCACGTCCTGACCATAGAAAGACGTCATTTTCTATGGTAGAGTAGGTCAGGGCGTGACTAGGGGTTAGTCTAGTTTAGATTTTCTATGTGGGGTTCTAGTTTGTTTTTTCTATGTTGAGTTTTAGTATGATTCCCAATTAGAGGCAGCTGGCTATCGTTGTCTCTAATTGGGGATCATACTTAAGTAGCATTTTTTCCACCTGTGGGTTATGGGATATTGTTTATGTTTAGTTGCCTGTTAGCACTGCATTGGCGTCACGGTTTGTTTAGTCTTTATTGTTTTGGAAAGTTTCACTTTCGAAAAAAATATGTGGAACTCTACGTACACTGTGCCTTGGTCCGACATTTATTCCAACGAACGTGACAGGTATTTTAGTGGTAAACAGAATCCAATCTGTTGATTAATGGCATAGCGTTATGGGCTGCTAGATGACTTCCTTTCGCTTCAGTACACCCTTAGTGGAAAAGCTTTTTTCATATTTAACAGAGTCATTCTGATTTAATGGGGAGAGATACTTTAAAAGGCACAATGTCTAGATCAGACCTGTCGGGGGTTCCTGTATTCTGAAGGGATGATATTGACAAGACAGGCAGAGGGAGAGAGAGAAGGGAGAGGTAGGTCAAGGATGAGGGGGGCTCAATTTAGCAGTTGGGCTCCACCATTAGGCAAGACCTACACCATTACGCTTGGTTGAGCTGTCTTGTGCATCGTAATTTAATGTAGATTACATGTAAATTATATGTTTGTTATATAGTGTAAATACCCTTATAGAAGTGATTAACCAACATAAGAAACACGTAGTCTACCATGTCTACATATCCAGTGTTATTGGGGTATTAATATATTTTTATGCAGTCTAATTATTTTGTTCATCCATATTTACATCAGAAGAGCAAATATTAATTGTAGCAACAACCGAAAAAGGAACCTCAGTTTGATTCAAGCCTCAAATTTCTCTCTCCATTCCTCCCGCCTTTCCATCCATCCAACACCCTTGGGAAAAAAATAAACACGGGTTGACACCTTCCCCAATATTTGTTGTTCCTCCAATCAATTAATCCTGTGGTCACATGGTCGAGGCTGAGGCGTTTAGGGGGTTTGCTCAGTCAGACGAGGCTTGAGCAGTTGCCATCGACCCACGCAGGCCCCAGACCGCACGTCAATAAGGCCTCTTTCCGCTTGCTGTCGCTGGAAGAATTGTCTCCATTGATCAAGACCAGCCAGCGGCGTAAAAAGCGAGCAGGTGGCACTCTCACAACGTGCCACAATCATCTGAAACATTGATCGGTATGGTGGGAGAAAATGTTAAGACAGGCAAATCATGGCTCAGTACATCAGGGTGGATTCCCAAATGGAACCCTATTCCCTGTATAGTGCGCTACCTCTGACCAGGGAAGTAGGGAATAGGGTGCTATTGGGACATAGTCCAGCTGTCAGCCACAGACAACAGCTTCAGAAGACACATCACTGACCCTCTGTTAAACACCTTCTCACCCCTCCAACCTCCCTCCTCACTCTCCTCGTCCCTCATCCCCCAACCTACCCATCCGCCACCCCCAGACCGCAAATGCAATAGTTTAGACACTTTAACAGCTTTCTGGCCATCGACGTGGCGTTAGTTGGAGAAAAAGTTGTTGGTCTGTGGTGTTTAGGGACAAGAGAAACAACACTCTAGTCTAGTGCGCAGTGAAGAGGGTACTATAGGAGGCAGTGTTCCACATGACACCATATTCCTTTCACAGTGCACTACTTTTGACCAGAGCTGATCAAAGTAGTAGACTTGTGAGCCACCCTGATCTCCTGGGCTGACTTGAATGGTTCACAACACAGATATGCACATAAGATCAGGGTGGCTCGTGAGGCAAAAAGAGTAGTGCACTATATAAAGACTAGGGAGCCATTTGGGCTGCACCCTTGGTGGTGAGGAGGAGGACAGTTTAGTGGTTTGAATCATCCCACTTGTCTCACCCAAAAGGCTACTATACAGTCAGTAGCAGACGAGTTAGGGAGCAATTAGGTGTGGGCTGATTGTGAGCCAGTTTGGGTTTGGTGGTGCTTCGAGCGAGGGGAGTAATTGGAACGACTTTTCTACATTCACAAACTAATGAAACATTCATGTCACACAGAAACAAGCTCCAGAGTAGTGTATTTGTTTTCCAACCAATCTACATTTTGAATATTTATAAGATGAAGAAAGCATTCTATTGTAAGAAGAGTGCAACTCTAATTTAGTAAGCAGTTCACAAGCCTGTTACATTCAGCTGGGGTGAATTCGCTGAAGCATCAGAGGATGTACTGGACACATTCTATTCTACTCATGATAATGACATTTAATAGGATGGGGATGTTTAAACATTCATATAAAGCAAATGTCGTACTTAATATAATTGTTGGACCAAAATGGTTCAGAAAAGGTACACTTACTGGTGAATATTCCCTTCGACCACTCACTACATTACTGCTATCTTACAAAGAGATTGGTCATGTTCACGTGAATATTATCCTCTCACATGAGAAGAGATGTAATGAACAATCACAGCACACTGACTGATACAATATGACAAGTCATCTGCCTGGTTAATTTAGAATATTTGACCCCAGTGATAAGATGTTTGTAAAAACACAAAGAAGCAAAAAAAAATGAAATGAAAATGAAATGAAGTTTTTTCGTGAAAATGTGTCATGCACATAGGCATTATTAATATGTTTAACATCTTTATCTTTCATTCTATAACTTCTACTGGGCCCAATATCACTTCCACTATTCTCCTGTTAATTAAGGGATGCTGATATGTACTTACTGTACAGCAAAGTCCAATACTACACTGTTCCTTCCCATGTTCAGTATCTCTAGCCAGAGATGACAGGCAGAAAAAAAAGACGAGCGGAAAATATTGTATAAAATAAATAGGTCCAGGTGGTTGAATGCATAGGTTGGTCTTCACTCTGCCAAACGCATTGCCGGTTCAATTGGTTTCCAACGTGAATTGCCTGGACCCTTTGTATCTCAAATCAAGTCACGTGCGCCGAATACAACAGATTTAGACCTTACAGTGAAATGCTTACTTACAGGCCCTAACCAACAGTGCAATTTTTAAGTAAATAATAGGTATTAGGTGAACAACGGTAAAAAGACAGTGAATAATAACAGTAGCGAGGCTATATACAGTAGCGAGGCAATAACAGTAGCAAGGCTATATACAGTAGCAAGGCTATATACAGTAGCGAGGCAATAACAGTAGTGAGGCTATATTATACAGGCTAATTGAGGTAGTATGTACATGTAGGTATGGTTAAAGTGACTATGCATATATTTTATATATTATTTTATTTTACCTTTATTTAGCTAGGCAAGTCAGATAAGAACAAATTAAAATATATGATAAAGAGAGAGTAGCAGTAGCGTAAAAGAGGGGTTGGCAGGTGGCGGGTGGCGGGACACAATGCAGATAGTCTGGGTAGCCGATGTGCAGGGTCACCGGTTAGTCAGGCTAATTGAGGTAGTATGCATGAATGTATAGTTAAAGTGACTATGCATATATGGAAAACAGAGAGAAGCAGCAGTGTGAAGAGGGGTTGGGGGACACAATGCAAATAATCCGGGTAGCCATTTGATTACCTGTGCAGGAGCCTTATGGCTTGGGGGTAAAAGCTATTGAGAAGCCTTTTGGTCCTAGACTTGGCACTCAAGGAACCATTTGCCATGCGGTAGTAGAGAGAACAGTCTATGACTGGGGTGAGTGGGGTCTTTGGCAATTTTTAGGGCCTTCCTCTGACACCGACTGGTGTAGAGGTCCTGGATGGCAGGCAGCTTAGCACCAGTGATGTACTGGGCCGTACGCACAACCCTTTGTAGTGACTTGCGGTCGGAGGCCGAGCAGTTGCCATACCAGGCAGTGATGCAACCAGTCAGGATCCCCTTTGTTGTTGCAGCTGTAGAACCTTTTGAGGATCTGAGGACCCATGCCAAATCTTTTTAGTTTCCTGAGGGGGAAAAGGCTTTGTCGTTTTACAACTGTCCTGGTGTGTTTGGACCATTCTAGTTTGTTGGCGAAGTGGACACCAAGGAACTTGAAGCGCTCAACCTATTCCATTACAGCCCCGTCGATGACAATGGGGGTGTGCTCAGTCCTCCTTTTCATGTAGTCCACAATCATCTCCTTAGTCTTGGTTACGTTGAGGGAGAGGTTGTTATTCTGGCACCACCCGGCCATGTCTCTGACCTCCTCCGTATAGGCTCTCGTTGTTGTCGGTGATCAGGCCTACCACTGATGTATTGTCTGCAAACTAAATGATGGTGTTGGAGTCATACCTGGCCACGCAGTTGTGTGTGAACAGGGATTACAGGAGGGGACTGAGCACACACCCTTGAGGGGCTCCGGTACTGAGGATCAGCGAGGCAGATGTGTTGCTACCTACCCTCGCCACCTGAGGGTGGCCCGTCAGGAAGTCCAGGATCCAGTTGCAGAGAGAGGTGTTTAGTCCCAGGATCTTTACCTTAGTGATGAGCTTTGAGGGTTTTATGGTGTTGAACACTGAGCTGTCATCAATGAATAACATTCTCATGTAGGTGTTTCTTTTGGGCGGGATGCAAATTGGAGTGGTTCTAGGGTTTCTGGGATAATGGTATTGATGTGAGCCATTACCAGCCTTTCAAAGCACTTCATGGCTCAGGAAGTGATTGCTATGGGTCTGTATTCCTTTAGGCAGGTTACCTTAGTGTTCTTGGGCACAGGGACTATCATGGTCTGTTTGAAACATATTTGTATTACAGACTCAATCAGGGACATGTTGAAAATGTCAGTGAAGACACCTGCCAGTTGGGCAGCACATGCCCGGAGCACACGTCCTGGTAATCCGTCTGGCCCCGCGGCCTTGTGAATGTTGACCTGTGTAAAGGTCTTACTCACGTCGGCTATGGAGAGAGTGATCACACAGTCGTCTGGAACAGCTGATGCTGTCATGCATGACTCAGTTTTGCTTGCCTCGAAGCAAGCATAGAAGAGATTTAGCTCGTCAGGTAGGCTCATGTCACTGGGAAGCTCGCGGCTGTGCTTCCCTTTGTAGTCTGTAATAGTTTGCAAGCCCTGCCACATAAGACGAGCGTCGGAGCCGGTGTAGTATAATTCAATCTTAGCCGGAGGGCATAGCAGGATTTCTTATAAACTTCTGGGTTAGAGTCCTGCACCTTGAAAGCGGTAGCTCTACCCTTTAGCTCAGTACGAATGTTGCCTGTAATCCATGGCTTCTGATTGGGGTATGCACGTACAGTCACTTTTGGGACAACGTCCTAGATGCACTTATTGATGAAGCCATCAAATGTATTTATATAGCCCTTCTTACATCAGCTGATATCTCAAAGTGCTGTACAGAAACCCAGCCTAAAACCCCAAACAGCAAGCAATGCAGGTGTAGAAGCAATGTGGCTAGGAAAAACTCCCTAGAAAGGCCGAAACATAGGAAGAAACCTAGAGAGGAACCAGGCTATGAGGGGTGGCCAGTCCTCTTCTGGCTGTGCCGGGTGGAGATTATCAGAGAACATGGCCAAGATATTCAAATGTTCATAAATGACCAGCATGGTCAAATAATAATAATCACATTAGTTGTCGAGGGTGCAGCAAGTCAGCACCTCAGGAGTAAATGTCAGCTGGCTTTTCATAGCCGATCATTAAGACTATGTCTACCGCTCCTGCTGTCTCTAGAGAGTTGGCAGAACAGTTGAAGCTGGAACAGCAGCACGTCCAGATGGACTGGGGACAGCAAGGAGTCATCATGCCAGGTAGTCCTGAGGCATGGTCCTAGGGCTCAGGTCCTCCGAGAGAGAGAGAGAGAGAGAGAGAGAGAGAGAGAGAGAGAGAGAGAGAGAGAGAGAGAGAGAGAGAGAGAGAGAGAGAGAGAGAGAGAGAGAGAGAGAGAACGAGAGAACGAGAGAAAGAGAATTAGAGAGAGCCCACAGGACACCGGATAAGACAGGAGAAGTACTCCAGGTATAACAGACTGACCCTAGCCCCCCGACACATAAACTACTGCAGCATAAATACTGGAGGTTGAGACAGGAGGGGTCAGGAGCCACTGTGGTCCCATCTGATGATACCCCCGAATAGCTCCAAACAGGCAGGATATAACCCCACCCACTTTGCCAAAGAACAGCCCCCACACCACTAGAGGGATATTTTCAACCACCAACTGAGACAAGGCCAAGGAAAGCCCATAAAGATCTCCGCCACGGCACAACCCAAGGGGGGGCGCCAACCCAGACAGGAAGATCACGTCAGTGACTCATCCCACTCAAGTGACGCACCCCTCCTAGGGACGGCATGGAAGAGCACCAGTAAGCTAGTGACTCAGCCCCTGTATTAGGGTTAGAGGCAGAGTGGTGTACTCCTCAATGCAATCGGAAGAATTTCGGAAAATGTTCCAGTCTGTGATAGCAAAACAGTCCTGTAGTTTAGCATCTGCTTCATCTGAACACTTTTTTTATAGACCAAGTCACTGGTTCAGGAGGATAGAATTGTGGTCAGATTTACCAAATGGATGGTGAGGGAGAGCTGTGTATGCGTCTATGTGTGTGAAGTTCAGGTGAACTAGATTTTTGCCCCTCTTGTTGAACATTTTACATGTTGATAGAAATGAGGTAAAATTGATTTAAGTTTCCCGGCATTGAAGTCCCGGTCCACTAGGAGTGCTGCCTCTGGATAAGTGGTTCCCTGTTTGCTTATTTCCTTATACAGCTGACTGAGTGCGGTCTTAGTGCCAGCATTGGTCTGTGGTGGTAAATAAACAGCCACAAAAAGTATAGATGAAAACTCTCTTAGCAAGTAGTGTGGTCTACAGTTTATCATAAGACACTCTACTTCAGGCGAGCAAAATCTAGACTCCTTAGATTTCGTGCTCCAGCTGTTGTTTACAAATATGCACAGACCACTCCCTCTTGTCTCACCGGAGTGTGCTGTTCTATCTAGCCGGTGCAGTGTATATCCTGCTAGCTGAATATCCATGTCATCATTCAGCCACAATTCCGTGAAACATAAGCTGTTTCAGTTCTTGATGTCCCGTTGGTAGGATATTTGTGATAGTGCCTAGTCTAATTTATTGTCCAATGATTGTATGTTGGCGAGTGATATTGACGGTAATGGCAGCTTTCCCACTCACCTTCTCCGGATCCTTACGAGACACCCCGCTCTGTGTCCTCTGTACCTGCGTCTCTTTCTCTTGCCAATAACGGGGATGACGGCCTTGTCGGGTGTTCGCAGTATATCCTGTGCTTCCTGCTTGTTGAAGAACAACTCGTTGTCTAATCCGAGGTGAGTGATCGCTGTCCTGATATCCAGAAGCTCTTTTTTGCCTGTAAGATACAGTAGCAGAAATATTGTACAAAATACAAATAACACGAAAAAAAACATATAATAGCACAATTGGTTAGACGCCCATAAAACTGTTCCATTTTAGCCACTCCTGAGGCAGTGAGAGTCTTGTCTGTGCTGTATGTGTTCTATACTATAGCAGGTATGTTTTTATACTGGACTTAACCAGGGCAGTATATCCTACCTCTCATTGGAAATGACAGTCTGGGAGAACAGGGAAATAGAGGAGGCTGCTTATCCTTCAGTTAAACCTGTTTTAAATCATCTGGATCAAGCTGACAGTCTTTGTAGTGATGTGTATTAGGGTATATGGGAGATTAAGTAAGGCTGATATGTACAGAGATGAGTGGTTGTACAGTACAACCCCTGGACTCTTTTGGTAAAGTATTAATGCATTTGGTGCTGCTATAGTACTGTACTTAACATGGTACATGCTCATCTTGCCAGTCCTTCTACTTCATTTTCTGAAATTGCGTCAAGAAGAGACAAGGAGAGCCTCTCCAAACCTAATCATCACGATTAACGATGAAAGCTATTTTTCCATTTGGGGATGACATTCTCATGTGGAGATGATAGATCTTTTTCCACTCTAGATTCCAGTGTTTGTTTGAAGTCTTTGTCTATGTCTACTTGTCTCATTAGACTTAAATAAAATAATGGATTTTCTTCTTTCAAATGAACTGTTTACCCTTTTACTTTAAAATGTGTAACTACCCCTCGCTCTGTGAGACAACCTGCAATTACAATGGGCCGGCTATCCCTCATCCGTTTAGTGTTCTTTTCTATAACAAACCAAACCGTTAATCAGCCCAACAGATCAAAGAGTGACACTGCAAAATACTGTTAAATATTTAAATCCTCCACTATTGAAATCTTACAGCACATCAAAAGCATTTCACTTTATTTCCACAAGTCATTTTTGCTGGTAGATACAGAGGCATACACACAGATGCACACAAACTACAATTAAATACCCACAGATTTCTGTACATCTCTAATTCTATTTTCATTTCTGAGTACGCCTCTCATTTTGTGCAATTTAAATATGGGATGAGAAGTGCCAGCTTAGAAAGAGTAATTGATAAATGTGATTGTTTTATTTGAAGTTCTTCGGCGATGACAAGTAAGTTAAAAGTGCATTTCATTCATTAAGGGGAGTATGTCTCTCAGTGTGCTTTAGATCAAAGATCTAAAGGCAATCAAATGCATAATATATGTAAAAAAGCGTCTTTAAAAAAGCCCACTGATTCCTGACTTTGATTTTGATATAATCAGCTTTACAACAGAGTATATTATAAGCCTATGCAATCTCTTTCATGTAATTATTGAACATTTGAATTACAATCGCATAGGACCACTACTAAAAAGTTTTCCTTTATTTAATACGGAAGAGAAAGACTGCAGGATCAGTTGACTGAGATAAATTAAGTACAATGTTCTTTTCTACACAGGGTTCATGTAGTACTCGGTTAGTGTGAGGCTTCAGGCGTTGACCATTTGACTCTGTTCTTACTGAAGTGGAAAACACCTCAACATACACCTTGGCACTGAGCTCCATTAGAGTACATTACTTTTTCTACTTATGAGGTGAGGGCAAGGCCCACTCTAATTGGTCCTATTTAAATGTATAAACTTAGCCAATTAATAGCTGACACTGTGCTCCTGGCAGAGTAATTGGCTTTATCTTTCTGTGTTAAGTTGTTAAGTGTCTCTCAAGGAGGGGTGAGGAGCGGCAGGTCGGTGAACTAATTTCATTTTCACTGACTGTAAATTGGATCTACTACTAAGAGAGCTCAACTTCACAGTGGGCGTCTGATGAGACTCCCTATTTAGGGCCCATAGGGCTCTGGTCAAAAGTAGTGCACTATATATGGAATAGGGTGCCATTTAGGATGCAATCTACAACATGTACCCATGCAAATTAGTCAACAGGAACGATCCTCCAAAGATATTAATAATCTGGAAATTACAAAGAGAAAACAGCATCCAAAGGAAAGCTTTGACTCCCATTTGTGCGCCAGAGAGAGCAGTCTATTGTAGTGGGCTGATGCTACGTATTTGACTGGATCCTCAGTTGATGTAATAGGTTTATATTGTGTATTGCACTTCCATGGCGCAGAGTGCTGGGAGCAATGATTTCCCCATGGATTGGAAGGGTTTTCATGAGGCAGGCAGATGGAGAAAATACTGTTGACATTAAACTGTTCCGCTTTTAAGGAATTGTTGTGACAAGGTGGAGCTCCCATCACTCGAAATAGCAGCTGGATAGCTACGGTTTACAGAGAGGCCCAAAGCTATATTTGTTTCCATCGAAACGGTGGCAAACATTTAAAAAAAAATCTTTGTAATGAAGATGCTTCTGGCATTTTATGTTTACTTTAAATCTGCTGTCATTACAATGCTATTTCATTCTTACAAAATGAAACAATATACTGTACCAGACTACTACTGTTACCAATAATGTACTACTATACTATTTCTACTATTCTAAAGTATACTACTCCTACAACACTATATGGTACTATGATAAAACAATAATAATAATAATGCATTAATGTTCAATAAATAATAAATATTAGTTAATGATAAATAAAATACATGTGTGTGCAGTTGCTTTATAGAATGCAGTCCAGTGAAGTGAGAACAAACTGTGGTTAACTGATCAAGCCCTAGGGAGGCTCTACCTACAGTAGGTCTGTAAAGAAATGTCAGTGTGTGCTGGTCTCCGATGGGAAGTCAAATCAATGAGCTGGTCTAGGCTCATAATTACTGTTCCTAACACCTGAGTAAGGAGAAATCAATAAAGCCAAGTATACAAAGCAAGAGGAGTTGCCGCAGCGTTCGACACAAAGCAGACACACTTCATAAACCATACTCACTCGCTCAGCAGTCACAGCACAACTACAAATGCCCTCCTCACACTTAACAAACACACACACATGAATTCACACATAGTTATTGTTATAATTGACTCCAATGATGTGATTGAAAGTGACAACAAAATTTTAAAAAAGATAAATTAAGTAAAATAATTAAAATATATGCTTGATTTGGACATTTCTAAGTTTCCCATGCATAAGTTATCGATTTAGTAACGAATCTATAAAATAGCTGTTTCTAATTGTGCCTTTCTTTGCATTTTTGTCATTCCCTCTAGTGCAGAAATGTAAATGGTATGTACGCTATCGGCCTATATCCCATTCTAAAGCTACTGCTTTAAAGTTCTTCTAACATCCTTCCCAAGTAAAAAAGCCAAATTACGCTTTAATGCAAACCTGTCACCCTCCTCTTCACTCTTCTCTTCTTCTCCTTTATTAAAAGTGCCTGTCTGATTGCTACTTTGCACGAGACTGAGACCTGGCAGATCTGGTTCTGAAATAATCATGACCATCGCTGTGCACTGTTGGGCTGCGTCTCAAATGGCAGCCGGCAACCTTTTCCCTATATAGTGCACTACTTTTGGTGTCCAGGGCCCATGGGGCTCAGATTAAAAGTAGTGCACTATATAAGGAATTGGATGCCATTTGGGACACTGATTCCTCTCACATCATCAGGACCTCACTGAGTGGAAGCAGGAAGCTGATTATGCTGCATATTATCCATCTGCTCACATTAATGTATGTATCTGCCCATCCCATCCACACAAGTAGTGTGCTCTTCCATGCTAAAACACAACTCCTCCACCACAAAGGAATAAATCATTGTAATGCAATCCAAATCTCTTCATCCTTCTCTATTCTTCTGTTTCCTTCCGCATGCACAGATAGAGAATATAGCATCTGTGTGGGAGATAGGGGCTTGTCTGTCTGAACTGAGAGTAAGTAGCACAAAAGCACTATTGTTCAATCAGTTGGTGGTGGCACCCAATCCATAGCTGGTGGATAGATTCAGTGGTCCTGGTACTTTATGAAATACTTGTGGACAGCTTTTTCATTGGTCCTCCCCTGTCCACAGCCAAGAACACATTGTTGAACGCATTGTTGAGAAGGGAACACATTTCTAAGGTACAGTAGTAGCGAACTGTTGTTTACAAGCACAGAGTTCAGGAGGGACACTACCGTATCTTGATATATTCAAGTATATTCAAGACATAATATGAACTGGGAAACATTAATACAAACCCCAACATAAATATGATGCCCTTCATTCTTCCTTTGGGCCAAGGATTCAATCAAAGGCACATTGTCGACAAATACACTGCTCAGCCGTCAATAAGCATTTTACAGACAATTTCCTTGCCATTCTTGGAGATCGCATTCACGGCAAACGCTACGGATCTCGGCATGAAGCGTAAATTATCTTTCAATAGTCAAGTGCAGTGTGATTGTCGACAATGCACCTTTGATTGAATCCCGGACTTAGTGTGTGGTAATGATGACTAAACCTACAGTACGTAACATAAAGAGATGCGTCCGAGTTCTTGACAACTTGAGCATTAACGCTAACGACAGTTCTTCTGTAGGTGTACATAGTTAATATTTAAAATTATCATTTCCAATTAACAATGCAAATATACTACTAGCCCATTAGAATGAACTGTGTGACAAGGGAAACTGGTCTGTCTCGTTAAACTAATGGAATTAGCAGAGCTTTGTTAATCATGCATAACGAGTGACAATACTCTCAGGGTAACAATTAATACTAAGGTAAGGGTTCTGCTGTCTGCTGTCACTGTCTTTTAGTAATGTGCTTAATCAACCGGGCTCAGCTTAATAATATCTAGTCGGTATGTCACTTCGGCTAGTAAGGTAACACTAAGCCAACTGGATTAATGCTTTATCATTTTTATAAGTGTGTACTGTATGAGTCTTCATAATGTCTTATTTTAATGGCTTACAGCTATTTGTAATGGGTTGAATATACAGATGTAGGATCTTAATTTGAGCCAGTTTGCTACAGCAGGAAAATAATTACAATTAACAGACATTTTTGTAGGGGTCGGTACCCTTTTTGTACAATCAAGTCCGAAATTTCAAAGTGGAAATAACAAACTTCAGAAGCCTTTTTAAACCTCAAATACAGTGCAAGTTTTACATGTCCTTTTACACGTCTGTATCTGTTATTTAGATTATTAATAGGTGATAATAAGACATTATAATGGGACATCATAATGCAATATAAGTGTTTGCATTAAGTGGGCTAAAGGGTATTGAAAAACACAGTTGAGCCTTCTCAGACCAACATTTTTATAATTGTATTAAATAAAGGGTGGTATATATGGGCATACCAGTACCAACTTATATAAGTCAAATTCTTTTAAATAAGTCTAGTACTTTTTAAAAAGCTTTGAATGCCTGTCTTCTTCTCCTTACCCGTGCACTGTGGCAGTAGTGCTACTCTCTTATAGAGGACATCTCCATTACTCAATGTCTGTGTTCAAAATGACACCTTATTCCCTATAAAGAGCACTACTTTGACCAGACCCCTTGGGCCCTGGTCAAACGTACTGCACTACATAGGGAATAAGGTGCCATTTGGGACATGCCCAATGAGAGGAAATTAGAGCCACAAATTATTAATCAGCTAACGCTAGCTAGTCAGTCAGTCAGTCAGTCAGTCAGTCAGTCAGTCAGTCAGCCAGCCATCAGCGGAAATAGAAAAGTGCTTACTGGGTTTTAATGTACTACGGAGGGCTTAAAGTGCACTTATTTATTTCAAAGAAAATATTTAACATGGCTGACTGCAGATATCTCCAAGTCAGCTGCTCTTAACAGCTGATGTGACTATTAAAACATCTATAGATGAAAATGCTAACCTTGACAAATTATCACCATCTAATCCAACGTCCATCCACACTCTCTTGCCCACCCCCATTGTATAGTTTTGCTCTGTGCCAGGCGGTGGGTAACTGGCGCAGTGAATCAGACGAAGGAGAGCAGAGATGAGCGTACGATGTATTTAATTCCACGACAGCACCAGTATACAGACAATACTCAAGGTGCGGAGAAATACCGGTCACTTGAAAATAACGGGCGTAAATACATAACCCGGCAAACAATAACCAGTCGTCAAGAACCATCATGAACAATCAATAAACACGCACACTAACATGTGGGAAACAGAGAGTTAAATAATGAACATGTAATTTGGGAATAGAAACCAGGTGTGTAGAAAACAAAGACAAAACAAATGGAACATGAAAAGTGGATCGGCGATGGCTAAAAGAACGGTGACGTCGACCGCCGAACGTCGCCCGGACAAGGTGAGGGACCGACTTCGGTGGAAGTCGTGACACAAGGTTGGCTTTTTTCTTTTTCGTGAGGCAATCTGAAGCATCGAGTTGTAACCTATAGTAATTAGGTAATAAGTGTAAATACTTGTTGTCATCATTGATCCAGTTTGCCCATGAAAATATGTTGATAAAAACTACTTTTCCTTCAAATACAAACCCTGTCTCTATATGTGACAGCCATGCTTTAGGCGTCAGAGAGACAGAGAGACCCTTCCATCCCACACTGCTCTCGTCACGGCTCACCGCTCAGCGCCCATGGCATGCCCCGTCTCGCCTTCTCATTGACTTCCACCCAACACTGAAGGCCAGGGCCAAAATAATTTGTGTCTGTTCAATAAAACATTAAAGATCATCATGCCATGTCCTGCTCTCTTTTCCTCTCCTTCCCCCCGCTCTCCTCTTTTCCCCTCTCTCTCTCCCCCCTCTTCCCTCGCTCTCAAAGGTCTTGTTAATGTTTCAAAACTGCACATAAGACAGACCAGCCAGACGATTAATTTGAAAGATACCCACAGGGCACCTGCAGGATCTTTCTCTGGCTCTATGCGTCTTCTGTAGTGTTATTTCTGCTCTCCCTCTCGCTCTCTCCCTCCCTCCCTCTTCCTCACTCTCTATCTCTCTCTTCAGAAATCAGAGTGAAGGGGTGCAGGTTGGCAGGCCAGGCGAGGGGAGGGTAGGATGGCGAGGGGAGGGGGTGAAGGGTAAAAAGCCTACAAAGTGTACCCTGCAGTTAAAAAGAGCAGAACTCTTTTCAAAAACAGCCTTTTGATGTGTGAAATATGTTGAAGCAAAATGGGTTAAATGCTTTTAATGCAACAGCTTTTACTTGTAAGAGTGACGAGAGATTCAAAAAAGTCCACACTAAGTGGCAAATCAATTTTTCTTCAACTTTCTGTTAATCTGACCTGTTTTTGGCCTTGTAGTCATTCCTAATGAGATCTGAAGACCACTTAGTTGTAATAGGCAGAGCTGATGCTTTCTCATTGATCAAAATCTGTATTAATGTTGGACATTCTGTGCCTTATAGGTTCTGGGTAGAGATATGGGCATAAAATTACATATAGAATCACTCTAATTATATATTCTATATCCTGTAATTTATGGGATCTCTATGGTTCTATGGCTATGTGGTATTCTGTATTCTGTTATACAGTATCTATATTCTGTGTATAGTATCTATATTCGCTCACTGTGCATATTAATAACACTTTTAGAGAATATACATACTTTGGTAAATACTTGGGTGCTAATAAATTCATTTGATTCCAAAAGGGGGAGAATCATCACTTTGGGAAGATGGACGACGTGTGCAATAAATAGTCATGTTGAGTTGCTATGATGTGCTTGCTGACTCGTGCAAAAGGCATCTTGACGAGTCAATTTAAGATGCACAAACTAATGAAGTGAAGAAGAAAAAAGCTTTTTTATGCATTCAACGCCTCTCGGAGGCAGTCAATATCCTTAAAAAGTCTAATGATTTCTTATCAGGTCTTGAATGAACCGTAAAACCACCTTTTGAGTTATTGACATTTACACTTCTCTGAGCACAAAAACAATTTCCGTCTCTCTCTGAATTAAAGCTGACGGCTGCTGGTTATTTCCAAAATGCTTTCCTTAAACCCTCCTTAGCGCTGAGCTATGAAAACCCAATACTGGGTGCATTCATTTCAGATAAATAGTTTACGCCCGGGTGAGTAAATGATTTATTTATTATACTCATTAATAATTTGATCAAAATATCCCAAAGCAGTTTTTGCCTCATTGTACATAATTTCTCTAAGTATGTCAGATGAGCCTCTCATTTATTTTCTAATCTCACACCATGTCTCTGTTGTAAATATGGATACTGGTCTTTCTACTTATTTATTTTACAGAGCTGATTTTAATATTTCATTTCTCAGCAGCAGAAATATCTATTTGTTTCTGAGAGGGAGCATGATACTATGAAATAAATATCAGAAACTATGCGTCACAGTACTTAGCATACTGGAAGGATATGAATGATTAAACAGGAACCATAACTTGTGCATGGAGCCAGGGCCTAATTTGGTATATGAGCAGTGCGAGAGGGCTTAGCTAGCGTTAAACTAAAACCCTCTATTTCAGCATGTTTCTGAGGCTACAGTCAGAGGATAGTTTAGGCAGATCTGCAGGGTTGCAGGTTCAAACCATATGTTGAGAAATCTGCTGATATACCCCCAGGGTTAGCTATTTATTGTCAATCGCTTTGGTAAGCATTTCCTCTTGAGAACTGTATATGGGGCAAAATACAGAGGGTTGGACAGATGGAGAGATGAGGCGTGGACGTCTCAAATGGGTTATTGGGGTATTGAAGGGTTCTTAAAGCGTTAGTTATGCTCAGTCGCCTGACAAGAAATCAAATATTCCAATGATCTCTGCTGCACCTCAGTCTGATGTGTGATCAGTTAGGTCCCAGCAAGACGTCCAGCGTGGTGCTGTGGGTTGCAGGGTGCACCTGAGTTTGTCTATTTGACTAACCACTGCATAGGGAGAAGGGGTAAATGCCATTCCTTCCACAACGTTTACCATCCAGACCTAAACAAGTAACATCAGGTACGTATATGTCCCAAATGACACCCTGTTCCCTACAAAGTGCACTACTTTTAACTAGGGGTCCTGGTCACAAGTAATGCACTATAAAGGGAATAGGGTACCACTTGGGATGCTACCATTGGAGAGATGGTTTTAGTGTCTCACACAGACGAGGGTGATGAGAAAAGGACATAAGTTTTACAAATATTTACATAATGTATCATCACATAAGTCCATCATCAGGGGCAAAATATGTTAATGTCTGTGGTGAAAGATAGACAAGTAAATAACAATCTCAGTTATCATTTGCATGTAAATGTGTATCTCTGGCATATCTCTCAGGGATATTTGTCTAGTTGGAGTCTTATTCTGCTTTGCAGATAAGACAGCGCTCATCGCCTCATCACAAGAGCTCTTGGAGTATTTGAACTGTACACAAAAGGTTAAATGTCAAGCATTTGAAGCAGTGGGCGCTCAGGGTGGCTGGTGCAAGGAAGGAAGGAGGAAATTAATTATCCCTGTAAAGTACTTTTTTATGGCAGGGAGAAACAGGCACGTATTGATTAATGAGCAGCTAACTGTTTGCTTGTTAGAATATCAATTTGTTTCGTGTAACACGCAAGATAAGTCATTAAAATGGGTGAGAAGACCATGATCCAACAAAAGCGTAGAGGGAAGGAGAGAGAGGGAGAGATATGAGGGAGAGAGATTGAGAGAGGAGAGAAGGAGAAAGAGAGAAACAGAGAAAGATGAGAGACGGAGAGAGGGAGAGAGAGAGAGATGGTTAAAAACTGAGAGGGAGAAAGAGATATAGTGAAAGGTAGAGTGACAGAGTGAGAAAAACAAAGAGAGAGGCGGTGTTACCCAGCAGTTGGCTCCTCTCCCAGGGTCGTGGTCTCGGGCCTGCCCCTGACGTCTGCTCCTCTCTCCGTCTCTCCACATCAAACCGCCACGCCTCGCCAATTAGTAATGCGGCAACAGCATTGAGGCCAAACACTCACCCTCTTTATTTATCTACTTAATGAATCTCCATCAACTCAGTAATTTCCCTCTAAAGGGACAAAGCTAGGGGGGACATGAGTGTTGTTAGAGACGAGAGGGAGGAAGGGAGGGAGAGATGGAGGGGGAGGTTATGATACATGGAAAAGGTAGGGTACATCCCAAATAGCATTTTATTCCCAATATTTGACCAGAGCCCTAGGAGCTAGGGTGTCACCCTGTGCCCAAGGGTGCCATTTGGAACACAGCCATAGGTTACACCATGGTGGGGTTACTGTTTTCTTTTCTCCAGTCTTGAACAGGTCTACTAAGAACTCTTCTCCCTCAGTAACCGACTCCCTCCTAGACGTGCCTGATCCTGTCCTCTTGGCGTTCTAGTAGGAGTGCGGAAAGCATTCCCATCATGCACTTCTTTGATTATTTAAGACAGAGAGAATTGTGGGTATAAGGCTGCGGTACTTTGGGAAAACACCAGGCAGGCCGGAGAACTCTCAAAGCTCTGCTCAATTATAATGGAGAATGGGGTGGAGGAGGAGACAGGCCTGGGGTAGCCACAGGGGAGCATCCCTCTTCAGGCTAGACAATGTATACATATACATATATATGCAATTTAGCAGACACTTCTATCCAAAGCAAATTATTTTCACTTAAAGTCAGGCGTGCATATAAATGGGTATTCCCGGGAATCAAACCCACTATCCTGACGTTGCAAAAGCCATGCTCTACCAACTGAGCTACAGAGGCGGTACCCTGCCTGTTCTCATAGACTAGACATAACATGGTAAATGTAAATCCGTGATACTCAAACTAGTATGATATATGTTACGTTTGGCATGGTTACATAAGACAGATGGTTACTTATGGAAAAATCGAAAGTAGGGTGGTTGGTCGGGGTGGATGGATGGGTGTATAAGGTGGACCAAAAAAAAGTAGGGTGGGGACAGATGGGCGGATAATGCAAACGTCTAGCAACCTAAAGGTTGCAAGTTCAAATCTCATCACAGACATCTTAAGCTAATTAGCAACTTTTCAACTACTAGCAACTACCTAGCATGTTAGCTAGCCCTAACCCTAACATTAACCCTTTAGCCTAACTCCTAAACTTAACCCTAACCCTTTACACTGACACCCTAAAGTAGTGTCAATGTAAATAGTCCGGGTGGCCATTTGATTATTGTACATTTTCAAATTTGTAACATATAATACGAATTGTAATTCGTAACATATCATACATAATGGATGATGGACATTCACAAATGAATACATACCATATGAAATGTAACATATCATATTAAATGGAGTGTCTCGGATTTAGGTACAGAATAATACGAAATGCTCTGAGACCAGGTTGAGGTATCAGGGACTGTCTGTGTCTACAGCCTGCAGTCTAACACTGTCTCACCTGCTGCCATCATTACTGTCTGGGAGACACCCCCTGCTATCTCCTCCTACTACCTCCTGCCATGTGTCCCAATGGCACCCTATCTCTATGTAGTGCACTACTACCCATAGGGCTCTGGCCAAAAGCAGTGCACTAGGAAGCCGTGGTAAAAAGTAGTGCACTAAATATAAAATAGGTTAGGGAATAGAGAATAGGGTACTATTTGAGATTTAGCCCCTGTCACATCCTCCTGCTACTTCCTGTGCTGTCTTCCATATGAGGACCATCTCTGACAACAGTCATTCTCAAAAACAAGTTCTTGAGCCTATTCTGAAAATAACATGGAATAAAAGGTAAGGAATTCCTCCCACCGGTTCCCTAGCCTCTGTATAACTTGTGTTTACCATAATACAACTGGATTAAAGCTCATAGGATTCATAATACAATCCACTGCGGCAGGAAATCAAAGTTTTATCTGGAATCGCCTGTACAGACAATAACAAACCCTGTATCGCTTACAAGTGAATAAGCCATACCACTAGTGACCGGAGCATGTTTGTCTCTGTGTTGGGGCTCTCTCCTCTCCACAGCTAACCCACTGCAGACCACTCCACACGGCCAACACTGCAGCAGACAGACTTCTCCTCTCCTCAGGGGTGTTAGGCTACTAGTGCTGAGCGATTTTTTAGAGGTTGGTTTAGTTTGGGAAAAATAATCCCCAAAATAATTATAATTTTACAATTTCATTTTTTTGTTGAATTGATGGTGGTGAGTGACTGCCCATTTCTATCACTTATTAGCTTATAACCATAATTTAATTACGTTACTTTACTTAAATATAATATTTTGGTGGTGTATGTCCTGGATGGCAGGAAGCTTGGCCCCAGTGATGTACTGGGCCGTACACACTAACTCTGTAGTGCCTTGCCATCGGATGCCGAGCAGTTGCCATAGCAGGCAGTGATGCAACCATGCTCTCGATGGTGCAGCTGTAGAACCTTTTGAGGATCTGATGACCCATGCCAAATCTTTTCAGTCTACTGGGGGGGAATAGGTTTTGTCGTACCCTCTTCACGACTGTCTTAGTGTGTTTGGACCATGTTAGTTTGTTGGTCATGTGGACACCAAGGAACTTGAAGCTGTCAACCTGTTCCACTACAGTCCCGTCGATGAGAATGGAGGCTTGCTCGGTCCTCCTTTTCCTGTAGTCCACAATCATCTCCTGTGTCTTGATCACGTTGAGGGAGAGGTTGTTGTCCTGGCACCACATGACTAGGTCTCTGACCTCCTCCCTATAGGCTGTCTCATCGTTGTCGGTGATCAGGCCTACCACTGTCGTGTCATCGGCAAACCATTGGCAAACTTGATGATGGTGTTGGAGTCGTGCCTATATCACTCTTCCTCTCTGTGTCTGTCTACCCTGCCGGCCACACAGGCTTGTCTGGCAAGAACCAATGAGAACAGGCAGTTATAGGTGCAATGGATTCTGGTCTTTGTTAATTACAATGCTTTCTGCTCTTAATTATGATGACTTTGACAACATGTCCCAGAGAGAAAACTATCTAGAGAATTGGTACAAATGTTAGTCAAATAGTTATTTAAAAATTGTGTTTAATCACTCAGCACTATAGGCTACTGCTACCTACATGGAACAATGTAGAGCCACCTTAAATAAGCTTTTACTTGAGCCCAAGCCCTCTGTGCAGCCCTGGATCATTATTTTGAGGCAGAAAAAAATGAGTTTGACAGATGAACCAAGGCCACAGAGAGGCCCGGCACCACTCCGCCACATAACAAGCTCTCAGAAGAGATACAACACACACTCATTACCATGGCAACCTCCATCAAAACACACTTCCAGGGAGGATTTCTTTGTTTTGTTACGGGGAGGGGGGGGGGGTGATGATTCTATTTGATGAGAACCTGAGCTGTGCGTTAGCTAGCGAGACAACACTAGGTTCAGGGGTATTAGCGCCTCAGTAGCGCCAGGCTTCTGTGCTGAGCTAAGTAGTCCAAGGCGAAGAAGGCTGCTCTCCAAACTGGGAATACTACAGCAGGATCAGGATCAGTGGAGGAGTCACAGTAATTTAATGGGGGAGTTATATTTAGGTGTGATATTACTGCAGGGATAGAAGAGGGTGGTGGAGGAAGGGGGATGTTAAATAGCGAAACTTCAAACCACCACCGACCAGGACAGACACACACTCTCTCTCTCTCTCTCTCTTCCCCTCTCACTCTCGCCCCCATATCTCTCTCTCTCTCTCTCTCTCTCTCTCTCTCTCTCTCTCTCTCTTCTCTCTCTCTCTCACTTCCTCTCTCTCTCTCTCTCTCTCACTCTCTTCCTCTCTCCCTCTCTCTCTCTCTCTCTCTCGCTCTCTCTCTTTCTTTCTCCCTCTCTCTATCTATCTCTCTCTCTCTTTCTTCCCCTCTTTCTTCCCCTCTTTCTTCCCCTCTTTCTCCCCCCTCTCTCTCTCTCTCTCTCTCTCTCTCTCTTTCTCCCTCTCTCTCTATCTCTCTCTCTCTTTCTTCCCTCTTTCTTCCCCCTCTCTCTGTCTCTCTCTCTCTCTCTCTTCCCTCTCTCTCTCTTCCCCTCTCTCTCTCTTCCCCATCTCTCATTTACATTTACATTTAAGTCATTTAGCAGACGCTCTTATCCAGAGCGACTTACAAATTGGTGCATTCACCTTATGACATCCAGTGGAGCAGCCACTTTACAATAGTGCATCTAAATCTTTTAAGGGGGGGGGGGGGTGAGAAGGATTACTTTATCCTATCCTAGGTATTCCTTAAAGAGGTGGGGTTTCAGGTGTCTCTCGCCCCCATCTCTCTCGCCCCCATCTCTCTCTCTCTCTCTCTCTCTCTCTCTTTCACTCTCTTTCACTCTCTTTCACTCTCTGCATTGTTCTCGCTCCCCTCTCTAAAGACTCCTTCAACCTTCTCACCTTCCAGGCATCAGTGAGCGTACGTCTTCTGTTTTCTTAGATTAGCTTTGATTTGTCAGCAGACAGAGCGAATAATGGTCATTATTGTACTGTAGGCCTGCTTATCGAAATACACAGCATAGATTAGATTTGATGGTGTACTGGCAACTTTCCGACATCCAGGTTCAACGTAACAATTTAGGCAGAAAGCTGGCCAGTGGACACAAGGGTCCTGAATTCTGTTCTATTCTATTATAATATGGGTCATGACTGTTGTCATGCCTGGATATAGCAGCTCTTTCTCTCCTCCATCCCTCTCCCTGTCCTCTATGTGCTCATAGCGTCAGATTGTCATCAGAAGTGACTGGGCTGGTATTACAGGGTCAGCCTGTGACTGCAGTTTAACCTTGTGTTTATTCTCCTCCTCTGTCCTCTCGGCCTGTATGCCATTCATCATGAATGTATCCCTCCATCCTTTCATTCCTTAAAGATGGAATCCTTAATGGTGAAACAGCCACGTCCGTTTGCAATATTAGATATGCGAACAACAAAGATGTTACTGCAAACAACAAACACAGGTTTTTCCCCTTGGACATCATTGCACGCGTAATAGAAGAGCACAATAGGTACTGAAATATTGTTTTACTATGCTGCGTGAGGCTCCTCAGCTCGGTGACGAAAACAATAACAGCAGTGGTGGGACGGCCAGTGGCACTGTTTCCCCCTACTGCGGATTCCATCTTTACCTGAAAAATAGATCTAGTGCCTGATCAAGGCATTGCAGTGAGAGGCTTCATGTGGCATGGCACTAACTGTGGTGTAAAGGTGCGGTGTTCTATGCAGCTATCTGTCTGTTATATTTTAACATCAATTCATTTAATACAAAGACAAAATCCCCATTACACTCTACACATGTGTGCAATTCGTTCACATGTTTTTCTTCCACTAATGCAGCTCTAACTCCTCACTACATCATTAAACATTGACATTCATAAACCCAGTAATGAAATCAGCTGCAGCGTCTTTGATTTCAAGTCTGGAGGTGAAGGAAAAAAGCTTCTGAATCAATCAATCTATTCCATTTGTAAATCACGGCAAATAAATATTTTGGCCCCTGATAATAGGGGAGCTGGGCTAAATCAGAGTGTAAAACTCTACATGCAACAATTTCAAAGTTTTTACTGAGTTAGAGTTCATATAAGGAAATCAGTCAATTTAAATAAATTCATGAGGCCCTAATATATGGATTTCATATGACTGGGAATACAGATATGCATCGGTTAGTCACAACTACAGTGCCTTTGGAAGTATTCAGGCCCCTTGACTTTTTCCACATTTTGTTACATTACAGCCTTATTCTAAAATGGATTAAATAAAAAAAATCCTCAGCAATCTACACACAATACCCCATAATAACACAACAAAAACAGCTTTTTAGAAATGTTAGCAAATGTATAAAACATTAAAAACAGAAATACCTTATTTACATAAGTATTCAGACTCTTTGCTATAAGACTCAAAATCTTAGGTGCCTCCTGTTTCCAGTGATCATCCTTGAGATGTTTCTACAACTTGATTGGAGTCCACCTGTGGTAAATGCAATTGATTGGCCATGATTTGGAAAGGCACACTACTGTCTATTCAAGGTCCCACATTTGAAAGTGCATGTCAGAGCAAAAACCAAGCCAAAAGGTTGAAGGAATTGTCCGTAGAGCTCCAAGACAGGATTGTGTTGAGGCACAGATCTGGGGAAGGGTACCAAATGTGTCTGCAGCATTGAAAGCTCCCAAGAACACAGTGGCCTCCATCATTCTTAAATGGAAGAAGTGTGGAAGGGTCTTCCTAGAACTGGCCACCCAGCCAAACTGAACAATCGGGGGAGAAGGGCCTTGATCAGGGAGGTGAACAAGAACCTGATGGTCACTCTAACAGGGCTCTCGAGTTCCTCTGTGGAGATAGGAGTAACTTCCAGAAGGACAACCATCTCTGCAGCACTCCACCAATTAGGCCTTTATGGTAGAGTGGCCAGATGGAAGCCACTCCTCAATCAAAGGCACATGACAGCCCGCTTGGAATCTGAATACTTATGTAAAAGTGATATTTCAGTCCTTTATTTGTAATACATTTGCAAAAATGTATAAAAACACATTTTTGCTTTGTCATTATAGGGTATTGTGTGTAGATTGATGATTGGAAAAAAACGATGTACATTTTAGAATAAGGCTGTAACGTAACAAATATAGAAAAAGTCAAGGGGTATGAATACTTTCCGAATCCAATCAAATGTTATTTGTCACATGCACCGAATACAACAGGTGTAGGTAGACCTTACAGTGAAATGCTTACTTTCAAGCCCCCAACAATGCTTTAAGAAGTTTTAAGAAAAATAAGTTTTAAAGTAAAAAATTGGAAATATAAGTAACAAATCATTAAACTGCAGCAGTAAAATAACAATAGCGAGGCTGTATAAAGGGGGTACCGGTACAGAGTCGATGCACCGGTTAGTCAAGGTAATTGAGGTAATATGTACATGTAGGTAGAGTTAAAGTAACTATGTATAGTTAATAACCAGAAAGTAGCAGCAGCAGTTAAAGAGGGGTCTGGGTAGCCCTTCAGTTAGCTGTTCAGGAGTCTTATGGCTTTTGGGTAGATAGCTGTTAAGAAGCCTTTTGGACCAAGACATGGCCTTCTGGTACCGCTTGCCGTGCGGTAGCAGAGGGAACTAGAGTGGCTGGAGTCTTTGACAATTTTTTAGGGCTTTCCTCTGACACCGCCTGGTATAGAGGTCCTGCATGGCAGGAAGCTTGTTCCCAGTGATGTACTGGGCCGTACGCACTACCCTCTTTAGTGCCTTGCCGTCAGAGGCCGAGCAGTTGCAATAACAGGCAGTGAGGCAACCAGGCAGTGAGCTCTCGATGGTGCAGCTGTAGAACCTTTTGAGGATCTGAGTACCCATGCCAAATCTTTTCAATGTCTTGAGGGGGAATAGTTTTTGTCGTACCCTATTCATGACTGTCCTGATGTGCTTGGACCATGTTAGTTTGGTGGTGATGTGGACATTAAGGAACTTGAAGCTCTCAACCTGCTCCACTACAGCCCCATCGATGAGAATGGGGGCATAATCTGTCCTCCTTTTCCTGTAGTCCACAATCATCTCCTTTGTCTTGATCACATTGAGGGAGAGGATGTTGTCCTGGCACCACACGGCCGGGTCTCTGACCTCCTCCCTATAGGCTGTCTCATCGTTGTCGGTGATCACGCCTACCACTGTTGTGTCATCGGCAAACTTAATGATGGTGTTGGTGTCGTGCCCGGCTGTGTAGTCATGATTGAACAGGGAGTACAGTAGGGGACTGAGCACGCACTCCTGAGGGCCTACCATGTTGAGGATCAGCATGGCGGATGTGTTGTTGCCCACCCTTATCACCTGGGGGCAGCCCATCAGGAAGTCCAGGATCCAGTTGCAGAGGGGAGTGTTTAGTCCAAGGGTCCTTAGCTTAGTGGTTTTATGGTGTTGAACTCTGAACAGTGAATAGCATTCTCACATAGGTGTTCCTTTTGTCCAGGTGGGAAAGGGCAATGTGGAGTGCAATAGAGATTGTATCATCTGTGGATCTGTTAGGGCGGTATGCAAATTGGAGTGGGTCTAGGGTTTCTGGGATAATGGCGTTGATGTGAGCCATTCCAGCCTTTCAAAGCACTTCATGGCTACAGACATGAATGCTACGGGTCGTCAGTCATTTAGGCATGGTACCTTAGTGTTCTTGGGCACAGGGACTATCGTGGTGGTATGTTTGAAACATGTTGGTATTACAGATTCAGACAGGGAGAGGTTGAAAATGTAATTGAAGACACTTGCCAGTTGGGCAGCGCATGCTCAGAGTACACGTCCTGGTTGTCTGTCCCTGCGACCTTGTGAACGTTGACCGGTTTAAAGGTCTTACTCACATCGGCTGCGGAGAGCGTGATCACACAGTCGTCCGGAACAGCTGATGCTCTCATGCATGTTTCAGTGTTACTTGACTCGAAGCGAGCATAGAAGTATGCTCGTGTCACTGGGAAGCTCACAGCTGTGCTTCCCTTTGTAGTCTGTAATGGTTTGCAAGCCCTGCCACATCCGACGAGCGTCGGAGCTGGTGTAGTATTTTTCGGTCTTAGTCCTGTATTGACCAGTCCTGTAGCTTAGCATCTGCTTCATCTGACCACTTTTTTATTGACTGAGTCACTGGTGCTTCCTGCCTGAATTTGTTGCTTGTTAGACGGAATCAGGAGGATATAATTATGATCAGATATGTCAAATGGAGGTTGAGGGAGAGCTTTGTACACATCTCTGTGTGTGGAGTAAAGGTGGTCTAGATTTTTTTCCCTCTGGTTGCACATTTAACATGCTGGTCAAGATTTGGTAAAACAGATTTAAGTTTCCCTGCAATAAAGTCCCTGGCCACTAGGAGCGCCGTCTCTGGATGAGCATTTTCCTGTTTGCTTATGGTGGTATACAGCTCATTGAATTCGCCTATGAATTCTCCGAAGGCAGCCCGACCTCTGCCCCCTTTTCCTCCGTCTTCTCTTCACGCAAATGACTCGGGTTTGGGCCTGTTCCCAGGAAAGCAGTATATCCTTCACATCGGACACGTCAGACTCGTCAGGGCCCTCGGAGTGTGGTGTCAGGAAAATAACCTCACACTCAACGTCAACAAAACTAAGGAGATGATTGTGGACTTCAGGAAACAGCAGAGGGAACACCCCCCTATCCACATTGATGGAACAGTAGTGGAGAGGGTAGTAAGTTTTAAGTTCCTCGGCGTACACATCATAGACAAACTGAATTGGTCCACCCACACAGACAGCATCGTGAAGAAGGCGCAGCAGCGCCTCTTCAACCTCAGGAGGCTGAAGAAATTCGGCTTGTCACCAAACGCACTCACAAACTTCTACAGATGTACAATCGAGAGCATCCTGTCGGGCTGTATCACCGCCTGGTACGGCAACTGCTCCGCCCACAACCGTAAGGCTCTCCAGAGGGTAGTGAGGTCTGCACAACGCATCACCGGGGGCAAACTACCTGCCCTCCAGGACACCTACACCACCCGATGTCACAGGAAGGCCATAAAGATCATCAAGGACAACAACCACCCGAGCCACTGCCTGTTCACCCCGCTATCATCCAGAAGGCGAGGTCAGTACAGGTGCATCAAAGCTGGGACCGAGAGACTGAAAAACAGCTTCTATCTCAAGGCCATCAGACTGTTAAACAGCCACCACTAACATTGAGTGGCTGCTGCCAACACACTGACTCAACTCCAGCCACTTTAATAATGGGAATTGATGGGAAATTATGTCAAATATATCACAAGCCACTTTAAACAATGCTACCGAATATAACGTTTACATACCCTACATTATTCATCTCATATGTATATGTATATACTGTACTCTATATCATCTACTGCATCTTTATGTAATACATGTATCACTAGCCACTTTAACTATGCCACTTTGTTTACATACTCATCTCATATGTGTATATACTGTACTCAATACCATCTACTGTATCTTGCCTATGCCGCTCTGTACCATCACTCATTCATATATCTTTATGTACATATTCTTTATCCCTTTACACTTGTGTCTATAAGGTAGTAGTTTTGGAATTGTTAGCTAGATTACTTGTTGGTTATTACTGCATTGTCGGAACTAGAAGCACAAGCATTTCGCTACACTTGCATTAACATCTGCTAACCATGTGTATGTGACAAATAACATTTGATTTGATTTGATTTGATTTGAGGCTGTTGATTGGCTTGTGGAATTTTGTACCACTTCTCTTCAATGGCTGTGCAAAGTTGTTGGGGTTGGCGGGAACTGGAACACGCTGTCGTACACGTGAATCCAGAGCATCCCAATCATGCTCAATGGGTAACATGCCTGGTGAGTATGCAGGCCATGGAAGAACTGGAACATTTTCAGCTTCCAGGAATTGTGTACAGATCCTCGCAACATGGAGCCGTGCATTACCACGCTGAAACATGAGGTGATGGGTTCGGATGAATTTCACAACGATGGGCCTCAGGATCTAGTCACGGTATCTCTGTGCATTGAAATTTCCATCGAAAAAATGCAATTGTGTTCATTGTCCATTGCTTATCCCTGCCCAGACCATAACCCCACTGTCAACACAACGTTGACATCAGCAAACCGCTCACCCACATTACGCCATAAACGCTCTGTGGCATCTGACCCATACAGTTGAAACCGGGATTCATCTGTGAACAGCACACTGCTCCAGCGTGACAGTGTCTATTGTAGGTAAGTATTTTCCCACTGAAGTCGGTTACAATGCCGAACTGCAGTCAGGTCAAGACCCTGGTGAAGACGACGATCACGCAGATGAGATTCCCTGAGACAGTTCCTGACAGTCTGTACAGAAATTATTTGGTTGTGCAAACCCACATTTTCATCAGCTGTCCAGGTGGCTGGTCTCAGACGATCCCACAGGTGAAGGTACAGCCAAAATCTCTACAACAACGTTGGAGGCGGCATATGGGAGAGAACTGAACATTCAATTCTCTGGCAATAGCTCTGGTGGACATTCCTGCAGTCAGCATGCCAGTTACACGCTCCCTCAAAACTTGAGACATCTGTAGCATTGTGTTGGGTGACAAAACTGCACATTTTAGAATAGCCTGTTATTGTCCGCAGCACAAGTTGCCCCTGTGTAATGACCCTGCTGTTTAATCAGCTTCTTGATATACGACATCTGTCAGTGGATGGATTATCTTGGCGAAGGAGAAATGCTCACTAACAGGGACGTAAACATATTTCTGCACAAAATTGGAGAGAAATAAGCTTTTTATGAATATTGAATATTTCTGTCATCTTTTCTTTCAGCTCATGAAACATGTGACCAACATTTTACATGTTGCGGTTATATTTTTGTTAAGTGTAATTAGCAGAGGTGGGAGAGGTGTGATACCTGTCTTTGTGGCTGCGCTCCTCTCCTCCTCATCTCCTCTCCGCCTCTCCTTCCTGAATATCTGTCTGTTCTGCACAGAAGGGTTGGGGTTACAGATTTTTCGGTGATGCCTAGCTAATTGATACACACACACGCGCGTGCACACACGAGCGCACGCACATGCACACACACGCGCACGCACACACACACAGAGAGCAAACACTGAAACATGTAGCCTTGTATTAGAACAGTCAGTTAATTACACACCCTGACCTCAAGGCCTGGTTTGAAACACCTGTCCTTACAGGTTTGGTTGGTAAGTGAGGGCATTACGGGGGCATCTGGTGTTACAGGTCATGAATGGACCCTAAGTAATATCCCAGCAGGAGTCAAACAAACAGGGAAACAGTCAAGAATGACACACACACACAGACACACAGCTAGGAACAACACAAACACAGACATGCACACACGCACACACAGCCAGGAATGACACACACACATATGCACACACACCCAGGAACGACATGAACACACACATATAAATAAATATAGTTTACTATGCTACCAATTACTTCACACTGGAAGAAGTTAACCTACACTAAAGCTACCCTTAAGACAAACATAGCTTACTTAACTAAAGTTACTTAGAAAAAGTAGTTTACTACATCCAAACTACTTCCAGAAAGATTATTATATCTAAATCTGAAATGTCACAAACTACAAATTGCAAGACCAACTCAGTGGCCTTGTGGTTGGAGTATCCGCCTTCAGATTGGAAGTTTGTGAATTCAATACCTGGCTGAAGACTTTAAAAATGGGACCTGATGCATCTCTGCTTGGCACTCAGCATTAAGAACATAGATTGAGGGTACGACTAGAGTCCTGTCCAGGAGGTGTACTTGTGCATCAAACTGCCTCACGCTACAGAAACACACACAGACACACACACACAGCTAGCAATGACACACCACACAGGTAGCATGCACACACAGACAGGCACACACACACAGCCAATAAGGATACACACACACACACCGCCTGGCAGTGAATTAGATTTCACAGTGTTGAATCATCATGGATTATCTAACGAGCAACAGTGTCACTAAGCCAACAAATAACGCTAGGAACTGCAGGGGTAAATTATTCTCCTGCCTCACACACTAACGACGGGTACAAAATAATACAACTCACACTCCTCTCTCTCCTTTACAGCAGCCGAGAGCCCACAGCACCACACTGTCATCACTAGCTGTTTTTAATGAGAAGCTGTATGTTTGTATTAAACCTCAAATCCCCCCTCCCCCTTATCACAGATTCATCTTGCTAGAGTGGATAATTCATCTTATGTTAAAAAAACACTTTGGCCCTGTTTCTGCGTGATGAATCGTGCAAGTCATATATGCGGATTTTGATTTATCGTCCTGACCTTTTGTATGCAAAGGAGACACGTTCTGTACAACCATAACGTGACACTTCAAAAAAAGAGGTCAGGGCTCTGAGAAAACACAAGCACTCCCTTACTCTTTCTTTCTTTCTTTCTTTCTTTCTTTCTTTCTTTCTTTCTTTCTTTCTTTCTTTCTTTCTTTCTTTCTTTCTTTCTTTCTTTCTTTCTTTCCCTCTTTCTTTCCTTTTTCCCTCCCTCCCTCCCTCCCTCCCTCCCTCCCTCACTCCCTCACTCACTCCCTCCCTCACTCCCTCTCTCCCTCTCTCACTCTATCTCTCCCTCCCTACCTCCATCCCTCCCTCCCTCAGTCCCTCACTGATGATTCTGGTGTTTTATTTGCTGTGGCCAGGGTGGTATTACAGAACAACATGCTGTATGTTTTTGTTACCACAAAGCTAGCTATCTGAAAGTCATGCTTATTAATTTAATTTGATTTGAGGGAGCATGCCTCACATTTTCAAATTACCAGGACAGATTGTTGATGAAATTAAAATGATAGTAACTATGATGAAGTTAGTAGATATTGACAATATTTGGTACATGTAACGCCTTCTAAGTGTTTTAACTAATGCTTTCAAGTGTTATCCTCTGATGCATGTACCAAAATGTATTCAATTAAATTGTAAGATATTTTATCTTTTATATATAGTCTAAAATGAGCATGAAGACAAAATTGCCCAATCAAATATTGTTGTCCCATAACCCATTTCATGATTAACTTGGAATGCAACCACTATATTTACGATAGTGGACAGATTTGGTGGTGATATTACCATGGAGCAGTTCATCTCCACCAATGACGACACCTGTATAAAAACACATACATAAATGACTCTTTTCAACAATCCCAAATCAAGCAGGGATTGAGCAGAGAAATGGGATGTTGGTGGGGGGGGTGTGCTTTAAATATTAATATGATTTTTTTTCTTGTGATACTTCAAAAAAGCGATAATGTGGGGTTCTCAGGAGATATCCCCCTCTCAGAGGAGAGGTGGGTGTGTGTGTGTGTGTGTGTGTGTGTGTGTGTGTGTGTGTGTGTGTGTGTGTGTGTGTGTGCGTGCGTGCGTGCGTGCGTGCGTGCGTGTGTGTGTATCCTGTCGTAATTAAACATGCATGGATTTTTTTTCACAGACAGGGTTTTTTTCCGCTGGCCTAAGTTTTGACAGGACTCCACAACAAGCCCAGGTGGAACCAGACGTGCAAACAGGCTTGTGAGTACATCCATGGAACACATACATTAGCACCTAGACCAGATGAGTATAAACACGCCACTGGGAGCAGGGCCAGAACATTACCACTCGACAATGTACCAGCCTGCATCTACCAGAGCACTCAGCCAAATAAGGTGGAAGTCAATAGTCAACATAAACAAAAATGACATACATTTTAATATAAGGCTCTCCATTGAGACACGACACAATTTCTTTAATGTGGTTTGATTTGGGGTTTGTGGATGTTTGTGATTACAGCGGTATGCTACAATGCATTTTTTAAAACTACATTAATACATATTATCATTATCAAACTTAATTAGCTGTCTTTAATGCTAAATAAAATGCAATCAGTTTCACATGGGCCAACAACAGTATTGTACAGGTCTTGTATGTTTGTAATAAGCAGGATATGCATGTGTTTAGGCCCTTTGTTTAGCAATGAGAGGCTATGGAGACCATTCACCAGCCCAGCTCCGCTAATCTATTCAACATCACAACTTTCCTTCAGTAATTAATACACAAGAGGCTGAAACATCAGCCAACATGTCCTGCTGCTAGCTGTAGTAAAGATCACTGCAAATATCATGTAACAAACAACAACAACCAGGGAGGCCATAAAGGGATGATGGGTTAACTGGAGAGACTGGGAAACAGAGGAGTGATGGGGGGCCACTGGCGAGGGAAGAATGGAAGAAGAAATTAGGTAGATAAGAGAGAGAGAATGAAAAGGAGGAAGGTAACATGGGGGTAGAGAGACAGAGAGAGATAAAGACAGACGAAGACAGAGAGAAACAGAGAGAGACAAGAGCGAGAAGGAGAATGAGAAAGACAAGAATGAGTGGTATGTGGTAAGGGGTCCCACTAGTGCCAGTGTAAAGGTGAGTGAGCAGCAGTCCAGGAGTGTCTCAGAGGAATGGCCCAGTCTGGGCACAGGGAGGCTGGGAGGTGAGGGAGTACTGGTCAGGTCCCCTGGCAGCCCCAGCCCTGCCTGACATAAGTACCTTTCCAAAGATGAACAACATCACCTCCACTGCAGCTTAGAAGGTTGGAAAATTGCTCCCATTTCACATTACCCTCCCTCCTTCCCATCTCTCTCTCCCTCCCTCTCCGAATACCCCCACCCACACACACACACACCACGTGACCTTCCTACTGTCCTCTTAGAGTTCCACCTTCCTCCTCATCTTCCTCCTCATCCTTCACTCAATGTCTGACCTTCATCCCCTCTCCTCCTCCTCCTCCAGGTCAAGCACTGGACAGCCTCCTCAGCCCAGCCTGGTCTCTCTAAAGGTAGCTTTTACACACTTTTACTCTTCGTCTTGATGGGACATGGAGACCACTCGGGCACCGCAAAATACCTTTTTCCACATGACTTCACCCGCTAAAGCAGTTCTAAAATAAAGCCCTGTTACTCACACATGGAGTGTGGGTGCATTATGGATGTGGCTGTGGTGATGAAGTTGTGGGATATCTAAATGACACCCAACACGTCTCCCTGTGCCCATTCCCAGCCACATGAATTAACTAGCACTCAGAATAAAACTGTGTGGAGAAAGAAAAATGACTTTGGTTGTTAAGAAAACATTGCTGGTGGCATTGATTTACTTACCAGATTACGCTTACTGATTGTGTGAAGTCTCCACTCACACACTCATCTGGTGGGTATAGCTGCTACTGTGACTTCAGACAGACAGAAAGTGAGAGAGACAGACAGACAGACAGACGACAAACACCTGATATTAATAGTAATCAAAACTATCACCAGAGCATTAAAAACAGAGTTTTCCCATCCATTCATGGACGGAGATTGCTTAGATGTTGAGTTGTTCCATTTCCTTAATGTTGAAATAGGGCTGCTTGATGGATGATCCTAGGTTGGTACGACGTGTACTGTAGTGTGCTGTGCTGTACCCAACACACGACGCAGATGTTGCTTAGCTCACTGCTCCGCTTTTGGGGCCTCATCAATTTTTATTCCTACAGAGGATGTGGCACACGCCAGAGGAAACATTCCAGTAGAACTCTCTATCTACATCCATTTATCCACATTAAACGAATGCTTTGGGGCTGCCGTCAGAGAGATAAGAGTCTAATGGCACTGTCCTAAATAAGTTTGCTTCGGTGTAGCGGTGTATACTTCAGCAGCACATCCAACATTCATGTCCCTCTTTGATGCTTTTATCACCTAGAATAGGGCCAGCCCAGCCAAGCATGCATCTACTGCTTTATCAGCCACATCCAGGCAAATCTCCCAGCCCACCCAAGTACACCAACCAGCTATCAGCTTGCAAGTAAACCAACTACAGGCACTTTATGCTTTTTCAAATCCTACATATCACCAACACTTAAGGGTGTGCATTGATGAAATAATAAACAATTATAATAATTATATTATTTAATGTTTTATTGAATGTCTAATTGAAATGGATAGAACCCACAGTCAGACATAATACTGGATGCGATTGAATAAGAGCAGACTTTGGTGACGGTTGCAAGATGTTGTGAAGGTGATTCATACAGAAGTGAACAGTGTGAGTAGCCTACCTACAGTACAGTGACTATGTCTGGTTGTCTTGAGAGAGGGCGAGGTACATGTAGTAACTGGAATCAGGGGTTGTTCCTGCCATGTAGAGGAGTAGTAACAACCCCTAGCTCCCTGCTGGACACACTGAGGCTACATTAGTGGATAATGTTCTCCAACACAGAACACCGTTTGTCTTACACCCGGCATGCAAAGAGAGAAGAAACTTGTCACTGCGAATTAACCATAGGCCTCGCAGCCATGCAAACACAGGCTATCATCTGTAATTGGAGTAAGGAAAAAAGAGAGCGAGTGAAAAGATGAGGATGAGGACAGGAAGAAAAAAAGAATCCTTCGGTTGGTTGTGTCGTTGCTAAGTTACATCGGTGCGATGGTGGTATGTTTGAGACATAACAAAGCTTTTGCGACTGTCAACCAGCAGGAAGGAACGACGCAGGCAGGATTCTAACACGGCCACACTGTCTCCTCTACAGCTTGTTTTATTTACTCCCTCTGAGTGGTTCTGAAGCTAACCCTGGAAGTGAGGCTGTGTTGGTATTTACTTGCCTTGTCGTGCAGTGAGTGCTTTTTCTGCCTGCTGCAGTCTTGGAGAAATGATCAGTTTACCTGATGATATCGACAGCTCTGCTGTAAAATCTTTCTGCATCAGAGGTTGAAAATACTCACTTATTCTCTGCCCCCTGTGGGTTCACTACCCATCTGAAGGAGAGTAAATCTCAGATCGGAATCACTTTTCTGACAATAATTTATAAATTATGCACGGCCTCTGTTTGAATTGAGAAAGGCTTTCATATCTCTTCCATTAACTCAGATTAAGATTTCATAGTGATGCTTGGAAGAATGCTAGCAATATCCCCGGCTCATTCTGATTAAATTTTTATCAGTGCTTTTTTCTCTAGTAGTACACTCCTATTGGGATGTCTGTGAATCTAAAGCTTGGCTTTGGACATGAACTCCCCTCAACCAACTGCGTCCCAAATGGCACCCCATTCCCTAGTTAGTGCACTAATTCTGACAAGAGCCCATAGGGCTCTGGTCAAAAGTAGTGCACTATATCGGGAAAATGGTTCCATTTGGGATGCAGGCCCTGACTGCCAGTGGCTCCCAACGTTTCAATATTTGATGGGCTCTGGCTAACTCAGCCGTGAGATTCCAGCTGCAGAGATTTAACTCTAATGTAAAAATTGTGAACGGATGAAAACTGGGATGTCATAAGTAATACATCTATTCCAAGTGGGGGCAAGGCTACCATCCACACACATACCAAAAAACAGAGGTGGAGGAGGAGAACAGAACAGAGGAAGGAAAAGAAAAGGATTTAAGACGGAACACTTTCTTTCTATTCCTTTATGCTCCCAAAATGAAATGACTTGAAGCTATAAGGCTAATATATACCTTCTCCCTCCCCTCTCCACCACCACCCAGACCCCTCCAGCCTCCAGGTCTTCAATTGACTCTTAATTGTGCCCACTCTGTCCTACTTTAAGTGCAGCCATCAATAAAAAGGGTCCCTTAATGTCCTGAAGAAATGGGCATCACACCACTTACTTGTTTATAGGCCAAATCCATTTCTTCCAGGCTCTCGCCCCTTTCCCCCTTTCTTCCTGTCTCCGCCTCCAAATGGATTTCAAAACATTTGGAAAATCTGTCTATTCAGGCTAGTGTTCTGGCTCATTCTTCCCCGGGAACCGAGAGAGGTCAGATGAAACAGGTCTGATGAAGTTTTTTCTCCCTTTCCTGGCAATGTAGGGTTGCTTCCCAAATGACACCTTATTCCCTACATAGTGCTCTACTTTTGACCAACCCCCATGGGGCTCTGGTCAAAAGTAGTTGTCGCGAATTCCGCCGAAGTCGGTCCCTCTCCTTGTTCGGGCGGCGTTCGGCGGTCGACGTCACCGGCCTTCTAGCCATCGCCGATCCACTTTTCATTTTCCATTTGTTTTGTCTTTGTCTTACACACCTGGTTTCAATCCCCCAATCACTTGTTCATTATTTAACCCTCTGTTACTCCATGTTTGTTTGTGAGTAATTATTTATTGTATTGCGGTCCGTATTTGTGGGCTTGTATTTATACGTGTAATGTGATATATTTGAGTAAATTTGCTTTCATTACTCATATCTGCTGTCCTGCGCCTGACTCATCTCATCAGCTACACACAGACGCTTTACAGTAGTGCACTACGTAGACAAAAGGAGGCCATTTGGGACACAATCGATAGCTGTCTCCCTTGAGCCATATGTTGTCCAGCGAGAGTCGGAAAAGACTGTTGGTAATGGCCCTACAAACAATGCACTCTTTGTGCCCGAGAAACGTTGGGTTGCCGGGGGGCAAGAGGTGGAAGAAACACTTTTAGTACATAGCAGCGTATAGTTATTTAAATTCCATTATATAAGGGGGATCTAATGGGAATATTTGTATTGACAGTAGTTTAGCATCACTCCCCCTATCCCTCCCTGTCATCCAATTAATATATTAAACTGCTGTGATTGTGATAAGCAAAGATGCCCTCTACCTTTGTGTGGTTGTATCGTTATAGTCAGTGTCCCTTCTTCGCCAACAGTTCTTATCAGCCTCATTTGTTTGTCCCACACTTTGAAGGGTGTTGCAGGTAAAGGATCTAGACCTCCGTGTATCTAAGTCAGAGGAGTATGTTTTCTATGTTGGCTTAATCTTTCCTCTCTCTGTATTTAGGGTTTTATTACCAATAATAACATTGGTCTTCTGGGAACTGGAGGCTAAGTATGCCCCCTAGCACTCAAGCCCTTTTACACAGAGCGAGACTACCCGACCGTCTAGCTAACATAATACAAGCCATACCGTCTCTGTTTGTGTCCCAAATTGCACCCCATTCCCTATATAGTGCACTACTTCTGACCAGGGCCCATAGGGCTCTGGTTAAAAGTAGTGCACTACGTAGGGAAAAGAGTGCCATTTGGGACTAAGCTTCTATCTCTGCTTCTAACTCCCTGATAAGACATGTACTACTACAGTACAGTTTGATGGGTATTTTGTACAGCTGATGAATGGAAAAAATAGATAACGTTACTGTCAGGGAACTGTTTCATCTTCATAAATGGATTGAGATTTCAGAAATAAACGTACTCCTGAACATACCATACACAGGCTAGGCCAGTACAAAGAATATGGTTAAAATGCTACACTTCTGTATTTAAGTACATACAACAGTAATTTACATTGTACGGTCAAATCAAATAAATTCTCACATCCACGACCCTGATAGTAAATCTAGAAACTTCTCAGTTCTGGCCAGGTTGATACCATATTTTATGTACAATATTCTATCACCTAAACAATTCAAAGCTTCTCTGCTATCTGGTTGTATCTGTTTTAAAACCATGCATATATCAGATAGAGAAACAAATACACAGCTCATTAAACGATAAAAATATAAACGCAACATGCAAATGCAACATGCAACAATTTTCTAAGATTTTACTGAGTTACAGTTCATATAAGGAAATAAGTCAATTGAAATATATTCATTTGGCCATAATCTACAGATTTCACATGACTCAGCAGGGGCCCAACCACTTGGAAGCAAGGCCCACCCACTGCGGAGCCAGGCCCAGCCAATCAGAATGAGTTTTTTCCCACAAAAGGGCTTTTTTACAGGCAAAAAACAATTTATCATCAGCTGTCCGGATGGCTGGTCTCAGACAATCCCACAGGTGAAGAAGGCGGACATGGAGGTCCTGGGCTGGTGTGGTTACACGTAGTCTGCGGTTGTGAGGCCGGTTGGACATACTTCCAAATTCTCTAAAACAACGGTAGACACAATTACGGTAGAGGAATTAACCTTAAATTTTCTGACAACACTTCTGGTGGACATCCCTGCAGTCAGCATGCCAATGGCACACTCCCTCAAAACTTGAGAAGTCTCTGGCATTGTGTTGTGTGACGAAACTGCACATTTTAGAGTGGCCTTTAATTGTCCCCAGAACAAGGTGCACCTGTGTAATGACCATGCTGTTTAATCAGCTTCTTGATATGCCACACCTGTCAGGATTGTCTTGAAAAAGGATTAATGCTCACTAACAGGGATGTAAAGAAATTTGTGCAAATAATTTGAGAGAAATAAGCTTTTCTGTAACAGCCGTTGGTGGAAGAAGGTGAGGACCAAAGCGCAGCGTGGTACATGTTCGTCATTTATTAAATAGAACTGAACACTAAATACAAAGTAACAAAAATAACAACCGAAACAGCTCCGTCAGGTACAAAACAGAAAGCAACTACCCACAAAACCCATGTGGGGAAGAGCTACCTAAGTATGGTTCTCAATCAGAGACAACGATAGACAGCTGCCTCTGATTGAGAACCATACCCGGCCAAAAACAAAGAAATACAAAAACAGAAAAAGGAACATAGAATGCCCACCCAAGTCACACCCTGGCCTAACCAAAATAGAGAATACGACCAGGGTGTGACATTTTCTTGCATATGGAACATTTCAGGCATTTTATATTTGAACCCATGAAACATTGGACAAACACCTTACATGTTACGCTTATATTTTTGTTCAGAGTATATACAGTTGAAGTCAGGAGTTGACATGCACTTGGGTTGGAGTCATAAAAACTTGTTTTTCAATCACTCCACAAATTTCTTGTTTACAAACTATAGTTTTGGAAAGTCGGTTAGGACATCTACTTTGTGCATGACACAAGTCATTTTTCCAACAATTGCTAACATACAGATTCACTGTATAACAATTCCAGAGGGTCAGAAGTTTACATACACTAAGTTGACCGTGCCTTTAAACAGTTTGGAAAAGTCCAGAAAATTATGTAATGGCTTTAGAAGCTTCTGATTATTGTCTTCTTTAGAAGCTTCTGATTACTGATTATTGTCATAATTTGAGTGAATTGGATGTAAACCTGTGGATGTATTTCAAGGCCTACCTTTGAACTCAGTGGCTCTTTGCTTGACATCATGGGAAAATCAAAAGAAATCAGCCAAGACATCAGAAAACAAATTGTAGACCTCCACAAGTCTGGTTCATCCTTGGGAGCAATTTCCAAACGCATTAAGCTGCCACGTTCATCTGTACAAACAATAGTATGCAAGTTTAAACACCATGGGACCACGCAGCCATCATAACGCTCAGGAAGGAGACGCGTTCTGTCTCCTAGAGATGAACATACTTTGAAGTGAAATGTGCAAATCAATCCCAAAACAAGAGCATAGGACCTTGTGAAGATGCTGGAGGAACAAAGGTACAAAAGTATCTATATCCTCAGTAAAACGAGTCCAATATCGACATAACCTGAAAGGCCGCTCAGCTAGGAAGAAGCCACTGCTCCAAAACCGCCATAAAAAAGCCAGACAAAGGTTTAAAACTGCACATGGGGACAAAGATCGTACTTTTTGGAGAAATGTCCTCTGGTCTGATGAAACAAAAATAGAACTGTTTGGCCATAATGACCATCGTTATGTTTGGAGGATAAAGGGGGAGGCTTGCAAGCTGAAGAACACCATCCCAACCGTGAAGCATGGGGCTGGCAGCATCATGTTGTGGGGGTGCTTTGCTGCAGGAGGGACTGGTGCACTTCACAAAATATATGGCATCATGAGGATGAAAGGTTATGTGGATATAGTGAAGCAACATCTCAGGACATCAGTCAGGAAGTTAAAGCTTGGTCAAAAATGGGTCTTCCAAATGGACAATGACCCCAAGCATACTTACAAAGTTGTGGCAAAATGGCTTAAGGACAACAAAGTCATGGTATTGGAGTTGCCATCACAACGGCCTGACCTCAACCCTATAGAAAATTTGTTGGCAGAACTGAAAAAGCGTGTGCGAGCAAGGAGACCTATAAACCTGACTCAGTTACACCAGCTCTGTCAGGAGGAATGGGCCAAAATTCACCCAACTTATTGTGGGAAACTTGCTGAAAGCTACCTGAAATATTTGAACCAAGTTAAACAATTTAAAGGTAATGCCACTGTCAGGATTCAACTAGCGGTCATGATTTGGGGCTGTACAGATGTTTGATGTATTAGAATAATTGATTATGCTTATGTTATATTAATAGAAGGGGAGGGGTTGTAAGAGTCCTCCCTCCTTACATTTATAGGGTCCTAGACTATAGATTAACAATATATATATTCATTATATAGTTTTAGTTGTTCTCTGTCCCTTTGTCTCTCTGTCTGTGTGACTGACATAGAACTATGCAGGGGAGTGTGGGAGATAAGAGACTAATTAGACATTCCACAATAAATCAACTTTGGGGATGGGACATTTTCTTTCTTTATTTTATTTCACCTTTATTTAACCAGGTAGGCAAGTTGAGAACAAGTTCTCATTTACAACTGCGACCTGGCCAAGATAAAGCAAAGCAGTTCGACACATAAAAACACAGAGATGGAGTAAAACAAACATGGAGTAAAACAAACATACAGTCAATAATACAGTAGAAAAAAAGTATATAAACAATGTGAGCAAATGAGGTGAGATAAGGGAGGTAAAGGCAATAAATAGGCCATGGTGGCGAAGTAAATACAATATAGCAATTAAAACACTGGAATGGTAGATTTGACAGTAGATGAGTGTGCAAAGTAGAAATACTGGGGTGCAAAGGAGCAAAATAAATAAATAAATACAGTAGGGGAAGAGGTAGTTGTTTGGGCTATTTATAGATGGGATATGTACAGGTGCAGTGAGCTGTGAGCTGCTCTGACAGCTGGTGCTTAAAGCTAGTGAGGGAGATCAGTGTTTCCAGTTTCAGAGATTTTTGTAGTTTGTTCCAGTCATTGGCAGCAGAGAACTGGAAGGAGAGGCGGACAAAGGAGGAATTGGTTTTGGGGGTGACAAGTGAGATATACCTGCTGTAACACGTGCCACGGGTGGGTGCTGCTATGGTGACCAGCGAGCAGAGATAAGGCGGGACTTTACCTAGCAGGGTGGTGGAGATGACCTGGAGCCAGTGGGTTTGGCGACAAGTATGAAATGAGGGCCAGCCAACGAGAGTGTACAGGTCGCAGTGGTGGGTAGTATATGGGGCTTTGGTGATAAAACGGATGGCACTGTGATAGACTGCATCCAATTTGTTGAGTAGGGTGTTGGGAGCTATTTTGTAAATGTCATCGCCGAAGTCAAGGATCTGTAAAATGGTCAGTTTTACGAGGGTATGTTTGGCAGCATGGGTGAAGGATGCCTTGTTGCGAAATAGGAAGCCAATTCTAGATTTAACTTTGGATTGGAGATGATTTATGTGAGTCTGGAAGGAGAGTTTACAGTCTAACCAGACACCTAGGTATTTGTAGTTGTCCACATATTCTAAGTCAGAACTATCGAGTCTGCCGATGAGGATGTGGTGATTGGCAGAGTCGAAAGCCTTGGCCAGGTCAATGAATACAGCTGCACAGTATTGTTTCTTATCGATGGCGGTTAAGATATCATTTTGGACCATGAGCGTGGCTGAGGTGACCACCCATGACCAGCTCTGAAACCAGATTGCATAGCGGAGAAGGTACGGTGGGTTTCGAAATGGTCGGTGATCTGTTTGTTAAAACCTCTCTGGGATAGGCGGTACGCAAATGTCCCACTTGGCCAATTGCCAGGGAAAATGCAGAGCGCCAAATTCAAATAAAATACTATAAAATTCAAACTTTCATTAAATCACACATGTAAGATACCAAATTAAAGCTACACTCGTTGTGAATCCAGCCAACATGTCAGATTTCAAAAGGGCTTTTCGGCGAAAGCATAAGAAGCTATTATCTGATGATAGCACAACAGTAAACAAAGAGAGAGTAGCATATTTCAACCCTGCAGGAACCACACAAAATGCAGAAATAAAATATAAATCATGCCTTACCTTTGATGAGATTCTTTTGTTGGCACTCCAATATGTCCCATAAACATCACAAATGGTCCTTTTGTTCGATTTAATTCCGTTGATATATATCCAAAATGTCCATTTATTTGGCGTGTTTGATCCAGAAAAAAACAGCTTCCAATTTGTGCAACGTCACTACAAAATATCTCAAAAGTTACCTGTAAACTTTGCCAAATCATTTCAAACTACTTTTATAATACAACTTTAGGTATTTTTAAACGTTAATAATCCATCAAATTGTAGACGGGACAATCTGTGTTCAATACAGTAAGACAACAAACTCATGCTACTTTTCCAGTCATGCACCTTCTCAAAAAGTACACTTCAAATGACACAAATTCAAGATGCCCGTACTTCTTCATTACACAAAGGAATAACCTCAACCATTTTCCAAAGACTGGTGACATCCAGTGGAAGCGGTAGGAACTGCAAACAAGTGCCTTAGAAATCTTGTTTCCCAATGAAATATCATTGAATAGACAGTGACCTCAAAAAATTATAATTCTGAATGGTTAGTCCTCAGGGTTTTGCCTGCTACATAAGTTCTGTTATACTCACAGACATGATTCAAACAGTTTTAGAAAATTCAGTGTGTTTTCTATCCAAATCTACTAATAATATGCATATCTTATATTCTTGGCATGAGTAGCAGGAAGTTGAAATTGGGCACACTATTTATCTAAAAGTGAAAATGCTATCCCCTATCCCAAAGAGGTTTTAACTTGGCTTTCGAAGACCTTAGAAAGGCAGGGTAGATATCGGTCTGTAGCAGTTTGGGTCAAGAGTGTCCCCCCTTTGAAGAGGGGGATGACCGCAGCTGCTTTCCAATCTTTGGGAATCTCAGACGACACGAAAGAGAGGTTGAAAAGGCTAGAAATAGGGGTTGCAAATATTTCGGCAGATCATTTTAGAAAGAAATGGTCCAGATTGTCTAGCCCGGCTGATTTGTGGGGGTCCAGATTTTGCAGCTCTTTCAGAACATCAGCTGACTGGATTTGGGAGAAGGAGAAATGGGGAAGGCTTGGGTGAGTTGCTGTGGGGGGTACAGTGCTGTTGACCGGGGTAGGGGTAGCCAGGTGGAAAGCATGGCCAGCCATATAAAAATGCTTATTGAAATTCTCAATTATAGTGGATTTATCGATGGTGACAGAGTTTCCTATCCTCAGTGCAGTGGACAGCTGGGAGGAGGTGCTCTTATTCTCCATGGACTTTACAGTGTCCCAGAACTTTTTTGAGTTTGTGTTGCAAGAAGCAAATTTCTGCTTGAAAAAGCTAGCCTTGGCTTTTCTAACTGCCTGTGTATATTGGTTTATAACTTCCCTGAAAAGTTTATTTATAAGTTTATTTAGTTATTGCCTAGCTTTTAGATAAACACTGAAACTCTATGTTTGTATAGCTATGGATGCAGGGTTTTGGTCTCAGGAGTAAAAAGGTAATGATGAAGTCAGTGACATCACTTAGGTTTAATAAAACAACTTGAGACCTTTTGTCTGATGCAGAACTTACTCAGAAACATGCGTGCTATGTTCCTGATTGTCAACTTCTGTCTGCAATTACATTAATAAAGGGTTTTGAACGATTTAATTAAATATATTGTCATAATGCTAATTTTACCAATGAGCCAATGATGATATGAAAGAAACGAACCCTAACACTACCAAATACTAATTGACTCTATGTTAACATCTGACCCACTGGGAATGTGATGAAAGAAATAAAAGCTGAAATAAATCATTCTCTATACTATTATTCGTATATTTCACATTCTTAAAATAAGGTGGTGATCCTAACTGACCTAAGACAGGGAATTTTTACTAGGATTAAATGTCAGTAATTGTGAAAATCTGAGTTTAAATGTATTTGGCTAGAGTGTATGTAAACTTCTGACTTCAACTGTATATATATATAATATGTATCATTCTATGTATTATTCTATGTGCAAACGTTGCATTCAAACCTAGTTAACCCCAAAAAGGCATATATGTGTATTTGAATTGGCTGTCAATTAATTACTCTATCTTGTCGTCTAACAGTTGAGGAATGGGGAGAGACAGAGAGACAGAGAAAGCGAGACAGAGAGTGAAAAAGATCATGTGAGTGAATGTCTGTCCATCCCTCTCTCCCATCCTCTCTCTCTCTCTCTCTCTCTCACTCTCTCTCTCTCTCTCTCTCTCTCTCTCTCTCTTCCTCTCCCTCTCCCACTCTCTGCTCGTTTGAGTGGTAAGGCGGAAGCAACCCGGCTGCAGACAAAAGTCGAGGAGTGATGTCGAAGTAAGTGCATTTGCAACAGCTGAAAGTCGGACACTGATGTGGTTTTCCAACAAGGCTCCGTGTAATATGGCAGTGTTGCTGTCGTGTATACAAGGTTTTTTTGTACTGTCGAAATAAACATGTTTCCAACCACCATATCCCACATTCAAACTGTATATATATTGTACATTTACATATATATATATATTTGCAGGATTAGTTAGTGAAGGGCAACTGCAGAAACTTGCAGTCGACTACAGTCACAACATCATGAACTTTGATCACATGGTTTTTGTAAAGTTCATGCAGTCGTCATGCAAGTCGAAAATATTTATCCCCATAATGCAACACACTGGAATGCGGTAACCAACAATGTCCACCGACTTGACAAAAGTTATCCTCTTGAAAGCGCACCCACTCTCTCTCTTCCCCTACTCTCTCTCTCTCTGACACCCTTGTTATTTAAAAGTCATTTCCGTCATTAAAGGAGAAGGACACTCATTACCTCTGGGAGCAGGCAGAAGCAGACAGCACAGATCACAGCTCCAGGGGACAGGCACATGCAGCTCAACTATCAATAACTTCATCTAATTCTATGCTTTGTAATTAGAAGCATAATCAATTACCAAATACAAGGGGAAATTAGAATGAGATTAAAACAAATGTGTGTTATGTTTTCTACCAATATTTGGTACGTGTGTGAGTTGGAAAGAAATCATAATTCATGATAATTCATCATCAACACCGATGCTTTTAAAATGTTACTGTGAAAATTTCACAGTAGGACTAATATCATGGAGAAAGAATAGCAACTTGATGGTTTGACCTCTACATTGTTGAACTGTGAACGATGCACTTAATCCTCATCTGTCCCTTCCTATTTTAATTAATCCAAATAGACTATTGATGCCGAGGCGACTGTTAGGCTTTGTCATTAGCATTGCAATTTAGACCGGATAATCTGGGAGGGCATCCCAATTACTCCAGAGGAAATAGAAAGCTGTGACAAGATAATTGTGAAATGATCATTTTACAAAAAAAGTGTTGTTTTTTCAAGAGTGAAATCCATGCATACATCATACACTCCACCGAACAATAAATCATTGACAAAAGAGTAATTTAAGAACAAAAAAATCTGTCCAGTATTTTGAATGTTTTAATGGTCGGCTTATTTAATTGATTGCTGCTATCAATAGCAAACCATGTCTATGCCTATATAATCTGACCTGATTCTTCAGCTGTCACGATCAGTGAGAAATCTGCCATCCATGCTTTGCTTCTCTCATCAGGCGAGAGCATTTACATGTCTTTGTGTTTCGACTCTGATAGGGCAATTAATAAAATATATGTAATAGGATCGTAATTGTTTTACAACAGAGGCTTGACAAGGCTGTGGAAGAGAGGAGAGTTTTGGGTTGTCAGTGATATAAAATGTGTGTATGACCAGTCAGTCAGCCTGTGAGGAGCTAACGGAGCAGCATAGCCCAGAGCCTAGCATATGGTCTCCTTTCCTGGCTTAAACTGTACCACATAATGGGCTGCTAGAGCCTGCTGTTGACTTTTGAATTATTAGTGATGTCACCCACTCCTTTGTCTCCTTCCAAGACAATGGCTGCTGTCTTGCTTTGCTCTCCTTGCTTAATCCACAGAATTAAATAAGATGTTAATGAGAAAATCACAGTTTTTGAACTAAGAAGATATCCCCAAATAGAATGGGAAATCTACAGCTTGGTCTATTTGTGTGTATCTGCACTGTGTCCAAATCACTCACACACACGTTAAAATAATTTTAAAAATGATTACAAAATGTTGGGGCAAATTTGGATTACAGCATTATATTGTATGACATTATTTGCAAGCATAGAGAGCAACCCATCAGTTTAATTTAGAGCAATTTTGACAATAAACGCATGCTAATTCATTCTTGAAAATCAGTAATTTAAAGTTAATTAGAAATGGCTTAATCTTAAAGTGAGTGAAATCTGCCATATGTTTATGTAATCTATTGGGGATACGGGATGATGAAGAATCCATTTAGAACTAAAGCTGTTGTCAGTTGGCAATTAAGTTGCTTACTGGTGTATCTGGGAAGAATACTATAGATTATAAAACAAACACATCACAGAAACACTGATGCAGTTTATATTGAATCGGACACACGCACGCACACACACACGCACGCACGCAAGCACGCACGCACGCACGCACGCACACACACACACACACACACACACACACGCGCACTTTCATAGCACCTATATTAGTTTATGTAAGTTACTCCTCCAAGGTCAGGAGCTTCAATTAGATGATCTATATAAGGGGACAGGATTTAAACAAGTTAAGAACAAATTAGATCTACATGAATGGCACTGTTGGATTTCCCCACAGTAATTATTGAGGAAAGAAGTGATTCCTCTGATTGATTGAGACTGACTCGTTTGGCAGATCATCAGCAGCATTAACCAGACTGAAGTCGTTGGTGTTATTTTATTTCAAACTGTTTCTGGATGTGGCAGCTAGCGTAGTTTGGGTCGCCCTACGGCAGTTGAGTGTGTGTGTTTCATACACAAGCGGCCTGAGGGAGGCAGCAGCGAAACGAATATGGGCTCAGCAGTGAGCAGCTAGCGTCTCTCTCTGTCTCAGAGTGCCTGGTGCTTTAGAAGGCCATTTACAAAGAGAACTCTAATTACCTCAACGATAGAAGAGAGCATTTGATCTCAGACTGCATCCCAAATGGCATCCTATTCCCTTTGTTGTGCACTATTTTTGACCAGGCCCCATAGGGGTGTCATTTGGGAAATTGGGAGGCAGTTTCAGTCCTGAGCAAAGCAGAACATATTATTTAGAAATTAATAGCTTTTATAAAGTTTTAGATAAAGGTGGCTTACTGAACAGAGAATCCAAGCTTGTAAATAATTCAGTCCTTCTCTCTTTCCTTTAATTATTTTTCTTCCAACCACAGATTAAAAAGAAAAGAACAGTGATTTGTTTGTGTCGTGATAGATCAGGTCTGGTCTTTTGACTGAGAATAAAAACCAAGGAGGTGCCTCTTTCAGACAGTTGTGAAGAAACAAAGTCTCTCCATGATTTCCCTCTAAATAAGAAGTATACAGATTTGACAGCCTTGGTCATTCCTGGAGCCTTTCTCCCTAACAGTGTGGAGTCTCTTTTGAGTCCCAAATGTCACCCTATTTATGCCCTATGAAGTGCACCACTTTTGACCAGAGCCCTATGGGCCCTGATCAAAAGTAGTAGACTATAAAGGGAATAGGGTGCCATTTGGGGCGAAGATTCTGACTTGGCTCAGTCCAGGCTAATTCCAAGCTAACTGAGTGTTAAGGTGATTACCTCATAGTGAATCACATCTTTAATTCCCCATCAGGACCTCAACAACAAGTAAGCATCATTAGTTTGGCTTATCAGCAACATAGCAGCAGCATGGCCTGCATCACTTGACCTGAACATTAGCATAAAAGAGATTGAAAATATAAATAAAATCCCCAAGTAATGTGTCTGTGTGTTTTGCAAGTAAATGTATATTAATAATATTAATAATATTTTATATGTATAATCATTAGTACTTAAACTTAAACATAAAATGTCCTATTCATGGGAAAGGTCAAATAATTTTCATTATCAAGATAAGTACATATTTTAGTTTTTATGATTAACCATGTATTGACCTTTGCTCTGTAGACTTGTTTCATGTATCCCAAATGATGTATTAAACATGAGTTATGTGTGGTCATGGTGACAACTGAGAGGACATTATGTGTGATGGACACAACTTTATCTCATACATGAGAGAGAACCTATTACATAGCAAAGAATACATCTACATTCATTGTGCATATACAGCTGTAGCTATACGGATAGGACTGTGTGTGTGTTTGTGTGAGTGCGTGTGTTCTCATGATTTATGCCTCTCTACCCTTTCTTACATTATAGCAATTTCAATACCACACCAATTTCAGCCTCCATAATCTATAGGATGTTTTTATCATTACATGAATGACCATCAAGTGTTTCCAACTTGCCCTTTTTTCATGACAAGATTAGGGCTTTCTGAAAATAACTGCCCAGAAAGGTCTGTGCTCTCTGCAGCATTTTGTTCCCTCTCTGCCTGAAATGATAGGTAATTGTAGTCACTCCATGAAGATATTTTAGCTCTGACCTTTCCTGTGCAATAATAATAAATTGATGGAGAGCAGATTGCCTGGCTGAACCCCTTACTCTCTCGCCTGCATCTCAATCTCAGAGGAAGGTACGGAGGCTGTTCTATCCGGCTGGGGCTATTTTGATATTGTTTTTTTTACCGTGCAGCGTGACGTTTCTTCACTAGCAATTATACCTCCATCAAGAGGGGAGATTTAGGCTATTCCCTATTGAGTGCACTACTTTTTACCAGGGACCATAGGGCTCTGGTTGAAACTAGTGCACTTTAAAGGGAATATGGTTCCATTTGGGACACAGAGTTACTGCTGTGAAATTAGGATTCCATGCGCAGGACAGGACCCTTGTTCTGTCTTCAAAATGGATGCAAAATTGATGAAACTCCTGAGCAAAAAATTGCCCTTCTTTGATCTTCACAGTCTTGAAATAACAGCGCCAAAAGCTCCCAATCCTGTAAACTTCCCCCACGTACAAAGGACCACGCTCCCTCGCCAATTTTCACACCGCTGCTGACAACGAATAGAGTGCTGCTCCTTGCTAAATTGGAGACCACAAAAGGACAATGCAGCTGCAGTGAGACTCTCAAGATAACCTTTTCACAATAACACAAAGACACAAAGGTACTTTAACTGTAACTATTGTCCCTGTGTCCTTCAAGTTAATCCTGTTTCTGTTCAAATATGCACTGCGTTTTGTAAACACAGATCAAAAATATTGATTCATATTATGTTTATTTTCTTATACTTTATATTGGACAGTTTCTTATACATATTTACCTCTGTATATGGAAAATGAAATGCATCCACAGCCATGGTTTCTATATTGCTATCTGCAGCAGCCTGTGGATTGTGTTAGTGGCCCAGACCTTGTGTGGCATACTGGCCCTTTGAATAGTGTATTGCCAAACCAGCATGTCTTCAGTATATCTCTAGGC